>NC_041384.1:116564520-116584816 GCF_002162155.2 Triticum dicoccoides | reverse complement strand
TGGTGTGCGGTGGGTGAGTGGTGGCATTCGGCCACTGACAGGTGGGCCCGCGAGGAATTAGGCCCACATGTCAGTGTCCTCAACGACATGTGCTGTAGGTGAGGGCAGCTGCTTTCGGGTGGCTGTGGGTGGGGAGAGGATGAGGGGTGTGGACCGTTGGATATAGCAGTATCCGACGGTCTCTAATGCTTGCTCCGCGTGATATGCCCATAGACCAATCAGAACGAAGTGCAGGCTTTGATGACGTTATGACCATCTAAAATGGTCGCAATCAATTTTCCATTTTCCGAGTGCCCGAAATGAGTTCTTTTGTGAAGGACCAACCATATATTTGTTGCAAAATTGGATCAAATCAATTTTATAAAATACTAGGCCATATTTAATGCATAATTGACAAAATGGTTGGGTGTCAAAAGTGGTTATCCACCTCTGGTGAAAAAGACAAATTCCCGCAGATTCAGCAGGAACCGGGTCAAATTTGAACTGCAGCTGCCTCATAGTTTACTCTTTATTTTTTTCCAAAAATCATTTCTAGGTACATAAGTATCTATTTGATAAGAGAAACATCAAAAAAATCCAAGATTCAACCACTAGCTAGGAACGGTCAAGCCCGTCGTTTTGACCGCATTTTGAAACGGGCATAAAAAATTCAAAAAAAATCAAAAAATTAGAAAACCTTCGCATTGTGCCATTATATGTGACCAAGTTTCCAGGAAAAATAATAAACTTGTAATACGGCAATTATTTTAAAAAAGTGTTCTCGGAAATGAGCTATCATGCATGAAGATTCCTAGCTTTCAAGCCAAATGATCAATCTTATGGCCACATTCATGGCATAGTTTCTTCAAATTATATTATATTGTGCACAAGGGTGCATATTGGAATTCCAAACAATGTTGCCTAAGGGAATTTTCATTTTCTTTGCACGGAAAATTCATTTTCCATTTTCTGAGTGCCTGAAATGAGTTTGTTTTGTGAAGGACCTACCATATATTTGTTGCAAAATTGGACAAAATCAATTTTCTAAAATATTAGGCCATATTTAATGCAAAATTGACAAAATGGTTGGGTGTCAAAAGTTTTGATCCACCTCTGATGAAAAACACAAATTCCCGCAGATTTAGTAAAAATCGGGTCAAATTTGAACTGCAGCTGCCTCATAGTTTGCTCTTTATTTTTTCCAAAAATCATTTCTAGGTACATAAGTATCTATTTAATCAGAGAAACATCAAAAAAATTCCAAGATTCAACCACTAGCTAGGAATGGTCAAGCCCGCCGTTTTGACCGCATTTTGAAACGGGCATAAAAAATTCAAAAAATTCAAAATATTGGAAAACCTTCGCATTGTGCCATTATATGTGACCAAGTTTCCATGAAAAATAATAAACTTGTAATACGGCAATTATTTTAAAAAAGTGATCTCAGAAATGAGCTATCATGCATGAAGATTCATGGCTTTCAAGCCAAATGATCAATCTTATGGCCACATTCATGGCATAGTTTCTTCAAATGATCTCATATTGTGCACAAGGGTGCATATTGGAACTCTAAACAATGTTTCCTAAGGGGGTTTTCATTTTCTTTGCACGGAAAATTCATTTTCATTTTCCGAGTGCCCGAAATGAGTTTGTTTTGTGAAGGACCTACCATATATTTGTTGCCAAATTGGACCAAATCAAATTTATAAAATACTAGGCCATATTTAATGCTCAATTCAGAAAATGGTTGGGTGTCAAAAGTTTTGATCCACTTCTGGTGAAAAAGACAAATTCCCGCCGATTTAGTAGGAACCGGGTCAAATTTGAACTGCAGTTGCCTCATAGTTTCCTCTTTATTTTTTCCAAAAATCATTTCTAGGTACATAAGTATCTATTTAATCAGAGAAATATCAAAAACATTCCAAGATTGAACCACTGGGTAGGAACGGTCAAGCCCGTCGTTTTGACCGCATTTTGAAACGGGCATAAAAAATTCAAAAAATCAAAAAATTGGAAAACCTTGGCATTGTGTCATTATATGTGACCAAGTTTTCAGGACAAATAATAAACTTGTAATATGGCAATTATTTTTAAAAAGTGTTCTCAGAAATGAGCTATTATGCGTGAAGATTCATGGCTTTCAAGCCAAATGATCAATCTTATGGCCACATTCATGGCATAGTTTGTTCAAATGATATCATATTGTGCACAAGGGTGCATATTGGAATTTCAAACAATGTTGCCTAAGGGAGTTTTCATTTTCCTTGCACAGAAAATTCATTTTCCATTTTCCGAGTGCCCGAAATGAGTTTGTTTTGTGAAGGACCTACCATATATTTGTTGCAAAATTGTACCAAACAAATTTTCTAAAATAATAGGCCATATTTAATGCACAATTGACAAAATGGTTGGGTGTCAAAAGTTTTGATCCACCTCTGGTGAAAAAGACAAATTCCCGCCGATTCAGTAGGAACCGGGTCAAATTTGAACTGCAGCTGCCTCATAGTTTGCTCTTTATTTTTTCCAAAAATCATTTTATGTACATAAGTATCTATTTAATCAGAGAAACATCAAATTTTTTCCAAGATTCAACAACTAGCTAGGAACGGTCAAGCCTGCCGTTTTGACCGCATTTGGAAACGGGCATAAAAAATTCAAAAAAATTAAAAATTTGGAAAACCTTCGCATTGTGTCATTATATGTGACCAAGTTTCCAGGAAAAATAATAAACTTGTAATACGACAATTATTTTAAAAAAGTGTTCTCATAAATGAGCTATCATGCGTGAAGATTCGTGTCTTTCAAGCCAAATGATCAATATTATGGCCACATTCATGGCATAGTTTGTTCAAATGATCTCATATTATGCACAAGGGTGCATATTGGAATTCCAAACAATGTTGCCTAAGGGAGTTTTCATTTTCTTTGCACGGAAAATTTATTTCCATTTTCTGAGTGCCCGAAATGAGATTGTTTTGTGAAGGACCTACCATATATTTGTTGCAAAATTGGACCAAATAAATTTTCTAAAATACTAGGCCATATTTAATGCACAATTGATAAAATGGTTGGGTGTCAAAAGTTTTGATCCACCTCTGGTGAAAAAGACAAATTCCCGCCGATTTAATAGGAATCGGGTCAAATTTGAACTGCAGCTGCCTCATAGTTTGCTCTTTATTTTTTTCCAAAAATCATTTCTAGGTACATAAGTATCTATTTAATCAGAGAAACATCAAATTTTTTCCAAGATTCAACCACTAGCTAGGAACGGTCAAGCCCACTGTTTTGACCGCATTTTGAAACGGGCATAAAAATTAAAAATAACAAAAAATTGGAAAACCTTCGCATTGTGTCATTATACGTGACCAAGTTTTGAGGAAAAATAATAAACTTTTAATATGGCAATTATTTTTAAAAAGTGTTCTCAGAAATGAGCTATCATGCATCAAGATTCATGGCTTTCAAGCCAAATGATCAATCTTATGGCCACATTCATGGCATAGTTTGTTCAAATTATCTCATATTGTGCACAAGGGTGCATATTGGAATTCCAAACAATGTTGCCTAAGGGAGTTTTCATTTTCTTTGCACAGAAAATTCATTTTCCATTTTCTGAGTGCCCAAAATGAGTTTGTTTTGTGAAGGACCTACCATATATTTGTTGCAGAATTGTACCAAATCAATTTTCTAAAATACTAGGCCATATCTAATGCACAATTGAAAAAATGGTTGAGTGTCAAAAGTTTAGATCCACCTTTGGTGAAAAAGACAAATTCCTGCCGATTTAGTAGGAAACGGGTCAAATTTGAACTGCAGCTGCCTCGTAGTTTGCTCTTTATTTTTTCCAAAAATCATTTCTAGGTACATAAGTATCTATTTAATCAGAGAAACATCAAAAAATTTCCAAGATTCAACATCTAGCTAGGAACGGTCAAGCCCTCCGTTTTGACCGCATTTTGAAACGGGCATAAAAAATTCAAAAAAATCAAAAAAAATGGAAAACCTTCGCATTATGTCATTATATGTGACCAAGTTTCCAGGAAAAATAATAAACTTGTAATACGGCAATTTTTTTAAAGTGTTCTCAGAAATGAGCTATCATGCGTGAAGATTCATGGCTTTCAAGCCAAATGATCAATCTTATGGCCACATTCATGGCATAGTTTGTTCAAATGATCTCATATTATGCACATGGGTGCATACTGGAATTCCAAACAATGTTGCCTAAGGGAGTTTTTATTTTCGTTGCACGGAAAATTCATTTTCCATTTTCCGAGTGCCTGAAATGAGTTTTTTTTGTGAAGGACCTATCATATATTTGTTGCAAAATTGGAACAAATCAATTTTCTAAAATACTAGGACATATTTAATGCACAATTGACAAAATGGTTGGGTGTCAAAAGTTCTTATCCACCTCTCGTGAAAAAGACAAATTTTCGCACATTTAGTAGGAAACGTGTCAAATTTGAACTGCAGCTGCCTTATAGTTTACTCTTTATTTTTCTAAAAATCATTTCTAGTTACATAAGTATCTATTTAATCATAAATACATGGTTTGGTGGCGATACGTCGAGGTTTGGACGGTGGCCTAGGGCCCCAACTCAAAAGCGCGTAGACTCGCATGCCCGCCGCGTGGTCACCGCGTGACCGTGGCATTGCCATGCATTCTGGGTAGCCTAGCCATGTCTAGTAGGTTGGGCACTCCCCAGGTAGGTGCTAGGAAGAAAATAACAACAGAATAATCTCATGAGGAGACCGAACTATGCTCAAACATGAATTAACAGCTCAAATTCACAAGGCCAATGGGCCTAAGTTTTGGCTGAGGATGATCATCTACTAGGGAGACTATCTTGGCAAATTTTCAGCTCAAATGGAGGAGTTTGGATGGCACTTGCTTTGCAAAGTACCACATCAGGAAGAAATATCGATGTTGAATCTGGGCTCAAATGGATAAGTGGATTGAGCTGAAATTTTGTGGAGTATGGTAATTTGGGCATATTAAAGCACTGTAAAAAATTTATACCATTTGGATAATCCTAGCTTGTACTTCCTTCACAAAGCTTCTCTCTGGATAGAAACTTTAGAAATTTGCTAAGGAAGATTTAATAGGAAAATGGAGCTGAATATTGGAATGTGGCAATGATTTTTATATGTAAGATGGCACAAAAAGTTTGAGGACAATAGGAGGTGTCTAGATAGCACTTCCTTTGCAATGTGCCAATTTGGACACAAAATAGAAAATTGAAGCTGGGCTTACATAGATGGTTGGATTATGCTGAAATTTGGTGTAGGGGGTTTCTATAGTCAGGGTAATGTCTTAGCAAATTTTCAGAAATTATAAAGCAATATAAAATGTAGTTGCTTCACAAACTAAAAATATTACCAGGAACAAAGATTCGATGGTGAGCTCACATGTATTGTTAGATAGAGCTAAAATTTTGTGTAGAGATATGAATTTGGCATATAGAATATGTGGCAAAAATTAAACTCATTGCGATATTCCTATATTTTACTTCCTTAACAATGCTTCTAGGTGGATAAAAACTTTGGAAATTTGCTGAGGAAGATTTACTGGGCAAATGGAGCTGAATTTTGTCATGCGACAATGATTTGGATAGAAAAGAGTGCCCAAAAACTTTGAGGGCAGTTAAGAATATATAAATAGTACTTCCTTCACAAGTGATGTCCTAAACAGAATAGGAAAATGAATATTGTTGAATTATATTTGAACTAGGAAAGGAAGTATTTTTACATATTCGATGGAGATATGACCCAAAGAATTTATGAGAATTTTTTTGGAATTTTGGGAATGACAGAAATATAGGTTGCTTCACAACCTAGGGCAAAAATGGACACATGGACATGACACATAGGCAAAACTGATGAGGTGGCGCCTAGTCATAGCAATCCACCACAATTTACAAGGTTATGACCAACTATATTGGTCGTGATCAGCTAGAAATGAGGCAGCAGACTAGTGTTGTCTGCTTTATGACCATTTCGTTTAAGGAAATTACGACCTTTCTGACCAAAATGGTCGATATAGTTTAGGGTTTGGAGCCCCCCGAACAGCTTTTGACCAATTGGTCTCAAATGGTCATAGATTTATGACCAATTCTTCCAGGGTCACTGACAGAAGGTCACAAGTTGACATATTTCTTGTAGTGAGAAGAGATATGTTTCAATTTGTTGGCTGCTATAATATCCATGTGTCTCCGAGAACTATTAGACCATTTTATCTGCCACATGTTATGTAGTACTGTTAGGACTGCTGGCTGGTTGGACAGGACTGGTATTATTTTGCTATTGAATCTCTATGTGGAATTTGGTGTGATAATGTTTATGCTATCAAGTGTTCTGTGATAGGAATGTTCAGTATTATATAGAAAGGATATGAAATTCTAATCTGCATATGGCTAGAGAATGGACCATCTTAAATTGGAATATTAGGGGGGGTCAATTACTCTAAGAAATGGACAGCCATTCAGAATATAATTGAAGAAACTCAGTGTTCCATCCTTTGTTTACAAGAAACTAAGAGAGAAGTTATTGATAGCACTTATATCAGACATTTTTGTCCCGAGAGATTAAATAAATTTGAAATTTTGCCAGCTATGGGTGCATCTTGGGGACTCCTCATTAAAGGACAACTTTTCCACCATAATGCTTATGCTCTGTCCATTAAATTTACCTCAACTCACACATGAGAGTAATGGATTCTGTCTAATGCTTATGGGCCATGTCAACATCCAGAAAGGTCAAGTTTCATTAACTGGTTCAAAAACTTCCAACTGGCAGAGGACACAAACTGGATGGTGATTGGAGATTTTAATTATATTAGATATCCCCATGATAGAAACAGACATGGAGGTTCAATCACTGACATGATGACTTTCAGTGAACCTATCAGCCAACAGGCCCTTATAGAGATCCCACTGAAAGGAAGACAGTTTACCTGGAGCAACATGCATGATGCCCCTCTACTTGAAAATCTTGACTTGTGTTTCACTTCAGAATCTTGGACACTTAGTTATCCTGCCACTTTTGCCTATCCATTGGCTAAGACTGCCTCTCACCATGTACCCATCATGATCAAAATTGGTACAACTATCCCTAAATCTAAGATTTTTAGATTTGAGAACCATTGGTTACAACACAGTGATTTGAAGGAGATAGTGATGTCGCTTGAAGCTACGTCGGTATTACCCCAAAGAGGAAGGGATGATGTAGCACAACGGCGGTAGGTATTTCCCTCAGATATGAAACCAAGGTTATCGAACCAGTAGGAGAACCAAGCAACACAACGTAAACAACCCCTGCACACAAATAACATATCCTCGCAACCCGACGTGTTAAAGGGGTTGTCAATCCCTTTCGGGTAACGGTGCCAGAAATTGGTGTGTGACGGGAAAAAGGTTGTAAATATTGACAGATCGAACGCCAAATAAAATAAATTGTAGCAAGGTATTTTGGGGTTTTTATATTAATAGATCTGAAAATAAAAGCAAATTAAAATAGATCACAAAGGAAAATAATATGAGAAAGAGGACCCGGGGCCGTAGGTTTCACTAGTGGCTTCTCTCGAGAAAAATAGCAAAGCCATGGGTGAACAAATTACCATTGGGAAATTGATAGAACTTCAAATAATTATGACGATATCCAGGCAATGATCATTATATAGGCATCACGTCCAAGATTAGTAGACCGACTCCTGCCTGCATCTACTACAATTACTCCACACATCGACCGCTATCCAGCATGCATCTAGTGTATTAAGTTCATGGAGAAATGGAGTAATGCAATAAGAATGATGACATGATGTAGACAAGATCTATCTATATAGAGATAGACCCCATCGTTTTATCCTTAGTAGCAATGATACATACGTGTCAGTTCCCCTTCTGTCACTGGGATCAAGCACCGTAAGATCGAACCCACTAGAAAGCACCTCTTCCCATTGCAAGATAAATAGATGAAGTTGGCCAAACAAAACCCAAATATCAGAGAAGAAATACGAGGCTATAAGCAATCATGCATAAAGAGATCAAAGAAACTCAAATACTTTCATGGATATAAAAAAGATAAATTTGAACATAAACTCGAAGTTCATCGGATCCCAACAAACACACCGCAAAAGAGTTACATAATATGGATCTCCAAGAGACCATTGTATTGTGAATCAAGAGAGAGAGAGCGAGATGAAGCCATCTAGCTACTAACTACGGACCCGAAGGTCTACAAAGAACTACTCACGCATCATCGGAGAGGCACCAATGGAGGTGGCGAACCCCATCCGAGATGGTGTCTATATTGGATCTGGTGGTTCTGGACTCTGCGGCGGCTGGATGAATATTTCGTCGACTCCCCTAGGGTTCTGGGATTTTTGGGGTATTTATAGAGCAAAGAGGCAGTCCGGGGGGCACCCGAGGTGGGCACAACCCACCAGGGCGCGCTTGGGCCTTCTGGCGCCCTGGTGGGTTCTCCCCTCCTCGGGACTCCCCCCAGGTGCAACTAGGGCCCAACATGTTCCTTTTGGTGCATAAAAAATCTCCGTAAAGTTTCATGGCATTTGGACTCCGTCTCATATTATTTTCTACAATGTAAAAAAACATGGAAAAAATATGAACTGGCACTTGGCACTATGTCAATAGGTTAGATGATATAAGATGACTACTATAAAATGTTATAAAACATCCAAGATTGATAATATAACAACATGGAACAATCAAAAATTATAGATACGTTGGAGACATATCAGATAGTAGCCAGGATCTGGACACAACATGTGCACATGCTTTATAGTGCCAAAGTCATTGCCACAAAATTTAAGAGGCTCGAAAAAGGGATTAAGCAATGGGCCAGAGACAAATCTGACCTAAAGAAACTTATTGAACACATAAACTTCATGATACTTTGCTAAGCAATTTGGAAGAATTCAGGCCTTTGAGCACAGTGGAGTTTAATGGTAGAGACATCATCAAGAAGCAACTAGAGAGACTACTGGACCATCAAAGATTGTATTGGATACAAAGAGCTAGCATTAGATAGATTAAAGTGGGAGAGGCCAATACAAAATATTTCCAGGCTAAGGCAACTATCAAATTCAGACAGAACAACATTGCCCTTCTTAAGGATGAAGATGGGCATGAGCATCAAGAGCACCATGCAAAAGCTGCCATTTTATATAGATCTTTCAAAAACAGGATGGGCACTGCAACTGCCTCACAAAATCCTATGCAGCTGCACCTAACCCCTCACAGTGATTTATCTTCTTTGGAAGCCCCTTTACAAAAGATGAGATTGATAAGGTTGTTAAAAAAATGCCAGCTGATAAAGTCCCAGGACCAGATGGTTTCAATGCAAATTTCATTAAACAATGTTGGGATATCATTGCTCCAAATTTTTATAACCTGATTGAAGATTTTCACAAAGGCACAGTCAATATGCAAAGCATCAATTACTCCCTCATTACATTGATTCCAAAATCAGACTCAACCTCCACACTAGCAGAATTTAGGCCCATCTCACTGCTTAACTACACACTGAAGATCGTTACTAAATTGCTGGCTAACAGGCTTTAGAAGGTGGTTCTTGATTTGATTCATAGAAATCAATATGGGTTCTTAAACAACAGATGCATACAATGAAGGAAATATGCACTAGAGGCAATAATAAAGTTGTTATTTATATTTCCTTATGTCATGATAAATGTTTATTATTCATGCTAGAATTGTATTAACCAGAAACTTAGTACATGTGTGAATACATAGACAAATAGAGTGTCACTAGTATGCCTCTACTTGACTAGCTCGTTAATCAAAGATGGTTAAGTTTCTTAGCCATAGACATGAGTTGTCATTTGATGAACGGGATCACATCAGTAGAGAATGATGTGATTGACATGACCCATCCGTTAGCTTAGCAATTTGATCGTTTAGTATATTGCTATTGCTTTCTCCATAACTTATACATGTTCCTATGACTATGAGATTATGCAACTCCCGAATACCGGAGGAACACTTAGGGTGCTATCAAACGTCACAACGTAACTGGGTGATTATAAAGATGCTCTACAGGTGTCTCCAATGGTGTTTGTTGAGTTGCCATAGATCGAGATTTGAATTTGTCACTCCGTGTATCAGAGAGGTATCTCTGGACCCTCTCGGTAATGCACATCACTATGAGCCTTGCAAGCAATGTGACTAATGAGTTAGTCATGGGATGATGCCATTACGGAACGAGTAAAGAGACTTGCCAGTGACGATATTGAACTAGGTATGATGATACCGACGATCGAATCTCGGGCAAGTAACATACCGATGACAAAGGGAACAACGTATGTTATTATGCGGTTTGACCGATAAAGATCTTCATAGAATATGTAGGAACCAATATGAGCATCCAAGTTCCACTATTGGTTATTGACCAAAGATAAGTCTCGATCATGTCTACATAGTTCTCGAACCCGTAGGGTCCGCACACTTAACATTCGATGACGATATGTATTGTGAGTTATGTGATTTGATGTACTGAAGGTTGTTCGGAGTCCCAAATATGATCATGGACATGACGATGAGTCTCGAAATGGTCGATACATGAAGATTGATATATTGGAATGTTATGTTTGGATACCGGAAAGGTTTCAGATAGGTTCGGGCATTTTCCGGAGTACCGGGGGGTTACCGGAACCCTCTGGGGGTTAATGGGCCTTCATGGGCTTTAGTGGAAGAGAGGAGGAGGCGGCCAAGAGGAGCCCCCCCCCAAGCCCAATCTGAATCGGGGAGGGGGGCCGGCCCCCCTTTCCTTCTTCCCCTCTTCCCTTTCCTTCCCCTCCTAGTTAGACTAGGAAAGGGGGAACCTACTCCTACTAGGAGTAGGATTCCCCCCCTAGGGGCGCGCCCTATGAGGCCGGCCGGCCCCCTCCTCCACTCCTTTATATACGGGGGAGGGGGCACCCCATAGACACGCAAGTTGATTTCTTAGCCGTGTGCGGTGCCCCCCTCCACAGATTTCCACCTTGGTCATATTGTCGAGTGCTTAGGCGAAGCCCTGCGTCGGTAACTTCATCATCACCGTCACCACGCCGTCGTGCTGACGAAACTCTCCTCGGCCTCAGCTGGATCTAGAGTTCGAGGGACGTCACCGAGCTGTACGTGTGCAGATCGTGGAGGTACCATGCGTTCGGTACTTGATCTGTTTGATCGTGAAGACGTTCGACTACATCAACTGTGTTACTAAACGCTTCCACTTTCGGTCTACGAGGGTACGTGGACACACTCTCCCCGCTCGTTGCTATGCTTCTCCTAGATAGATCTTGCGTGATCGTAGGCAAATTTTTTAAATACTACGTTCCCCAACATACAAGACTGTCTAGCATGGACTTATGAATACATCCATCAATGCCAACAATATAGGAAAGAAATTGTGCTCTTGAAATTTGATTTTGAGAAGGCTTTTGATATGCTCAATCATGACACAATTATGGAAATTTTGAGAGCAAAGGGTTTTGGAGATAAATGGATTGAATGGATCAACATGATTTATGGCATTGGGTTCTCATCAATACTTCTTAATGGAATACCTGGGAAACAATTCCAATGTAAGAAAGGAGTCAGACAAGGTGATCCCCTCTCCCCCCTGATTTTTGTCCTAGCTGCAGATATGCTCCAAACCATGATGAATGAGGCCATGCACAACACTCTGATTGACTCTCCATTGATCCAAAATTCTTGTCCTGATTATCCAATCATCCAGTATGCTGATGATACTATTCTAGTAGCCCATGCAGATGCTCAACAGCTCACCCACATCAAAAATATGTTGCTCCATTTTGCATCCTACGCAGGACTCAATGTCAATTACTCCAATCCACCATTATATCTATAAACCCCCCCTCACGTCTAGGTTGTGGACGTACAGGAAGACCTTAGTCGTGGGATCGAGATTAGATCCTAACTATTTTTATATTAGATAGTGCGTTGGCCAGGATTTGATCCCGAGACCTTGTGGCTTCGATACAATATTGAACTGATGCGCTAGCCAACGTATTTTAACACTTGCACACGCCACCACGTGATGTGCCCCGCTGGTTATGGCTGCACCTCATGCTTTTCCTCTTCTAGTTGCCTGACACCTCATCCTGCCCGCCCCTCCGCTTCCGCATCGACCACCACGAGGAACTCCTACTATGATGTCACACTCGGTGCTTGTTGGATCTAGGATTGATGGATGCGTTCACCAACCCCCACCCCATCGGGTCGTGTCATCTGCTAGCTTCCTCTAGCCTCGACCACCCCATCATTCTTGGGAACCACTACCTCCAATCCCCTCCATGATGGTAGAGTCGTCGGGTGTGTCGATATTGAACTTGCCCGCCTACTTGCGCACCCATGCCTCCATAGCCCTGCTCTGCCAAGGGTGGGCCGGACACCCCAGATCCACAAGTTTCACTCCACCAACCACCCCTCCACCTCACTCAACCTGCCAGCATCGCCCTGCTTGGCCTGGCCGCACCTGGCTACTGGCGAGCATGCTCGTCTTTGATTCGGGATGCATGAGGATTTGGAGGATGTGGGTTTTTTTTTCTGGGGTGTAAGCTCGAGCTAGCTCCGGGCGGCTCTGGGCGGCTCCGGCGGCGGTGACGTTCGCGGGTGTCGTTTACTTCCCGTAGTCGTCGCTGTAGCAAACCTTCATTCTCCTGGGTTCTGAGTGAAAGCTCGTTGATGATGGCGCCCGTGGGCGTCATTACGTGTCAGGATGGAATCTTATCGTCAGCTTTCATGTAGATCCTTGCGTCCTTGGTGGCGGTCCTATTGAGGGGTTCGGATTCTTCCGTCCTTGGTGGCGGTCCTGTTGAGGGGTTCAGCTGTGACGCCTAATAGCATTGCAATGCTGCCAAGTGATACCCCTCGTGTCGGTCATGTAGTCCCGCCATCCATGCTTCACTCGGTGGCCCATTTCAGTGAACTCATTCACACATAGCCATCCTTGTAAGCTTGCTCTTTTTCTTCATCTCTTGCCACCATTTGGTGCCCTTGTTCTATTTTCTTTGTTATGCAGTGCTTACACTCAGCATGGGGCAAATACCACCCTTCCCTATGGAGAGAACTACATCAGTGATACTCTTCAAGATCATGTCATTTCTTTGTTCTCCCCACTCCCTTGGGCAATGACCACTCTTTTGGTGGAGATTCTGTGTGTCCTTCATACATGTTCAACAAGTCAGAGTCTCTCCCATCTCCTTCAATCGGCATTACGAAATGACCACCCTCTGGTGTGTGAGGATGCGTGGTTTGGAATGGCACATCTCCTTAATGATGACTACTAGTGATCCTTGCTGGTGGTTTTGGCATTGACTGTTTTGAAGCTCTCGTGGTGTCTTTTGGAGTCTGGTCCTCTCCACCTCTATTATGGTTTTGAGATAACTTGGGTTGCATCACTAAACTCTCTAGCTTTGGAGATTGTTATTCGCATCGTGTCGATACCATGTACTGGTTTTTTGCATGCTTGCTTTTACAAGATATATCGCCACTCTGGTTGTTATGGTTTTCGATCTGGTTTCCCTTATAACCTAGATCAAAAATTTCTTTGAATGGGTATTTATTATGGAAACCAACAAGCTAGTCATGCCATTATGTTATTTGTGTATATATTTTTGTTCCTAATTTTTGGTATATAAATTCTTCCTTGCACATGTATTTATAAAAATAAATATATATTGAAATTAGAATAAAGGATTGCTTAGAAGCTAGTTTTACACTTTTTGAACACTATGTTGATTGAAATTGGGCATGCATATACTGCCGGTTACGGAGGGGATAGATGTAAAGTGGTTGGAGGGCTAAAGCGAGGGGATAGTTGTGGATGGTAGGAGGGCGAGGCGGTGGTTTAGGCTTGGGCGCCATGATGGCCGGGGATAGATCGGTTCTAGAGGTAAAGCTCCCTCTTTTCTCTGTTTATTTCTTTGATCCCTAACTAGTAAATGCGTACGTGTAATGCGCGTTGATATTAGGGAGGAAATTAATTGCATGTTGATATTAGGAAGGATATTAGTTACACGTTAATTAATAGACGTTGATATTTGGCATAATATTAATGGCACACTAAACATGTTGAGCGCTCACCAATGCAATCTAGGCTGTTAGATTGACATGGTTTGATTACCGACATTAATTGTATCTGCACCTTTCGGTCTGTCTAGGGCCGCTTTTGGGTCTGTCTAGGGCACATCGAAATGTGCAATATCCTTTGTGTTGTCCATCTGTTCTGTACTGGCCCTTGGTGGAGCCACCCTGCTAATGGCCAGGCGATTGGCTGCTGCTTGCTCCCTGATTGCTTCTATGTCTTCAAATTTCCTGAAGGCGTGCCCATCCAGAAGTTCTTTCTGGTGCGTGGATAGCTTCTCACCCAGAAGCTTGTTGATCTCGTTGGCCATGGGGGATGGTGGTGGGGATTGGCTGAGGGTCGGTAAGTCTGATACCAAGTTGTCACAGCCTAGGTTACGGAGGGGATCGTCGTGGCTGGTACAAGGGAGAGGGTGATGGTGTTTAGGCTTGCACGCCATGATAGCTGGGGAATATATCGGTTCTGGAGGTATTCCCCATGGTTGGTTGTCTGGGTACTCAATAAGTCCATGTTTTGACTATCCTAATCACTACAAAGAAAATCACCCTATCCATTTCATTTCTTTTGCTAGAAATGGCTTTTGATGGCTTGCTTTTCTTCTCTCGTTTCTCGCTCATACATGATGTTTGTACTTTGGAACATGTATTACAAATGCTTATCTAAATAGAAGATATTACTGAGAGATGGGGAAGCTGGAACGGTATAGATGAATTGATGGTGCAGAACTATAAAACTGACAGTAACCACTGATTTTCCAAACCTTTTTCTAGAAATGGATATGCATGTCTGAATTATTTGTTATTTGACTGGTTGAGAATAAGTTCTTTTTATGCTTTTCATATTGACTAGCAATTTATTGACTATTGTGTTTGTATTTGAATTTTCTCCATTATATGAATTCATACTAAAATTTAAGAGGCTGGTGTGTAAATGAATTATATTTATCCATCCCATTCATACTAAAGTATAGATGAATCAACATGGCATCCAGATATGACTTTGGGTAGGAGAATATATGTAATGTACTCAACTTATAATATCATGGATATGAATGTGCTATGACCAACAGTTAGTTGGCGTTCGACGTGTTTTCAACCCTACCCCGATCCAAATATTGTTTTTGTTTTATTTTTTACAAGTATACTTTGACATAAATGTCTATCATCTATGTACATATTTTCTAAGGGCAAATGTGTTTTTACCCTGTAATGTGGTGTTAGCTGCATAGCGACCATGGCTGTAAATAATTGCGTGTGATACTGGATTATTCTACCAACAGTTTTATGTTTCACTTCACCTGTTTGTTACTTTTACATGACCCAACCTGTAGTCTGACATCTCTGGGTCCACTCACAGTTATATGTATCTTATGGTTTGAAATAATGCTGCTCAATTGTGTAGGAAGCACATGAAAATCCAAATTTACCTGATGGACTGGATGCTTGCCCATCGCAGAAACCTGAGGCTTCACAACGTCGCAGGAAAGAGAGAGAAAATATATCTGGGAGTAGGAAGAAGGCGAAGATCAATAATGCAAAGAAGAAGGCTGACACAAAGAAGTGCATTGACAATAGCAAAGCTGGTAAAGTGGGAAAACCAAGAGATCTGGGAAAATCTCTCCCTAGGCAAGGCATTCTGAAGTACACAGAGCACACATCTGTGAAAATGGCCAATGAGAAACATGTCAATTCAAAAGGCCATGAAGTAATAGAACTATGCTGCAAATCAGTGAAGGGTGTCAAATTCTCAGAAGCAGATGGTGTAATTGGCAGTAAGACGCAGAGTTGTGAGCTACCCAAACAACAAAGTCTCTGCAAGCTGTTCTCGGATGCTATGGCTTCATCGTCATTCTCTTCGTCAACATCATCCACGTCCATTGAAGGAGACAAATGTGTAACTGCAGAAACTAGTAGTTCTGACATGCCCAACAAAGCCTTCGCTAAGACTAAAGAAGCAAATAAGCATTGCGATAACAAGTACTCTGCTGAGCCTAGTAACAGAGAGATGTCTGCTCCATTCATTGATCTGAATATGACACCACCAGAATGTACTGATTTAGGCTGCACCTACGATTCAAATTTAGAGGTGCCCAATCTTGAGCATAGACATGATGAAACTTTAAGTTCTGATGCTGAATTGCTCGCTGGTGGAGAAAACTTGATGAATTTATCTTTTGGCTCACAGGGACTGGAAAGCCAACCACCTGCTTCTGACTTTGAAAAAATAAAGAGTTCAAGATGGGCAGGCACATTTTTGAATGGTGAGGCAATCAATGTTTCCGACATAGATGCTGTTGGTTCTCCACTGAGCTTAAGAGAACTCGCTGAGACTCGTTGGGGTTGCAGTAATGTTTCAGTAAATGATACCATGACTATGAGTACATATCCTTGTGCATTGCCAGACCAGACATTTCAGGATTCATTTACGCAGCACAAGACTTGGTTCTCCAGAAATCTGAATAATGTTGGCTCCCAGCTTTCTCGTGAATGTAATGTGTCTCACAGCACGGAGTTATATTCTCGTTCTGAGTTGAACGTGGGGCACGAGTGTAGTCCTTCTACGGGACAGACAGTTCGTTTGATGGGTAAAGATCTTACAGTTTGCACGACCAGAGGTGAATCGTTTGCTGAAACTGCACAGAAACATACAGGAACTTCCACCAATGACTATCTTAAGGCAAATGTATTATTGCCACAAGGACAGCCTTTTTTCTCTTTACAAGCTCAAAGTTTCCCCAATGTTGCGGTAAATTCTACCAGAACAACTCAAGCTTCAACATATCATGCAAGCACAAGTCACGCACATTTTGGGTACAGGACTCCACATGATTTCAGTCACCCGTTTCCTGCAGCTAATATATTTTCTGGAGATCGATTGCCATATGAAAGCAGGTATGGTGGTTTTTCAAACTCACGGACCAATCAGACTTTTCTATTGGGGTGTCCACCTCTTCCGAATCATAGCAGTGCAGCATTCCATCAGAATACACCGCGTCCTTGGCGTTATTTCTCTGATCCCTTCGCTGGGGATGAACCACCTGCAGCACCATTTTTGCCTGTAACCGGACAGCAAAGGACACCACCTTCAGTGTTCCATGCCGATTTACCTCGTCAACATGTTGTGCATTCAGCAAGGTCGTCGGTTTGCCCTCTTAACTCTGTGAGTTATACACTCAGCCATCCAGGCCAGGTAATTCAAGAAGTTTCCAACAGCACAGGAGATGCAGCCCTTCTGTCCAGAAATACAGAGAACCGAATGAGGAGAGCTGTTCCTGACAATTCCAATGCTTCTTCTAGTTGTCGCAGTGTGCAGAAGAGATCAGGACCGGTGAAGCTCACTCCCGGCGCGAAGCATATACTGGTGCCAAGCGATAGCACACATGGCGATTCTATGCCTGTGTACTCCTGTTTATCCTTCGGAAGTAGGAGCGGAAATGCTGCAGGGTCTCAGAACAAAGGAGCATGATGATAGACTTTGTGAAATGCTGTTTAGCCTTCAGAAGTAGGAGCCTTTTGAAAATTGCTTACAATTTTCTTTCTGTAAAACTAGATTCACTATCCTGTAAGAATAGTTGCCATACTTTTTGTGCTTTCTGTGCTTGCTTAGTAGTTATTTTCTCAGCTGAACCTGTATCCATGGCTTGTGTTATCCAACAGCATGCAATCTGATATTTTCTGTATTCGTCTGAATTTAAATGATTTCTGGTACTGGTAGATTGTATTACCTACATTTTGCATTTGCAACCTGGTTATAGTAGGTGCAATTTGTTTTTCCGAGGTTAGTTTTCACTCGTAAGTCGTAATGCAACCTCCCCTTTTTTCATATAATTTCTTGGTATACACGAGGCACACTTCAACAACTCCCTAAGGCTAAAC
Organism: Triticum dicoccoides; assembly: GCF_002162155.2. Taxonomy (NCBI): domain Eukaryota; kingdom Viridiplantae; phylum Streptophyta; class Magnoliopsida; order Poales; family Poaceae; genus Triticum; species Triticum dicoccoides. The sequence continues at coordinate 116,566,838 of NC_041384.1, read as the reverse complement.
ACTAATAGGTTGCAGTTGATCCGGCAAAGAAAAAATACCAAGTGTCCGAGAACAAGTGGACAAATAGAATAACCCCTAATCAATTCTTCAGTTGCCTGGCCTTTCCATAATATGTGATCTGCTGCCAACAGAGATTAAAATTCAAAGCACCAAAGCCCACTACAGTTACAAAGCTAAAATATGTCAGGAGAAACAAATCGTCTACAGAATGAAATTCAAAGAGCAATGCTACGGGGACGACAATGTTTGGACGACTCATGCACGACGATTAAATCGAGCCGACGAATCTTGAGCACAGCTGAGCAGTGGCCACTGGATCCTCTGGTCGTGCACTTATCGTCCATACACTGTCGTGTGTGGAGCAGTTTCGAAATTCAAATCATGAGAAGTACTGAACTTCGTTCTCTTTTCATCAACTCAACATTACCTCAAGTCCATATTAATTCTTTTTGATCAAGCAAAAATAATATACAGTTGGTCAAATAATCGTGGTTGTAAAGATATTATCTATACTAGGGTCTTTAGTCTTTACCCTCGGTGTAAGAGGGTAAAAGAATCCAAGGCCGGAGAAGCATCGAGAAAAGAAACCAGTGACAAAAAGGTCGCTCCTAAGTCGCTCCCGCCGGCGACTCAGGGAGCCAACCCTAGCACCGCCACTTCTCAGCCCCCCTTCCCGGCCTAGCGTGTCGCAGCTGCTACAAGGTGGCTCGGGGCTGCTCCTTGGGGTCTCGACGTGGATGTGGGCTGTCACGGCGTGGTGGTAGCTCATGGTGGTGGTCTGGATCATTTCACGGCGGCGGTTGGTCTCCTCCGGCGTCGGCCGTCAGTGAGCGGCCTGTATCGGACCTTCGTTTCCTCCCCTCGTCGTCCGGGCTCTACCCTCGTCGTTGGGCTGGACCGCTCCCAGCTGCAGTCCATTGCTCGTCTTGCACCCAGCAGTAGGACCGAGCTCGTCTCGCGCCCGGCAGCAGGATCAAGGTCATCTTGTGCCCGGCGTTTGGACCGAGCTTGTCTTGCACCCGGTGCAGCAGGACGGGTCGATGGAGGCCAATTTGGCCGGCCCTTTTGGGTCTCGGTGCGGGGGGTGGGGGGGGGGCACCCAGGAGTGTGAAAGGAGCGGCCTTTCCACTTGTCTCTTTGGTTGGGGTAGCGACGGGTCTCGGGTGAGGTGGTGTCAAGGTCTTGGATGTCGGGGCGGCTGCCCTGGTGGTGATAGCGCGGTGCTCATGGGCAGAGCCCGTGGCTTGGTGCTGCCCGGTGACCATGGCTGTGTGGGCGGCATGGTGGCAGGGGTGTGGCGTTCGGTGGCGGTGAGTGGTTGCTGGGGTGAAAACCTGTTCTGTCGTTGAACGGACCGGCGGCGGCGTAGCGCGTTACCTTCTTGAAGGCGCCGTCGCGGCTCTCATCGGCTATCGTGTCGCTCCAGGGGAAACTCTGACCCCCGGGTCGGGCGGTGGCGGTGCGTTGGTGTCGTAACCTTCTTGGAGGTGCCGCCTTGGAGCTCACGGTTCGTCATATGCGGCTTCATCTCTTCGCGGTGGCGTGTTCGCGGTGGAGGTCCCCGATTGCTCTTGTAGTGTTAAGGGTGATGTTGCTGTGCTCAGCGCCTATGTATCTCATCTTGGATGGGTGCGTGTGTTGTCGTGGGATGCGTTTGTACTTGGGCCGTGGTTGATCTTTGCTTTATATATAAAATGGGGCGAAAGCCTTTTTGATAATTAAACTAACAGGGTTTTATATATGGGTGTTATTGATGGAATTACTAATGGAGCGGGGCTTACCCTCCCTGAATTTTTCCTTTCGTCTGACTTTGAAGCAAACCAAGAAAATTGAGGAGTTGACAATTGTCCTTCCATTTGTTTCATATTTATTACTCCACATAACATTCCTATAAACTAGGTGGTTGGCAATCCAGATTTCTATTTCTAATATATCTGGACCCTAGATAGAAGCATAGTTTGCTGAAGAGCTTGCCTTTAAAGAAACTAAGAAACTATCAGATGTAGCCCTTAGCTTGCCCATCTTTGACGGAATCATAGTTTGCTGAAGACTCGCCCCTAGCACTATTTTCCAAACGTTGTTAATAGGCTTTCTTGTACTAGTGGCACTTCATAATTTCTTGAAGACTGTGGAGGCTTTGTGAAACAAAGAGTCATAGAACCGCGTCAACTAGCACACATATTGGCGAGCACAAGTACCTGATCGTACGCGAATCAACTTGTGGTTGGATGGTTAAAAGGATTGTGGTATCTTCAGCCCACCATGGTTCAAGTCCTGGTGCTCGCATTTATTCCTGGATTTATATCAGCATTTCCGGC
>NC_041384.1:116559604-116564035 GCF_002162155.2 Triticum dicoccoides | reverse complement strand
CCCCTCCTAGTTAGACTAGGAAAGGGGGAACCTACTCCTACTAGGAGTAGGATTCCCCCCCTAGGGGCGCGCCCTATGAGGCCGGCCGGCCCCCTCCTCCACTCCTTTATATACGGGGGAGGGGGCACCCCATAGACACGCAAGTTGATTTCTTAGCCGTGTGCGGTGCCCCCCTCCACAGATTTCCACCTCGGTCATATTGTCGAGTGCTTAGGCGAAGCCCTGCGTTGGTAACTTCATCATCACCGTCACCACGCCGTCGTGCTGACGAAACTCTCCTCGGCCTCAGCTGGATCTAGAGTTCGAGGGACGTCACCGAGCTATACGTGTGCAGATCGCGGAGGTACCATGCGTTCGGTACTTGATCTGTTTGATCGTGAAGACGTTCGACTACATCAACTGCGTTACTAAACGCTTACACTTTTCGGTCTACGAGAGTACGTGGACACATTCTCCCCGCTCGTTGCTATGCTTCTCCTAGATAGATCTTGCGTGATCGTAGGCAAATTTTTTAAATACTACGTTCCCCAACATACAAGACTGTCTAGCATGGACTTATGAATACATCCATCAATGCCAACAATATAGGAAGGAAATTGTGCTCTTGAAACTTGATTTTGAGAAGGCTTTTGATATGCTCAATCATGACACAATTATGGAAATTTTGAGAGCAAAGGGTTTTGGAGATAAATGGATTGAATGGATCAACATGATTTATGGCATTGGGTTCTCATCAATACTTCTTAATGGAATACCTGGGAAACAATTCCAATGTAAGAAAGGAGTCAGACAAGGTGATCCCCTCTCCCCCCTGATTTTTGTCCTAGCTGCAGATATGCTCCAAACCATGATGAATGAGGCCATGCACAACACTCTGATTGACTCTCCATTGATCCATCATACTTGTCCTGATTATCCAATCATCCAGTATGTTGATGATACTATTCTAGTAGCCCATGTAGATGCTCAACAGCTCACCCACATCAAAAATATGTTGCTCCATTTTGCATCCTACGGAGGACTCAATGTCAATTACTCCAAATCCACCATTATATCTATAAACACACCCACAAAAAATGCTTATGCTTTTTGATCTCCTGGGGTGTAAAATTGGTTCCTTGCCACACACATATCTTGGCCTCCCACTCGGTACATCAAAGCCAAATGTTGTGGATTATGTGCCTATGATGAAAATGATTGAGAATAGACTTCTTAGTTGCTCCACTTTGCTGTCTACTGGGGATAAGCTCACCTTGGTCAAATCTGTTTGCACCAGCATGCCCACATTCTTCATGTGCACATTATCTCTGCCCAAAACTGTGGTGAAACAAATCAACATATATCTTAAGCATTGTTCCTGGAGAAAGTATGGGTCATTTGACCAAGGACCTGCTCTTATATCATGGGAAAAAGTCTGCAACCCTAAGGAAGATGGTGGTTTAGGAGTACTGGATATTTCTACCCACAGCACTTTTGATGAAATTTCTCCATAAGTTTCTTAATAAAGAAGACATTCCTTGGGTCAGCGTCATTTGGGAGAACTACTATCAGACCAATCTTCCAGGTGACAGAATTGTGGGTTCTTTCTGATGGAGATATGTTATTAAATTGCTTCCATGTTTCAAACTGCATGCTCTATGCAAGCCAGGAGTAGGGGACACAACTATGTTCTGGACTGATAATTGGACTGGCACTCCTCTGGCAATTAAATTCCCAGAACTTCACTCATTTGCCATCAACGGGAACATCACTCTGGCCAAGATCATGGAACAGCCTGACACCAGTCAACAATTCCACAGACCACTCACTTTACCAGCCTATCAGCAATATAATTCACTCCAACTACTGGTTGAAGGTAGAACGGTTACTGATGAACATGACAAATGGCACTATTCCTGGGGCAGTAGCATTTATTCTCCGATGAAGATGTACAGAGCCCTAAAGAAGTCTACTATTTCACATAACATCTTCAAGCACCTATGGCACACTTCATGCAGGCTTAGACACTAAATTTTCTTCTGGGTGCTACACCATGATAGACTCAATACCAGAAACATGCTCCATCTCAAGCATATGCACTTGGAAGATTATAATTGTGTGCTCTGTGCTGACAAAACTGAAGAAACATCTCTTCACCTCTTCTGGGACAGCCCATTTGCAATCAATTGCTGGAACTATCTCATTCAAGAAAGGAAAAGAGGTATTTCTTTCCATGATGAAATCACATTATCCCTACCCTCGTTGCCATCAGATATAACTATGGACATCATCAGCATAAGTTGTTGGAGTATATGGTCAGTCAGAAACAATAAGATCTTCAGATCAGCAGCCCCATATTTTAATACATGGAAGTTTTACCTGAAAGAAGGATTAGGGCCTCAGAATTAAGAGCAAAACCAAGCAAAGATGAGAAGATCAGGAACTGGGTAGCACAGGTTTTGGAACCGGCTTAAGTTTCTCTCTTATGTGTATCATGATACCTAAAACTGGTATTGGTTAACTATAATTTCGCTGTAATTGTACTTTTTATTTATTAATGAAAATACTGTAGAACAATCGTTCAGGCTAAAAATAAAATCACTGGCTGGTTTCACCCGCAGGTGCCCGGAGCATGCCATGTGCATGAGCGGCTTTGGCACTTGTTTTAGTTGATGGTGAGGAAGTCAAGACGCATGATTCTGAATGACACTATTGTAGAATAGCAGTCCCAGCTGTAGTAAATTAGCAGTGCCGCAGTAGTACTGGCTACTCGTAGCTAGTCGTCTAGGTGTCATCTGGACTATGGAGACGCAGTTGGCATCAACAGTTCAGTAGTACTACTATGCAGTCGTCCAGTCGTCGTATGGGCTATGGAGCAGTGTACATGTGATCAGGCGTAGGTACATGCATGCATGCAGCTGCTGCGAAAGGCCCATCCCTGAACGTTGAGATGGAAGTACTGAAGGATAGTACGACACCCATCCTCTTCTAGTGCATGTCATAGCAAGTTCGGGATTGATCGACGAGGTAGTCCTTCAGAATTTGTGACCCATTTAGCTATTGGCAAATATGTACTTAATCCGTCTGAAAAATCTTGTCATAAGCTTGTCCCTCAAATGGATGCATCTACCACTAATTTAATGCTAGATGTATATTCATTTAAGGGACAAGCTTTTTTGGACGGAGAGAGTATGTAGAAAAACTTCATGAGTAATTCCATGTCTCCAGTGTTTAGCAGATAATTACTATTTCTTTTCAAAAAAGATCTACTCCAGATCTTCTATGTAAGTTCATTAGAAGTACAAAGCACGTCAAATATAGTAACAATTACATCGAGATATCTAGATTACCGAGCAACTGCTACAGCTAGACAAGCCGTTGTCGCCGCTTCCCTACTGGAGCCGCCTTGTCCTTGTCGATGACAGCCGGGATGTTTTCATGCATATGCCCCAAAGGACCAACGTGCAATCGTCGTCATTAAACCTTTGAATAGATCTGAAGCAATTGACACAAATCTCACCCTCATGCGAGAAACCCTAATTTTATGCCCCAAGGAGACGGCAGAAATCTACGTCAGAGTTTCATCGACTACATCCAGATGAAGGAACTCGAGGAGGACTGGAGCCCAAAAGACAAACTCAAAGAAGAACTGTCGCCATCTGTCTGGGTGCCGCACCAACAATGATTAAAAAACCGTAACATAAACTACTAGAAAGAGCAAAGGCGTCCGGCTTTCCTCCCCATCACTGGCTGCCGGAGTGGCATACAGAGGGGAGGTGAAATCATGGACTCAACGATGAAGTATGGAGGGGATAGTTTGCCCTAGCCGCCGAGGAAAAAGGAAGAAAATGCTTGAAAATAATGTAAATATGAATTCCTAGTTTCATTGGCCTGAGTTGGATATTTCTTGTATTAGCATCCTGCAATGGCTGGTGTCTCGGGCGCATATCATTCCATTGCATCGGTGGCGCCGTGCATGGCGCACACACACATAACTTTATGAATTAGTAGACTATATAGATGATGTGGAATGGTTGTGTGCATCCCTCAATGCTGAGCCGTGGTTCAACCTACTTTTCGAAAACAGAAAATGATGTGGATCCTCCCAAACTTTGGGAACACACGTAGATGTCCGTATTTGCATTTGAAAGATCGGAATAATGTACTACCAAATCTGAATTTTAGGCTACATATTATTACCCCCTCTGTCTTCAAATACATGACATATAAAATTAGCCAAAAAGTTAATGCTTTCTAAGTCTGACAAAAATTATAAGAGAAAAAATAATCAAAACTATAATATTAAATGAATACGTTATGAAGATATATCTAATGATTTGGTATTGTTTACCTTCACACTTTTTATATATGTTTGGTCAAACTTAGAAAGTGTTGAATTTTTGACTTTTGGGACGGAGGGAGTAATGAACTTTAAATTCAGATGTCCAAGTC
>NC_041384.1:116549774-116559285 GCF_002162155.2 Triticum dicoccoides | reverse complement strand
AAAAAAAAGAAAAACAAAACACACACACACTGGAGCTTGGCAAAATACGGGTCTTACTTTTCTTTTCATTAATTGGAGCCTCTTTTTAGGTTTACAAGAATCATCATATTATTTTTAACAAAGGCAATAATTAATACTAGTTGGATTTTTTTCTCGTTAAGTACACCACAAAAAATCTCCCGACATGGAAGCCTTTCTAGCCAGCGTCTCCTCCTCCACAAAAAACCTAGGGTTGCCTCCCGCCGGTGCCGCCGCAGGACCGCCTCCTCTCCGGTGGTCCTAGGGCCATGGGGGCATGGTGGATTTCGACAAGGGCCAACGGGAGGGCTTCGTTTTTAGTCGTTTCTTTCAGTTTTGCTAGGGTTTGTGTCCTGCTCAGGAAGACGAGACGGCGCCGACACCCTGAAGATGGAATAAAGGTCTGCCTGTCTAGCCCCCGTTCCGATGATGCGTCTAGCACCGTTGGTGGGCATGTGGAGGTGTGTCTCCAGCGGATCTATGTTTGTGGATTTGCTCGGATCTCATCGTTGTTTGTCTATATTCGTGTGTCTTTGGATTGAATCTTTCTGATCTACGTTATTCTTTATCTGCGGCTGTTGCTGTTTTGGTGCGCTGGTCCTACGGGGCCTTAGCACGGCGACTTCCTGACTGTCCACTGCAACGAGTTGTGCCCGACTCCGGCGATGGAGGGGCGATGACGGAGGTGCGCCTTCGGCTCGTTTCAGTGCTGGTAGTCGTCGCTAGGTGGTCTACGGATTTGGATGTAATTTCTATTATTTCTGGTGTTCGTTGTACTGCTATGATTGAAAATAAATAGATCGAAAAAAATTCGCAAGAAAAAAGTACACCACAAAAATCGCCTTAATTATGGTTATACGTGGTCAATAGGATGGAGAGAGAGTTAGTGTTCATATTAACTGTGTACATCAAGCAAGTGAGAGAAATGGTCAATAGTGATTAACGCAGATAGAGGATGGCAGGGTAGGTGAACTTGTATTAGCAAAATACCTGATTTTAGTGAGTAACCTTCTAAACCCAAAGGGGTACATGCAAAAAAAGATACTTAGCGCATCTCCAAGGCTGACCCTCAAACCCCTGTAACCGTTACGGCTGCGCTGTCCAGACGTGTTGTGCCATCCAATATGATCCCGCATCGGTCCATAAGACGGTCTCGCCGCATTTTCTCCCGCAAACCGGAGACAAATGTGAGGGTGGGTGGGGGGCTCTTGTAGGCGTCCGAACGGCACCCACGCTCGCTTCTGACCACCTCGGCCCACCCAAACCCCTCCTTCCTCTCCCGCGCGTGTTCCCACTCGGCGCCAGCTGCCCGCATTCATGTCGCTTAGAGCGGTCGCTCCACATTGAAGCCGGCCCAGAGCGGGCGCGACCTCTCACGACTTCTATCATTGAAGCGGCGCGCCAGCCGAGGGCGTCACCCACTACGCGTCCCCGTGTCTGCGCCTGTTCAATGCCGGAGACATATCACTAGATGGGACGGAACGAATATCTACCACACCCGTTCAATACATAGGTTGTTTCGTATGCCGTCATTAACAGGCTCAATGGCCGAGAAACTCGCTCAGGAGCCGCACACCGACGCACTAGGATGCATGGCCTCACCGGAATCCGGTATTTAAAGGAGGCATCACCCGGCTAACTCCACGCCACAACACAAGCCCCTCCACATCCTCCTCCATTGCATCGCATCCTCCATGACTACAGGCGGTAAAGCTCTGTGGGAGAGCCTTTTCATGCTGATGAAGCACGAGGCGGCAACCCCTTGCGGCCGCCTGGCAGAGCCGTCGTACTAGGAAAATCGAGGCCGGTTTGTCGGCCAACTCGCCCGAGGTCTCTGACGACGAGGTCGACCCTACGATGGAGCTGGGCTCCGACAACACTGCACCGGGCCCGCTCCTGTGCATGCCCGCTTCACCATGGAGCATGCGTAGGAGCACTACAATGTCGCCATGGCGGAGGTGCAGCCTGCGCTAGCGCCTATGTCGGTGTTCCAGCAGGCGCGTGAAGAACGATGGTAGAACATGTTCCTCCTGGAGCAGCATCGGCTGGCAGATGGCCAGGTCGACGGTGAGCGTGCGAGCGAGGAGGCCTGGTGGCCATGGCCGCAGAGATACCCAACTTTGTCGAGGAGCAGAGTGCAATCTACGAGGCCAACCACACTTAAGTTGCCGCTCGCTAGGAAGTGGCCGCCGTGGAGGCGTAACTCCAGGCGACCATGGAGGAGAACAACGCCAGCTACACCTCCTATGCGCCACCGACGAACTATCCGGTGGCCCGGTGGGACTACGACAGCGGGCGCCAACATTTCGATCGTGTCATGTCCACCGACGACGGATAGGTCGCGGACTCCTCCGAGAATGAGTAGGGCACGGGAGGCGGCATCGCCTTGTGTCCCATGTGGAGCCGATCGGTCTCCTGTGTTCTACTTTTCCTTGCCGGAGACCACGCCTTGATTTCACGGGTCTTATTGCTCATGCTCATTGGATGGCGGATGGAGGAGGCAGTCCCAGGAAGGGAACAACAAGGGCTTGGACGCTAGTGACTGCCGTAGTTATTGTTTGTTGTAAATGTTCAAAAATCTGTCGTGTTTGCATGAATGTTGTCCGTTTATGTAAACTATATCCGAACTTGAATGAATTCCAGCCGTTTTTGCACGAATTTCATCCGATTAGTTCCGATGATAGTTGAAATGTATGCGGGCAGTCTTGAATGACCGTTTCCCACATCCGTATCCGCAGACTGGTCCCCCTGTCCGTGAACAAATGCGGAAGGAAATTTGCGGATCGCTGTTCGAGATGCCCTTGGTACTCCCTCTGTCCCATAATATAAGATTTTATTGCATCAATAAGATCTTATGAGACGGAGGAGTGGCATTTTCTCTCTCTAAAAAAGTGTGCTTTTAATATTCAAACGGATTGCATTTCATGCGATGCGTATGGATGTGTATCATTTATGCCAAAATTAGTAGTTTTAATTTACACTCTCTTCATCTGAAATATAAGTTTTAATTTACACTCTCTTCATCTGATATATATATATATATATATATATATATATATATATATATATATATATATATATATATATAGACACATTTTAGTATCATTTTTTACTCGTTTTTAGTCCGTATGTTGTCTACATTAATATATTCAAAATACCTTATAATTTGAAACGGAGAGAGTAGTTTCTTCTTTATCACCATCTATAGCATGCATGTCTAGAAGGGGACACAAGCATAATTTTACGACGCTAATGATGTGGATCCTCTATTCCCAAGCTTGGAAATGCATGTACTCTTTCCTTTGATTAATCGGAATAATGTACCGCCAAATCCACTGTTGGAAATACCATGATGACATTACATTTATGTTCTGCTGTCTGAGTGCTTGATGGAGACAACTAAACAAGAGAAACTTATTTACTCGTTTCGTACCTATGCATAAGGCTAGTCATAGTGGGAGTAACTTGGCTAGTAACATATTACGCTCCAAAAAAATATTGCTTATGTGATATATAGTTAATGAGAAGTGGTAACATAATATGTTACTGTAATATAGCGTTTTCCGAAAAAGGGTTTCCCCCGCTTTGTAATATAGCGTTTTAAGACGGAATGAGTCTATAAGCTAATAAATGAAGACCTATATGACACTACTATAGTATGTTACTTTGCACTATAAAGGTAGTAACTTAGACTAGTGTCATATGCATAACACTAGTATAAGTTACTTCCCACGATGACCAGCCTAAGTCATCTTAAGTTGTCCACTGCGACCAAGGTGAGGTAGTAATAAGAAAGGAATTTAATGTTTATTTGCTAATTAATGTCATTGTATGCAGAGAATTGACCACTGCATGTTATGCTAAGTAGACTCAAGTCATTGTATACATACACGCCCCACGTCTCCTATTGGCTGATTTCATTTCTCGTGGCAAAAAAATAGTAAACGAGGTGGGTAGTTAATGCATCGCATCTAAAAGTTTTGGTTGTAATGTGACTAATGCACAGAGGGAGTACTATGTATTTTATCAACACAGAATGAAATGATTGTGTTCTCTCTGTGTCTCACCCTCTCTCTCTAAAATGCTGTGTTTATTACTCACTCCATTCCAGATTGTCTACCGTGTTATGTTTCACTAGGACAATCATCCAACCCGTATTCGAGAGAAAAATTCGTTCGACCAACAAATGCTCTATTATCGTAAAAAAAAGCTCTATTAGGTGTAATTTGGAGTGATGTGATTGCATTTTTCTTCTTCTCAATCAACGTTTTCTCGGAAGAAGTTTTTGTGTTGCATTTTTTATCAATATAGGGACGTACGTATGTCGTAATTTGTAGTATTGCATTTTCCTTATCCCAATAAAATTTTTCTGGCTGTTAATTAACTTGCCGTGATGGATTCTGCACTTTAACAATTAAGCTAGCGTGGTTTAATTGATGACTAGGTTGCACAGTTCACACTATATATATGGAAGTCGTTGCAACAGTTCGTCACATAAATGTGACTGATAACCAAGCTTGCCACTTGGTTATGTTGGTTGTACTATTTGGATTATCTTAATTACTAACTACGTTGCTTGCTCTTTGAAAAAAACAATGAATTTTTCTCTGACGTACGTGTGTATTGCATGTTCCATCATATCTAAAGGGTGTGATTTTCTCCTAAAGTAGGTAGAGTTCTCACAACAGGTGTGGCTTTTATTTATTAGTCAAGTTGTAGTATTTGTTGTGAGACGACCGCCAAGATCCCATTTTGAAGACAGCATGAAGATATACAGAGGATTCTTAAATAGGGTTATTATTCTTTCTTGGTGCCCCTCCAAGCAAAAATAAGTTAGATGCCAGTATACTGCTGGTGGAACTTCTATAGTAGTTTTTGGTAGCAATCTCCCGGATGAGGTCTAAATATTCATGAAAAAAAATGGTGCATTTACTTTTTTCCCATATATATTCATCTATGATGCATCCAAAACAACATAATACAGAAGTCGCGTATATGAAATCTGACAATAACATGGCGTACCACCTTAATGCATGTCTTTCTCCTGTCCCATCACTTTTCTCCCTCCATATAACCGAACAAATTATTATATGGATTGTAGAAATTATTCCAAAATATTGCAATTGTGGGTTGTGCCGCGATAAAAATGAAAGTTAGTTGTCCCAAATGAATGATGTCCTCACAAACATAGTAATTTTAGGTTAACCCCTGCTTGATGGCCAAGGGCAATGATTTCAAACATGGCCAACTCATAATGTGACAAATGCTTTGTAGAAGGCCTGGGAATGGATTCGGTGTCATATAGATGACCAAACCTACATCATGTTTGACAACACTTGGAATGTGAGTTTAAGAGAGGGAGTTTGTACCAAGATTATACATGGCAAGTGTTATTTTAATCATAATCCTATGCTTGGCATCTAATAAGAATTATTTTGGGATAGAAAGTTGATTCCCTCCTTCGGTTAATAGAAATTCATAGCTAGGGGATGATAGCACAAATTTTCATGAAGGATTATCACTAGTAGAAAAAGGGCCTTTAGTCCCGGTTCTGGAACCGGGACTAAAGGCCCTCCACGTGGCCACTGCCTGGAGGTCCATCTTTAGTCCCGGTTGATAACACCAACCGGTACTAAAGGAAATTTTATGATTTTTTTGAATTTTTTTGAATTTCAAATTTCTGAATTATTTTAACCTCTAATCTCTAATCACCCCTCATCACTGCTCAATTTAACCTTTAATCTCTAATAACCCCTCATCATTCCAAATTATCTAACTTCCTGAACGGTCACCCATTCTCTCACTACTCCAGCCTGAGCACGCTTAACTTCCGGGTTCTATTCTCCCTCGTTTCCAAGTCTGCATTTGTTGTTTTCCTCACAATAGTAAGATGTCAATCCTATTAACCCTCAGGAATTTAGCTTGAGCATGAAGTCACACATTTCACTGTTTGAGTTTGAAACTATTGTTCTAAAAATCAATAATTATTTAGTAACACTAATATTTCTTGAATAAGTAGTTTGACCATAGTTTGACCCTAGTTTGACCACAGTTTGACCAGATTTGACCAAAATTCAAAAAACTGAAATAATTATTTAGTAACACTAATATTTCTTGAATAGGTAGTTTGACCATTGTTTGACCACAGTTTGACCACAGTTGACCAAAATTCAAAAAAACTAAAATAATTATTTAGTAACACTAATATTCTTGAATAATTATTTAGTAACACTAATACTTCTTGAATAAGTAGTTTGACCATAGTTTTACCAGATTTAACAAAAATTCAAAAAAAACTGAAATTTGAGCATAACTTTTTTTCCTTTTAGAATTTGAGGATTCTAAAAATTTGCAAACAGGCCGTAGGCAGTCAAAATCGGAAGCGGATTTTCGTTCTGAACATTTTGATATATTATACGTTTTTTTCCGACATCGTATGCAAAAGTTATAGCCGTTTTACATTTTCCCTACATTTTTTGCAAAACATGTCCAAATTTAAGTTTCTAAATTTTCCTAACTAGTAGGTGTAGTAATATAACTACCTCTCGAAGGATTTTATATTTTGAAGTTTTTATCATTTTCTTTTGATTTTTTCGAAACAAAAAAGGCGATCGACCGGGGGGGGGGGTAGAGTTTGAAAATGGGACCTTTAGTCCCGGTTTGAGACACAAACCGGGACTAAAGGGCATTGCACCCTTTAGTCCCGGTTTGTGTCTAAAACCAGGACTAAAGGTCTAATCTTTAGTCCCGGTTTGAGACACAAACCGGGACTAAAGGGCATCGCACCCTTTAGTCCCGGTTCGTGCCACAAACCGGGACTAAAGGGCTCAGGTGAACCGGGACTAATGCCTTAGCCGCACGAACCGGGACCAATGCTCACATTAGTCCCGGTTCGTGACTGAACCGGGACTAATGGGCTGACCCGGTCTGGACCTTTGCCCCCTTTTCTACTAGTGTATAAACTTATCTCTAGTTTCTTTCTTCCCTTTCTGCCTCTCCACTTTTATTAAAATGGTGTGTATTGGACTTTGAATCGGGCTTTCACCTTGCTTTTATAAATAAAGCAACCACCATGTCCATACAAGTAGTGCAAGGGTCTCAACGAAAATAAAAGCAATCTATTGTGGCATCCGCGTAAACACGCCCAATATAAAAGCATAAAACAAAATGGAAAAAGACCACCAAGTGGCGAGAAGCTCAAGAGCCCTGATTCGAAGCCAGCTGTTGTGAATTGGACCCTCGGCTCACAGCTGTAATTCCTACTAAATTATCAATCTCTTCAACCTAATAGATGGTTGAATATCATATACAATCCAAGATTCTCATTTATTTTGTTTTATTATTACCTCCAACAAAACAAGAGTGAGACGAAGCAAGTGGGGAACCCCCTGCAAATTGAGAATTATACTTTGTGGCATAGCGGGTTACTAGTGGAGGTATGCTCTCTCTTGTGTTGTATTTCATCAACAGCATATTGTTGAAAAGATTGTAGTTGAGTAGCAGATAGATGTGTTATATTCATAATTCAGATCGGTAACACTTCTATGAAGAGCAAACACGCCGACATGCATGAATATAAGACGCTATTAGAATCCGTAACAGGTACTCCCTCTGGTTTCAAATACAAGACCACTATCGACATTACATTTTGCAGCTATACAAGGTCACTATCTCTTCCCAAGAAGAATTGATTATAATTTTGCCTCGTACGATGGTGCTTATTAACAAAAATGTTGCATGCAGCCATAGGAAAGGATGAACCACGTGCAACATGTTTAATTACTCGGGGACATGAGAGGGTTTCCACATAATTAATCATGCTATTTATTAGTTAGCCTTGTTTTCTTGGTGTTTGAAAAATTAGGTAGTACTACCTCTGTCTTGGTTTATTGGTCTCTTCATATTTTGTGCCAATGTTTTACCATAGATTTAATTATCAAAATGTTAATGCATGTCATGAAAAATTATATGGTTTGATTCATATTTGAATATAGTTTCCTATATTTTTGCTATGTATAACTTATATTTTATTAGATAAAAGTATGGTCAAAATATGATCCTAAATACTAGGGGGCTAATAAACCAGAGGTAGTAGTGGGCTTGTGCACAAAAGTGGGTGGAGTATATAGATTCTAATGATACTAGTATTGTATGATATTTAGCTCTGTAAAACTTAGTCAAACATACAGTTGTTTGATTATTCTGAAAATCAATACACCATATATTTTGCAAGTGAGGGGCGGGTATATTTATATAGTAAGACATTAATTATCAAAACCTTTGCTGGGCAGATGTGGTTTGGTTTGATATTGTTAACTGCATGCACCCTTCCAACTATTTATGTACCTGTAAAAAGTACTACCCACAAAGAACCATGAAATAACACATATATTTTTTCTTTCGCAAATTGTGTTACGAAATACGGCAACATATGTTGATGAGAGAGTGTCCATATCTACTTTTTCCGCAACCTTCCAAGCATTTGTTTCACTTTAGCTAGCTTTCACGAAACTTCAACACAAAGTATGCATTTATCTGTAGATTTTGAGTGGTACTATAGAAGACCGATCAGGTCTACATGGTATTCTCTCTTGCGCACGATAGCTAAAGCGAGACACATCTAGATAATTATATGTTTTTCATCAAAAAAATCATGATATATTTTGCAACAATCCAGCTAGACAGCACGTAGTAGTACCTGCAAGATCTCTTGTTACATGGTCGCCCAATCACATGCAAGGGCGAGAATCTCCAACCAAGAAGCAACAGACGAGAAAAGAAGAAAAGCACTCGATCGCAGTCACATGCAGAGGGCAGGCAGGGCCACGCCAGGTCCGGTGGGTAGAGAGAGAGAGAGAGAGTAACGAAAGGAAATGCGAGGAAACAGAGGAGATAGAGAGAGAGAAAGAGAGCGCGACTATTGCCTTCGAAAGGAAGAGAGAGAAACCACTGATCCGCCCTTAAGTCGGATCCTTGTCGCCACCCGCTAGGCTCGCCGACAGCAAGGTACACGGGCCCACCGTCCGCATGCATACCATCAACACACTTGCAGACAAGTTGAACAAATTTGCTACAGGTATCTCCCCACTGTGCTCGTACGGGACAGAGGCAACCTTGGATCGGCTATTCTACGATTTATGCTTTATACACGCTGGGAAAATTATGTTTGATATTTTTAGCATGTAAAAGTCCATCTGGCCAAATATAATGCTCGATTTGAACAACCCATGATTACTAAATATAACAAGCTAGCCAATAAGTCACACATTATTTTCGATTGACTCCACAGTTATTTTGGAACTAAAATAGTTAATTGCACCTCATAAAATAACATCCCATAAGGCGTCATAGTATTGGTCACCTAACCACATCTGAACTAAGCCACTAAACGCAAAGAACCTTATGAGAATCATTGAAATTTCTCTACTTTGTAATTGTACTCTTCCGAATTCTACACAATAGATAGATCGGTATGCATGATTACTTAGAGTTA
>NC_041384.1:116537034-116549489 GCF_002162155.2 Triticum dicoccoides | reverse complement strand
ACGCAACCTGCCTTAGTATATATATTTTCTTGGTATAATACTTATATCATATGTTTGGTGTGGCCACGTGGATTGCTTACTTATTCAAAACCTGCAACTAAGCATATTTGGTATGATGGCAATTCAATTTGAGCAAGCTTGTCTTGTTGACATGGTGCGTGCCCGTTGTTACGTCATGTGATTTTTTTCAGTATTGACATGGGTTATTACTTACTAATCTAGAAGAATCATGAGCATTCATTCATGGCATAAATTGGATTTAAGTTTTCAAATATTTTTGTAATTGCTTTAAATCCTCCATATCGTTGCTTCGTTACTGGAGGTAATTAATATTGGTCATATATAGATGTAGAGGATTCTTTGTTGATTTGATATGTTTGCACTGGAATAATTAATTGTGTATGAAGCCATGACGCGTTTTGGATCTCCATACAATGAATTTGGATTTACCACAGGCCCTTGCATTGCGACAAATCTCGGTCTAGAGGACCCAGGTGCATCCAATTTTGCATGCACTTTGACTATGCAATGGATTGTTGCCTTTTGAATTAAAACTAAGTTGATTTTTCTAACATCATTATATGTCAAAAATAACATTTTTAATTGTGTATATATGTAATGTTTTCCAAGTTGTTAAAATACCATATACATACATTGATCTTTACACACAACATGAACAACTAGAAGGTCGTTTGTCTCTGTATATCTCAAATGTTCAACATCCCACTAGATTTATCTCTCTATACATTGTAGATTTTAAAACACACCTTCTGGCACAAACTATTCAATTCAAGAAAGTGGGATGATAACTAAGATACATGGTGCAAGGATCTTTTGTGGATTTTTCTCCTATATTCTTTCTTGCAAATAATAACTAAAGTTTTGGTGTGGGCAGTTAGAAAGTTGCAAGAACCAATGCTGGGATTCTACTATAATGTCACCTATGGATATTTGTAGTGCATCTACCCCAATTGTCCTATGCATCAGTTTACATGAGCACCAATAGTGTCCCCTAATCTCATGTGTTCGCGTGACTTGCCAGCAGATGCAGCTAGCAAAATGTCCCATATATGTTTACTGGAGCACTAATGCCAAACCATAGTCTTGGACACTTCCAGCGCCCAACAAAAGACATAACAGTACAATAGCATGGAATTTCTTACAACATGGTGTTAATTATAATGAAGGGATAATATCAAAAGTTTAATTGTTATGTCGAATAACTTCGCTGGATGGGAGGTGTAAATATCTTTTTGCGAGAGAAACGTCTTTGTCATATTGCTTTGCTTCTTTTTTGCCAAATATTGCTTTGCTTCGTCGAAATAACTGTCCAAAGTTTTGTCATGCGTAGTTAGAAAGTCATGAGAACTTTCACCATGCCATAACCTCGTGTAATGGAGTGCATGGACATTGCAGCCGCACCAACCCAAACCTGCATATACATGTGTTTACATGAGCGCCAACACAGATTTGTGTAGTCTCGTGCTCCGACGTCCATAGACGATATTGCCATTGCATCTAGCCAACTATCTCATATATGTGTTTAAATGAGCATGATCATTAAACTATAGTTTCTCGAACACAGTGAGTGCACCAGCAAATGACAAATAATAATATCATTATTGATTGAAATTGCTAACATCGTGGTGCTCATCACTATACAGTAGCACACATCTCAAATTTTATGTGCTATACACTTTTTTAGCGGGGAGATGTAAATATAACTTCTGTAGAGAAACAAATCTTACATTGCTCTATTTGAAAAAGGTCATAAATCACACGTTTTTGCTTGGAAAACTAGAATGACGTGAGCGCCAAATGTCAAACCATAGACTCGTGCAATGCCATGTGTGTGGACAATGCCGCCGCACCGGAGAACATCTTTTTACACATGTTGATTGTTTTTACAACTAGAAAGAAGGTCATGAGATGCTTTTCCTTTTGCAAAAGAATACTCATGCGTTATAAAGTCATGATAACTAGCATTTGCAAATATTGTATTTGAAATAAAACAAAAAATGTACATGATCCCAGCAGTTGCGAGTATTGTAAGCGGAGCATTGTGCGCCCAACAAATTGCACCTACTCGCTCGCTATCACATGATGCGGTCCGGCGAACGATGGTGCCACGTCACCAGCCACAGGAAATTAAAGGGGAAAACAATTTAGTCGCTGTCCATCACCTGTCGCCGTCCGCAGTAGTAAATGGGACGTGGGCCTCTCGCGCACGACACCGGTGCCAGGCAAGGCATTAAATAAATATATATCGAATAGTTAATGAGGTACCAAAAATAAAGGTGGGGAGAGCGGGAAAGTGTAAATTATTCGCCTCGATGCTATCAAAACCTCGCCTCGAAGTATTAACTCCGTATCGTAATTGCTGCGTCTTTTAGATATCGACGACCTCCCTTTCCAACGCCCGCCGCTTTCCTCTCCTTCCTTCCTTCCAGTCTACTTCTCCTCGTCTCCCCCAAAACTTGAGAAGTCGCGGGTAGATTTGCGCCGAGGGGGCGCGGAGACGTCGCATCCATGGCCGCCGCCGCGTTCTCCATCAGGTTGGTCTGCGCAGCCTCGTCTCGTCGGCTTTTATGGCGGTCGTCTGTGCGTTTTTTTTTCTGATCTCCGTTTGCGATTTGTACGAAGGGGGTACGCGGCGAGCATGAGGGGCGAGGCGGCGGCGGAGGGTCGGCGTCCCTTGGGCATCGAACATCTCCCACCTATTAAGGCGCCGCGGTTCCGGTGGTGGGCGGACGAGCTGGCCTCCGCCGTGGCTGCTGCTGCGCCGGCGGCGTCCCCGAGGAGGTCGCCAGGGAAGTCGAAGCCGCCGAAGAAGAGGTCCATTTCTGACCTCTTCGCCGCGGCGCCTCCCTTGGACATTCCCTCCGCCCCCGCCGGTGATAGCGGATGCAACGAGCAAACGGAGGTGGACGGCGACGAGGCGCTGTGCGCGATCGTGAGGCGGGCCAAGGAGCAGAAGAAGCAGAAGAGGAGACTGCAGGAGGAACAGGAGGAGACGGCAGCGGCTGCCGCGCCGGAGAGCAGCGGAGGGCGAGATCCGGAGGGGAATTTCGCGGCCACAAAGGTACGTGATCCAGCCCAGCCCAGCCCAAACCCAACACTGCCTGTCTGTCAATGCAATCATATCATCTACTATTGTTCCTATGCTTTTTTACCCTGGTATCATTTTACTTTTGATCTCCTTGGGATGGGTAAATGCTTTGCGTGTCCATGAGATGAGGAATCGGAGGATATTATTAGATTTAGTTGACTTTATGAAGATAATTTCGTTGCTATTTGCGGGGAGCAATTAGTTGTACCTTTACATAGGGGCAGTCCCGTCGCTTCGCAGGATATTTTATGTAAAGGATTCACTGTGCCGAACCCAGCTACTAATCTGAACCAGGCCTAACTAGTTCGTCTAAGAGGTTGTGTGGGTACTAATAATTGCTGGCAGGTGAACGATGATTTTCTGGCTAAGTGCTAAAGTTACAACGATTTTTGTGTTCTATTCTGTTGCATCAATTCATTTGCTAGTACCTATTTACTGTTTTGTATATGTAAATATTGTTATTTCATGCTTAATTGGTGAAATGTATACCTGCCGCTGCTCATACACTTAGTTAAGACCAAAAACAGATTATGATGGCCAGCTAAGCCAGTAGTGGCTGTACACGAGACAGGCTAGCAAGTACTGCAGCATTTGTACCACATCTCATAGTACATGGTACATCGTCATCGTGTTTCCTTTTTCTCACACCATGCACGGTGGGTTGTGAGCTGCATGCGTACTTGGTGTACCTCCTGCACATTTCAGCCGTGTGGACCCATACACTAGACTTTATCATAGGAAACGGACGTGGAGAAAGCACTTACCAGACCGATATCTTTTGCATTCTTCTCTTGGATAGGAAACTTCATTATTCCATACCTTATACGTTCATTAGCATTTATTTTTTTCTTAAAAACCAAATCTATAATATGTGAATCTATTTATGCGCCTGATAGGTGGCGTGGGAATGTTTCGGTACACCTTTGAGCATGCATAGGAATTGTGTTCAGTAGATGGTGGTAGTTTCCAGTACGTCGCAGTCAACCTGTCACCATATGTTTGACATGATGCATGGTCTGCTTGTACTCTCTTATGGAGTTTTCCAATAATTATCTGGTTGACCAGATTAATGGGATAGAAGTTTTTTTTTGAGCATCAGTACAGACATAAGCGCTCATATACACGCGCACGCGCATACACTCACCCCTATGAACGCACACACGCACACCCTACCCCTATGAGCACCTCCGAGAGACTGAGCCGGCATATCATCTTGAGATTTACGAAGTCACCGTAGGCGTGTGGCTGAGGCACGATGGGGCAATTAAACCCACCCTAAGTTTGAAGTGTGTTGGAATATAAACCTTATTTCTCCACATCTGATATATATGTTTGAAGATTTCTATCTGGTATAATGAATTAACATTTAATATAGAGCTAATCACCATAATATTGTTTGGACCACCGTGCATGCATAGAAGGCTCATCATGTTTTGCACCCTTTAAGATTTTATAATTCATCTTATTCGGATCTCCAAGGATCAAATTGCGAATTTGATCTTTAGATTTACTAAATTACATTCTTTTACAAGCAGCTTGGTTATAAAATGCACATTACCTTTTCTTCAATTAATAGTTCTTGTTTATGTTCTGCAAAAATATTTATTACTGAGGATGGTGAGCCCCCGCATCGCTCCCGTGCGAGAAACTCAGGCGGACACAAGCCGCCGCATCGTGAAGCCCTGCTAGTCAACGGTGGTGGCGGGGACCATGATTGCGGCATAGAGTGGTTCTTGGGCACAGTAAGCTGCTCTATGGTCTAGGTGGTGATGCAGTGTGGTGTTGCTCAGATCCGCCGCGACCGGCTACGGTAGCATGCTCCCTCGCCCGCGTCGTGGTGTTGGACGTTGGCCATGGTGTGGCAGGAAACCACCGCATCTCTCATCTCCTTCTGATCCAAATTGACGGCTCAATGGTCTGTCGGCGGGCTGCCGCTTCCTGCATGCGCTCGACATGCTCTCCGTCCATCGGGCCCGCAGTGGCAGCGCACGCTAACCCTCGCCTACACTCGTGTGCACCCCTCCCTCGAGCTTACTTCAGCTTGGATTTCAACCTTGATGTCAACCTCTAGTGCTTGCTATTGAAGTGATGCACTAGCCAAGTTTCTCAAAAGTCTGAACTGATGGAATGGACTAGCCAACGTATTTTAACACCCCCCTCACGTCTAGGCTGTGGACGTACAGGAAGAACTTAGTCGTGGGATCGAGATTAGATCCTAACTATTTTTATATTAGATAGTGTGTTGGCCAGGATTTGATCCCGAGACCTTGTGGCTTCGATACCATATTGAACTGATGCGCTAGCCAACGTATTTTAACACTTGCACACGCCACCACGTGATGTGCCCCGCTGGTTATGGCTGCACCTCGTGCTTTTCCTCTTCTAGTTGCCTGACACCTCATCCTGCCCGCCCCTCCGCTTCCGCATCGACCACCACGAGGAACTCCTACTATGATGTCACACTCGGTGCTTGTTGGATCTAGGATTGATGGATGCGTTCACCAACCCCCACCCCATCGGGTCGTGTCATCTGCTAGCTTCCTCTAGCCTCGACCACCCCATCATTCTTGGGAACCACTACCTCCAATCCCCTCCATGATGGTAGAGTCGTTGGGTGTGTCGATATTGAACTTGCCCGCCTACTTGCGCACCCATGCCTCCATAGCCCTGCTCTGCCAAGGGTGGGCCGGACACCCCAGATCCACAAGTTTCACTCCACCAACCACCCCTCCACCTCACTCAACCTGCCAGCATCGCCCTGCTTGGCCTGGCCGCACCTGGCTACTGGCGAGCATGCTCGTCTTTGATTCGGGATACATGAGGATTTGGAGGATGTGGGTTTTTTTTCTGGGGTGTAAGCTCGAGCTGGCTCTGGGCGGCTCCGGCGGCGGTGACGTTCGCGGGTGTCGTTTACTTCCCGTAGTCGTCGCTGTAGCAAACCTTCATTCTCCTGGGTTCTGAGTGAAAGCTCGTTGATGATGGCGCCCGTGGGCGTCATTACACCTTCCTAGGGGTGTCAGGATGGAATCTTATCGTCAGCTTTCATGTAGATCCTTGCATCCTTGGTGGCGGTCCTATTGAGGGGTTCGGATTCTTCCGTCCTTGGTGGCGGTCCTGTTGAGGGGTTCGGCCGTGACGCCTAATAGCATTGCAATGCTGCCAAGTGATACCCCTCGTGTCGGTCATGTAGTCTCGCCATCCATGCTTCACTCGGTGGCCCATTTCAGTGAACTCATTCACACATAGCCATCCTTGTAAGCTTGCTCTTTTTCTTCATCTCTTGCCACCATTTGGTGCCCTTGTTCTATTTTCTTTGTTATGCAGTGCTTACACTCAGCATGGGGCAAAGACCACCCTTCCCTATGGAGAGAACTACATCAGTGATACTCTTCAAGATCATGTCATTTCTTTGTTCTCCCCACTCCCTTGGGCAATGACCACTCTTTTGGTGGAGATTCTGTGTGTCCTTCATACATGTTCAACAAGTCAGAGTCTCTCCCATCTCCTTCAATCGGCATTACGAAATGACCACCCTCTGGTGTGTGAGGATGCGTGGTTTGGAATGGCACATCTCCTTAATGATGACTACTAGTGATCCTTGCTGGTGGTTTTGGCATTGACTGTTTTGAAGCTCTCGTGGTGTCTTTTGGAGTCTGGTCCTCTCCACCTCTATTATGGTTTTGAGATAACTTGGGTTGCATCACTAAACTCTCTAGCTTTGGAGATTGTTATTCGCATCGTGTCGATACCATGTACTGGTTTTTTGCATGCTTGCTTTTACAAGATATATCGCCACTCTGGTTGTTATGGTTTTCGATCTGGTTTCCCTTATAACCTAGATCAAAAATTTCTTTGAATGGGTATTTATTATGGAAACCAACAAGCTAGTCATGCCATTATGTTATTTGTGTACATATTTTTGTTCCTAATTTTTGGTATATAAATTCTTCCTTGCACATGTATTTATAAAAATATATATATATTGAAATTAGAATAAAGGATTGCTTAGAAGCTAGTTTTACACTTTTTGAACACTATGTTGATTGAAATTGGGCATGCATATACTGCCGGTTACGGAGGGGATAGATGTAAAGTGGTTGGAGGGCTAAAGCGAGGGGATAGTTGTGGATGGTAGGAGGGTGAGGCGGTGGTTTAGGCTTGGGCGCCATGATGGCCGGGGATAGATCGGTTCTAGAGGTAAAGCTCCCTCTTTTCTCTGTTTATTTCTTTGATCCCTAACTAGTAAATGCGTACGTGTAATGCGCGTTGATATTAGGGAGGAAATTAATTGCATGTTGATATTAGGAAGGATATTAGTTACACGTTAATTAATAGATGTTGATATTTGGCATAATATTAATGGCACACTAAACATGTTGAGCGCTCACCATGCATTGGAGCAATCTAGGCTGTTAGATTGACATGGTTTGATTACCGACATTAATTGTATCTGCACCTTTCGGTCTGTCTAGGGCCGCTTTTGGGTCTGTCTAGGGCACATCGAAATGTGCAATATCCTTTGTGTTGTCCATCTGTTCTGTACTGGCCCTTGGTGGAGCCACCCTGCTAATGGCCAGGCGATTGGCTGCTGCTTGCTCCCTGATTGCTTCTATGTCTTCAAATTTCCTGAAGGCGTGCCCATCCAGAAGTTCTTTCTGGTGCGTGGGTAGCTTCTCACCCAGAAGCTTGTTGATCTCGTTGGCCATGGGGGATGGTGGTGGGGATTGGCTGAGGGTCGGTAAGTCTGATACCAAGTTGTCACAGCCTAGGTTACGGAGGGGATCGTCGTGGCTGGTACAAGGGAGAGGGTGATGGTGTTTAGGCTTGCACGCCATGATAGCTGGGGAATATATCGGTTCTGGAGGTATTCCCCATGGTTGGTTGTCTGGGTACTCAATAAGTCCATGTTTTGACTATCCTAATCACTACAAAGAAAATCACCCTATCCATTTCATTTCTTTTGCTAGAAATGGCTTTTGATGGCTTGCTTTTCTTCTCTCGTTTCTCGCTCATACATGATGTTTGTACTTTGGAACATGTATTACAAATGCTTATCTAAATAGAAGATATTATTGAGAGATGGGGAAGCTGGAACGGTATAGATGAATTGATGGTGCAGAACTATAAAACTGACAGTAACCACTGATTTTCCAAACCTTTTTCTAGAAATGGATATGCATGTCTGAATTATTTGTTATTGGACTGGTTGAGAATAAGTTCTTTTTATGCTTTTCATATTGACTAGCAATTTATTGACTATTGTGTTTGTATTTGAATTTTCTCCATTATATGAATTCATACTAAAATTTAAGAGGCTGGTGTGTAAATGAATTATATTTATCCATCCCATTCATACTAAAGTATAGATGAATCAACATGGCATCCAGATATGACTTTGGGTAGGAGAATATATGTAATGTACTCAACTTATAATATCATGGATATGAATGTGCTATGACCAACAGTTAGTTGGCGTTCGACGTGTTTTCAACCCTACCCCGATCCAAATATTGTTTTTGTTTTATTTTTTACAAGTATACTTTGACATAAATGTCTATCATCTATGTACATATTTTCTAAGGGTCAAATGTGTTTTTACCCTGTAATGTGGTGTTAGCTGCATAGCGACCATGGCTGTAAATAATTGCGTGTGATACTGGATTATTCTACCAAAAGTTTTATGTTTCACTTCACCTGTTTGTTACTTTTACATGACCCAACCTGTAGTCTGACATCTCTGGGTCCACTCACAGTTATATGTATCTTATGGTTTGAAATAATGCTGCTCAATTGTGTAGGAAGCACATGAAAATCCAAATTTACCTGATGGACTGGATGCTTGCCCATCGCAGAAACCTGAGGCTTCACAACGTCGCAGGAAAGAGAGAGAAAATATATCTGGGAGTAGGAAGAAGGCGAAGATCAATAATGCAAAGAAGAAGGCTGACACAAAGAAGTGCATTGACAATAGCAAAGCTGGTAAAGTGGGAAAACCAAGAGATCTGGGAAAATCTCTCCCTAGGCAAGGCATTCTGAAGTACACAGAGCACACATCTGTGAAAATGGCCAATGAGAAACATGTCAATTCAAAAGGCCATGAAGTAATAGAACTATGCTGCAAATCAGTGAAGGGTGTCAAATTCTCAGAAGCAGATGGTGTAATTGGCAGTAAGACGCAGAGTTGTGAGCTACCCAAACAACAAAGTCTCTGCAAGCTGTTCTCGGATGCTATGGCTTCATCGTCATTCTCTTCGTCAACATCATCCACGTCCATTGAAGGAGACAAATGTGTAACTGCAGAAACTAGTAGTTCTGACATGCCCAACAAAGCCTTCGCTAAGACTAAAGAAGCAAATAAGCATTGCGATAACAAGTACTCTGCTGAGCCTAGTAACAGAGAGATGTCTGCTCCATTCATTGATCTGAATATGACACCACCAGAATGTACTGATTTAGGCTGCACCTACGATTCAAATTTAGAGGTGCCCAATCTTGAGCATAGACATGATGAAACTTTAAGTTCTGATGCTGAATTGCTCGCTGGTGGAGAAAACTTGATGAATTTATCTTTTGGCTCACAGGGACTGGAAAGCCAACCACCTGCTTCTGACTTTGAAAAAATAAAGAGTTCAAGATGGGCAGGCACATTTTTGAATGGTGAGGCAATCAATGTTTCCGACATAGATGCTGTTGGTTCTCCACTGAGCTTAAGAGAACTCGCTGAGACTCGTTGGGGTTGCAGTAATGTTTCAGTAAATGATACCATGACTATGAGTACATATCCTTGTGCATTGCCAGACCAGACATTTCAGGATTCATTTACGCAGCACAAGACTTGGTTCTCCAGAAATCTGAATAATGTTGGCTCCCAGCTTTCTCGTGAATGTAATGTGTCTCACAGCACGGAGTTATATTCTCGTTCTGAGTTGAACGTGGGGCACGAGTGTAGTCCTTCTACGGGACAGACAGTTCGTTTGATGGGTAAAGATCTTACAGTTTGCACGACCAGAGGTGAATCGTTTGCTGAAACTGCACAGAAACATACAGGAACTTCCACCAATGACTATCTTAAGGCAAATGTATTATTGCCACAAGGACAGCCTTTTTTCTCTTTACAAGCTCAAAGTTTCCCCAATGTTGCGGTAAATTCTACCAGAACAACTCAAGCTTCAACATATCATGCAAGCACAAGTCACGCACATTTTGGGTACAGGACTCCACATGATTTCAGTCACCCGTTTCCTGCAGCTAATATATTTTCTGGAGATCGATTGCCATATGAAAGCAGGTATGGTGGTTTTTCAAACTCACGGACCAATCAGACTTTTCTATTGGGGTGTCCACCTCTTCCGAATCATAGCAGTGCAGCATTCCATCAGAATACACCGCGTCCTTGGCGTTATTTCTCTGATCCCTTCGCTGGGGATGAACCACCTGCAGCACCATTTTTGCCTGTAACCGGACAGCAAAGGACACCACCTTCAGTGTTCCATGCCGATTTACCTCGTCAACATGTTGTGCATTCAGCAAGGTCGTCGGTTTGCCCTCTTAACTCTGTGAGTTATACACTCAGCCATCCAGGCCAGGTAATTCAAGAAGTTTCCAACAGCACAGGAGATGCAGCCCTTCTGTCCAGAAATACAGAGAACCGAATGAGGAGAGCTGTTCCTGACAATTCCAATGCTTCTTCTAGTTGTCGCAGTGTGCAGAAGAGATCAGGACCGGTGAAGCTCACTCCCGGCGTGAAGCATATACTGGTGCCAAGCGATAGCACACATGGCGATTCTATGCCTGTGTACTCCTGTTTATCCTTCGGAAGTAGGAGCGGAAATGCTGCAGGGTCTCAGAACAAAGGAGCATGATGATAGACTTTGTGAAATGCTGTTTAGCCTTCAGAAGTAGGAGCCTTTTGAAAATTGCTTACAATTTTCTTTCTGTAAAACTAGATTCACTATCCTGTAAGAATAGTTGCCATACTTTTTGTGCTTTCTGTGCTTGCTTAGTAGTTATTTTCTCAGCTGAACCTGTATCCATGGCTTGTGTTATCCAACAGCATGCAATCTGATATTTTCTGTATTCGTCTGAATTTAAATGATTTCTGGTACTGGTAGATTGTATTACCTACATTTTGCATTTGCAACCTGGTTATAGTAGGTGCAATTTGTTTTTCCGAGGTTAGTTTTCACTCGTAAGTCGTAATGCAACATCCCCTTTTTTCATATAATTTCTTGGTATACACGAGGCACACTTCAACAACTCCCTAAGGCTAAACACTAATAGGTTGCAGTTGATCCGGCAAAGAAAAAATACCAAGTGTCCGAGAACAAGTGGACAAATAGAATAACCCCTAATCAATTCTTCAGTTGCCTGGCCTTTCCATAATATGTGATCTGCTGCCAACAGAGATTAAAATTCAAAGCACCAAAGCCCACTACAGTTACAAAGCTAAAATATGTCAGGAGAAACAAATCGTCTACAGAATGAAATTCAAAGAGCAATGCTACGGGGACGACAATGTTTGGACGACTCATGCACGACGATTAAATCGAGCCGACGAATCTTGAGCACAGCTGAGCAGTGGCCACTGGATCCTCTGGTCGTGCACTTATCGTCCATACACTGTCATGTGTGGAGCAGTTTCGAAATTCAAATCATGAGAAGTACTGAACTTCGTTCTCTTTTCATCAACTCAACATTACCTCAAGTCCATATTAATTCTTTTTGATCAAGCAAAAATAATATACAGTTGGTCAAATAATCATGGTTGTAAAGATATTATCTATACTAGGGTCTTTAGTCTTTACCCTCGGTGTAAGAGGGTAAAAGAATCCAAGGCCGTTGAAGCATCGAGAAAAGAAACCAGTGACAAAAAGGTCGTTCCTAAGTCGCTCCCGCCGGCGACTCAGGGAGCCAACCCTAGCACCGCCACTTCTCAGCCCCCCTTCCCGGCCTAGCGTGTCGCAGCTGCTACAAGGTGGCTCGGGGCTGCTCCTTGGGGTCTCGACGTGGATGTGGGCTGTCACGGCGTGGTGGTAGCTCATGGTGGTGGTCTGGATCATTTCACGGCGGCGGTTGGTCTCCTCCGGCGTCGGGCGTCAGTGAGCGACCTGTATCGGACCTTCGTTTCCTTCCCTCGTCGTCCGGGCTCTACCCTCGTCGTTGGGCTGGACCGCTCCCAGCTGCAGTCCATTGCTCGTCTTGCGCCCAGCAGTAGGACTGAGCTCGTCTCGCGCCCGGCAGCAGGATCAAGGTCATCTCGCGCCCGGCGTTTGGACCGAGCTTGTCTTGCACCCGATGCAGCAGGATGGGTCGATGGAGGCCAATTTGGCCGGCCCTTTTGGGTCTC
>NC_041384.1:116535767-116537024 GCF_002162155.2 Triticum dicoccoides | reverse complement strand
CCAGGAGTGTGAAAAGGAGCGGCCTTTCCACTTGTCTCTTTGGTTGGGGTAGCGACGGGTCTCGGGTGAGGTGGTGTCAAGGTCTTGGATGCCGGGGCGGCTGCCCTGGTGGTGATAGCGCGGTGCTCATGGGCAGAGCCCATGGCTTGGTGCTGCCCGGTGACCATGGCTGTGTGGGCGGCATGGTGGCAGGGGTGTGGCGTTCGGTGGCGGTGAGTGGTTGCTGGGGTGAAAACCTGTTCTGTCTTCGAACGGACCGGCGGCGGCGTAGCACGTTACCTTCTTGAAGGCGTCGTCGCGGCTCTCATCGGTCATCGTGTCGCTCCAGGGGAAACTCTGACCCCCGGGTCGGGCGGTGGCGGCGCGTTGGTGTCGTAACCTTCTTGGAGGTGCCGCCTTGGAGCTCACGGTTCGTCATATGCGGCTTCATCTCTTCGCGGTGGCGTGTTCACGGTGGAGGTCCCCGATTGCTCTTGTAGTGTTAAGGGTGATGTTGCTGTGCTCAGCGCTTATGTATCTCATCTTGGATGGGTGCGTGTGTTGTCGTGGGATGCGTTTGTACTTGGGCCGTGGTTGATCTTTGCTTTATATATAAAATGGGGCGAAAGCCTTTTTGATAATTAAACTAACAGGGTTTTATATATGGGTGTTATTGATGGAATTACTAATGGAGCGGGGCTTACCCTCCCTGATTTTTTCCTTTCGTCTGACTTTGAAGCAAACCAAGAAAATTGAGGAGTTGACAATTGTCCTTCCATTTGTTTCATATTTATTACTTCACATAACATTCCTATAAACTAGGTGGTTGGCAATCCAGATTTCTATTTCTAATATATCTGGACCCTAGATAGAAGCATAGTTTGCTGAAGAGCTTGCCTTTAAAGAAACTAAGAAACTATCAGATGTAGCCCTTAGCTTGCCCATCTTTGACGGAATCATAGTTTGCTGAAGACTCGCCCCTAGCACTATTTTCCAAACGTTGTTAATAGGCTTTCTTGTACTAGTGGCACTTCATAATTTCTTGAAGACTGTGGAGGCTTTGTGAAACAAAGAGTCATAGAACCGCGTCAACTAGCACACATATTGGCGAGCACAAATACCTGATCGTACGCGAATCAACTTGTGGTTGGATGGTTAAAAGGATTGTGGTATCTTCAGCCCACCATGGTTCAAGTCTTGGTGCTCGCATTTATTTCTGGATTTATATCAGCATTTCCGGCGATGCACATTCAGTGGGAGGAGCGCCACCCCCCCCCC
>NC_041384.1:116524535-116535163 GCF_002162155.2 Triticum dicoccoides | reverse complement strand
GGCGCTGGACTTCGCGGAGTTCAGCGGCGGACTCGCGGGGCGACCGACTGGTGGCGGTGCGCCGGCGCCTTGGGGCTCGTGCGTGGCGGGGCGGCTGCGGCGCTCCCGTTTCGGGAGGTGGCGCGCGGTCGGCCCCCTGCTGATCCAGCCAGATCTGGTGGTGGGGGTCGGCCGGCGGCGCATGGCGGCGGTGGTGCGTGCCCGGCGGCTCCGGCGCTATGAGCTCGCTGGGCGACGCGGGTAGGGTAGCGGCCGGGCGTGGCCGTTGCTCCAGCCGTGGGCGGCGACATGTGGAGGTCCGGCGGTGGTGGACTCCCGGTGTCGTGGCGGCTTCATGGTTGCTTGGCGGATCTGCTTGCGGCAGCGGCTTGTCTGTGATCGGACCGTTTCGGCCTTCACTCCATCACCTCGGCGCTCGGTCGCTACTCCCTTCGAAGGGCTGGCCCTTTCCTAGCTGTTGTACATCGCTCGTCTCGCGCCCGGTGCAGCAGGATCGAGCTCGTCTCGCGCACAGTGCCGCAGGACCAAGCTCGTCTCGTGCACGGTGCAGTAGGATTGTCTTCGTCCCTGCCCCACGGCGCTGCATGGCCGATCTCGTCTCGCGCTCCGGGCTGCAGGATGGGTTGATGGATGCCAGTGCTGGCTGACCTATTGCGTCTCAACGCTGGGGTGGGCCAGGGGTGCAAAGGCGGCTCCTTTTCTGCTCGTCCCTTTGGTTGGGGTAGCGGCGGGTCTCGGGTGTGGTGGTGTCAAGGTCTTGGATGCCAGGACGGAGGCCCTGGTGGCGGTGCACATTACTCTTGGGCAGAGCCCGTGTCTTGGCGCTGCCCGGTGACCATGGCCGTGTGGGCGGCATGGTTGCCGGGGTGTAGCGTTCAGTGGCGGTGAGTGTTGGCTGGGGTGAAAACCTGCTCTATCTCGGACGGACCGGCGACGGCGAAGCTTGTTCCCTTGTTGAAGGCTTCGTCGCGGCTCTCACCGCCCGTCGTGCGGCTCCGGAGGAAACTCTGATCCTTGGATCGGGCGGTGGCAGCGCTCCGGTGTCGTATCCTTCCTGAAGGCGCCGCCTTGGAGTCCACGGTTCGCTGTATGCGGCTTCATCTCTTTGTGGTAGTGTGCTAGCGGTGGTGTTGCTGTGCTCAGCGCTTTTGTATCCCGCCTTGGGTGTGTGTGGTGTGGATGTACGTTTGTTTCGGATGGTGTTGATTTTTGATTTATATATAAAATAGGGCGAAAGCCTTTTTCGGTATAGAGATGAGTATATGCGCATGTATATGAACACTCGTCCTTTTATTTCTTTTAGTTTGGACTCTTTGTAAGAAGACCTGGTGGTTTTTGGTAATAGAAATTGGATAGGCAAGCTCTCTTTTTCTTTTTCTGATAAAAGAAAATCCTACACAAAAGACAAGGCCACTATTATCCTTCAATTCATATGATTACGATGGGCTTCGAGGAACCCAAAGTCATACGCAATTAGGTGAAAGAAATAACACACACCACACTCAGAGATAAGCTGTCACTTTAACTACCAATGACAACAATGCCTATATCAACACGATACTACTAGAAGAATGCTTATAGATAGAATCTTAACAGTAGTGCGAGGTTGAGAGGCAGCGCTACTACCTAGTAGTAGCACGTTGCATGTACCAGCGCTGCTGCTAAGTGGTCTCATCCTCACCCACCGGGGCTGCCCGTAGTAGTAGCGTTCTGCAAAAAACAACGCTACTACTAGTCTCATAGTAGTAGCGCGTGTCAATGGCTCACCGCTACTACTATGTGTGCATGGTGCCAGAAGGTGGGCCCCACTTAGCAGCAGCGGTGGGGCCCCCTTAGAACAGCAGTGCGGGTTACAGACTGACGCTACTGCTGCTACACTTAGCAGTAGCGCTGGCCCATTACCCATGCTGCTGCTAAGTGGCCTTCTCCTCTCCCCTAGCCGTCACTCTACTGCTAATGGGCTTAGTAGTAGCACGAGCCCATGACCCACGCGACTGCTAAGCCAGCCTTATCGTCTTTCCTCCGCGGCCCGCCCACCTCACTCTCCCCTCACGCTCTCTCGCAGCCATCACCTGCTTTCTCTGCCGTCGCCGCCGCCCGCTCTATCTGCCACTTCCGACACCCGTCGTTGTCTTGAGGTAGCTCCCGCCCTATTCCTCTCACCGCCCTCCTCTCTTCTCCCTCATGTGGCCGCCCAATGTCCTCCTCTCGCCTCCCTCCTCCCGCCGGCCATCGGCCTCCTCTCCTCTGGACGCCATCTCCTTCCACCCTCCGTCCCTCCCGCATTCTCCATTCTGCCTCCCTTCCTCCTCTCGTCGGCCGCCCCCTCCTCTGGACACTCTCTCCTCCCTTCCTCCCTCCTGCCTCCTTTCTGCCTCCCTCAAATCGTTTTACTGGCTTATGCATTTTCTATTTTATACTTTGTAGTTTACTAAATTTATTTGGTAGAATTTTCTAGGGTTGAAGAAGTAGATAGTAGGTAAAAAAAGATTTATTAGGAATCAAATTGGATATTCCCATATGCAAGTTCTAAGTTCCACTAGTAGAAAAAAGGGTCAAATGTGCGACACATTTGTCCCGGTTTGTAACAGAACCGGCACTAATGTGTCCATTAGTGCCGGTTCCAACGGCTAGGCAGGAGGAGCTCTTTAGTACCGGTTCGTGGCGAACCTTTAGTACCGGTTCGTGCCACGAACCGGTACTAATGAGAGTGGTGGCAGGATGTTGTCAGAGTGGGGCCCCTCCAGCACCTTTAGTACCGGTTCGTGCCACGAACCGGTACGAAAGGTCGTCCTATATAAACCCTTCGTCCATCAGCACTCTGTTCT
This sequence comes from Triticum dicoccoides, assembly GCF_002162155.2. NCBI lineage: Eukaryota > Viridiplantae > Streptophyta > Magnoliopsida > Poales > Poaceae > Triticum > Triticum dicoccoides. The sequence continues at coordinate 116,532,335 of NC_041384.1, read as the reverse complement.
TCCCCCTTTCCCCTCTCCCTCTCCTCTGTTCTTCCCTTCTTCCTCTCAAGTTCATCACAAAATTTGCCCCAAATTTGTCAAGATTTGCAGGCCTCCATCCATTCAAATGATCACAAAGGTTAGCAACTTTGTCCTTTCATCTCTCATTGCTAGATTAGCTCTTTCATTGGTTTATATAGTGATTAATTGTGGGTTTTAGTAATTTGGTAGGAATTATATGTGGTAGTATTTGATTTATATGCAAATTGAGGTCAAAATAACACTTAGTTTGCATATGTAGGTGTGGTTTACTTAGTGCCTTCTAAATCTCCGTCGTAACCACCGTCGATCGCCCGCACCGTCCCGTCACCGGCACCACCTTGTGGTGAGCCTCTTGTTCATGAAATTTTATATAAAAAAATGATGTTTGTGTGATTTGGATATATAGTTACTCGTATAATTTTCTTACCCATACGTTGTTTGTTATACATAGTGCCATGGTTTTGATATCCGTCCCCGTCGGCCCTCGCCCTTGTTATGATTCGGATGTGGTATATTCTCTTTTAAAACTATTTGTTGCATTTCGTGTTTATGACAAATTATGCCCATCAAGCTGACATAGATATTTGTATGTAGGAGGTAGTTGAACCGAAAATTCAAACCGACCCTATTGTCGAGAGGTTAAATTTAGTTGAAAGAGAAAATGAGGATTTGAAATTTTTTTGAAAAGAATTGAGGGGGAGAAGATGGAATTGGAGTTGCATGCTGCCGATGTCGTCGATGATCACAAGATTAAGATGGAGAAAATGCGCTTGAAGATTAGAAAGATTAGAAAATATGCCATTCATAGTGAGGCTTGGTATCATTATGTTGTTGGATCAATTGTTACCTTAGTTGCGATCTTGATCACATTTGTTGTTGCATTTAAATTCTTTAGCTAGAGAGTTATTTGTTTGTTGCATTTAAGTGTTGTATGAACTTTATGTATGAACTTTATGTATTGTATTAATTTGGTGTTTTCGGTGCTGTGTATTGAAGATGAGCCGGCAATGGATGTAAGATGACCAATGCTCTCCCGAGTTCATTAATGGCGTGCATAATTTTCTGCTTGCGGCTGAGGCAAACAAGCGGGCAGATGGTTTTATGCCTTGTCCATGTGCTGGCTGTAAGAATGGTCACAATTACTCTACGTCAAGAACCATTCACGTCCGACTGTTTGAGTCAGTTTCATGCCCCACTATAATGTTTGGACCAAGCATGGAGAAAGAGGGGTTATGATGGAAGACAATGAAGAAGAAGAGGATGACGACAACTATCCTGGCCATGGGTTCCCTGAATACGACGATACAACAATGAGGGAAGAAGCTGAGTCGGTAATGCGGGAAGAAGCTGAGCCGGCAATGCGGGAAGAAGCTGAAGAAGAGGCATCAGATGAGCCCGTTGATGATCTAGGTCGGACCATTGCCGATGCAAAGAGAAAGTGCGCAAGTGATTTGGAGAAGAAGAAGTTGCAGCGCATGTTAGAGGATCACAAAAAATTATTGTATCAAAATTGCGTAGGTGACAAGAAAAAGCTGGGCACCACACTGGAATTGCTACAATGGAAGGCAGAGAATGGTGTATCTAACAAGGGATTTGGAAAGTTGCTGGTAATGATAAAGAATATGCTTCCAAAGGACAATGAATTGCCCGAGAGTACGTACGAAGCAAAGAAGACTGTCTGCCCTCTAGGGTTAGAGGTGCAGAAGATACATGCATGCCCTAATGATTGCATCCTCTACCGCGGTGAGTACGAGGATTTGAACGCTTGCCCGGTATGTGGTGCATTTCACAATAAGATCAGTCGCGATGACCCTGGTGATGTCGAGGGCGAGCTCCCCAGGAAGAAGACTCCTGCCAAGGTGATGTGGTATGCTCCTATAATACCACGGTTGAAACATTTGTTCGAAAACAAAGAGCATGCCAAGGTGATGCGATGGCACAGAGAAGACCGTAAGAAAGACGGAAAGTTGAGAGTACCCGCTGACGGGTCGCAGTGGAGAAAAATCGAAAGAAAGTACGGGAAGGAGTTTGCAGATGACGCAAGGAACGTATGGTTTGGTCTAAGCGCAGATGTCATTAATCCTTTTGGGGAGCAGAGCAGCAACCATAGCACCTAGCCTGTGACTCTATGTTTGTATAACCTTCCTCCTTGGTTGTGCATGAAGCGGAAGTTCATTATGATGCCAGTGCTCATCCAAGGCCCTAAGCAACCCGGCAACGACATTGATGTGTACCTAAGGCCATTAGTTGAAGAACTCTTACAACTGTGGAATGGAACAGGTGTACGTGTGTGGGATGAGCACATGGGGGAAGAATTTGACCTAAAGGCGTTGCTGTTCGTGACCATCAATGATTGGCCTGCTCTCAGTAACCTTTCATGACAGACAAACAAGGGATACCGCACATGCACGCACCGTTTGGACGATACCGACAGTATATATTTGGCTAATTGTAAGAAGAATGTGTACCTGGGACATCGTCGATTTCTTCCGAGCAGGCATCCCGTAAGAAAGAAAGGCAATCATTTCAAAGGTGAGGCGGATCACCGGACGAAGCCTCGGCACCGTACTGGTGCTGATGTACATGATATGGTCAACGATTTGAAGGTGGTCTTTGGAAAGGGTCTTGGTGGACAACCTGTTCCGAATGACGCTGACGGACGCGCACCCATGTGGAAGAAGAAATCTATATTTTGGGACCTACCCTATCGGAAAGACCTAGAGGTCCGCTCCGCAATCGACGTGATGCACATGGCGAAGAATCTTTGTGTGACCCTGCTTGGCTTCTTGGGCGTGTATGGGAAGACAAAAGATACACCTGAGGCACGGGAGGACCAGCAACGTATGCATGGAAAAGACGACATACATCAGGGTCATGCAAGCTACGCTCTTACCAAAGAAGAGAAGGAAATCTTCTTTGAATGCATGCTCAGCATTAAGGTACCGTCTGGCTTCTTGTCGAATATAAAGGGAATAATAAACATGGCAGAGAAAAAGTTCCAGAACCTAAAGTCTCATGACTACCACATGATTATGATGCAACTGCTTCCTGTTGCATTGAGGGGGCTTCTACCGGAAAATGTTCGATTAGCCATTGTGAAGCTATGTGCATTCCTCAATGGAATCTCTCAGAAGGTAATCGATCCAGAAATCATACCAAGGTTAGAGAATGAATTGGTGCAATGTCTTGTCAGTTTCGAGTTGACGTTCCCACCATCCTTCTTCAACATCATGACGCGCGTCCTAGTTCACCTATGCGAAGAGATTAACATTTTGGGTCCTATATTTCTACACAATATGTTCCCCTTTGAGAGGTTCATGGAGTCTTAAAGAAATATGTCCATAACCGTGCTAGGCCAGAAGGAAGCATCTCCAAGGGCCATGAAAATGAGGAGGTCATTGAGTTTTGTATTGACTTTATTCCTGACCTTAAGCCGATTGGTGTTCTTGAATCGCGGCATAAGGGCAGACTGGATGGAAAAGGCACGCTAGGAGGGGAACAAATAACATGTATGGACGGACATTCTCTCACTGAAGCACACTACACAGTTCTACAGAATTCCACCTTGGTGGCTTCGTATATGGATGAACACAAGAATTTGCTACGCTCCAAACACCCGGAGCGGTCTGATGACTGGATTACATGTGAACAAACCAGGAGTTTCGCCAGCTGGTTGCAGACACGTACCATGCATGACGCCTCTATTGAAGATGACCTGTACTTGCTATCCCAGTTACCATCTTCGACTATAATGACTTTCAAAGGGTACGAGATAAATGGTAATACATTTTACACGATCGCCCAAGATAAGAAGAGCACCAACCTGTTGGGGAACGTAGCAGAAATTCAAAATTTTCTACGCATCACCAAGATCAATCTATGGAGTAATCTAGCAACGAGGGAAGGAGAGTGCATCTACATACCCTTGTAGATCACAAAGCGGAAGCGTTCAAGTGAACAGGGTTGATGGAGTCATACTCGTCGTGATCCAAATCACCGATGATCCTAGTGCCGAACGGACGGCACCTCCGTGTTCAACACAGGTACAACCCGGTGACGTCTCCTACGCCTTCATCCAGCAAGGGGAGAAGGAGAGGTTGGGGAAGACTCCATCCAGCAGCAGCACGACGGCGTGGTGGTGGCGGAGGAGCGTGGGACTCCAGCAGGGCTTCGCTAAGCACTACGAGAGACGAAGAGGGAGAGGGGTAGGGCTGCGCCAACAGGGAGAGCAAATCACATGTGTTGGGCAGCCCCAAACCTCAAGTATATATAGGGGAAGGGGAGGGGTTGCGCCCCCACGTAGGGTTCCCTCCCTAGGGGTGGCGGCAGCCCCCAGATCCTATCTGGGAGGCGGCCAAGGGGGAGAGAGAGGGGGGCGCACCTAGGGTGGGCCTTAGGGCCCATCTGCGCCTAGGGTTTGCCCCCTCTCCTCTTGAGGACGCCTTGGGCCTTGGTGGGAGGCGCCCCAGCCCACCTAGGGGCTGGTCCCTTCCCACTATTGGCCCATGTAAGCCTCCGGGGCTGGTGGCCCCACCTGGTGGACCCCCGGACCCCTCTGGTGGTCCCGGTACACTACCGATGATGCCCGGAACAATTCCGGTGGCCAAAACCATACTTCCTATATATCAATCTTTACCTCCGGACCATTTCGGAACTCCTCGTGATGTCCGGGATATCATTCGGGACACCGAACAACATTCGGTAACCGCATACATACTTTCCCTATAACCCTAGCGTCATCGAACCTTAAGTGTGTAGACCCTACGGGTTCGGGAGTCATGCAGACATGGCCAAGACAACTCTCCGGTCAATAACCAACAGCAGGATCTGGATACCCATGTTGGCTCCCACATGCTCCACGATGATCTCATCGGATGAACCATGATGTCAAGGACTTAATCAATCCCGTATACAATTCCCTTTGTCTAGCGGTACAATACTTGCCCGAGATTCGATCGTCGGTATCCCGATACCTTGTTCAATCTCGTTACTGGCAAGTCTCTTTACTTGTTCCGTAACACATTATCCCGCGATCAACTCCTTGGTCACATTGTGCACATTATGATGATGTCCTACCGAGTGGGCCCAGAGACACCTCTCCGTTTACACGGAGTGACAAATCCCAGTCTTGATTCGTGCCAACCCAACAGACACTTTCAGAGATACCTGTAGTGTACCTTTATAGCCACCCAGTTACGTTGTGACGTTTGGCACACCCAAAGCACTCCTACGGTATGCGAGAGTTGCACAATCTCATGGTCTAAGGAAATGATACTTGACATTAGAAAAGCTTTAGCAAACGAACTACACGATCTTTGTGCTAGGCTTAGGATTGGGTCTTGTCCATCACATCATTCTCCTAATGATGTGATCCCGTTATCAATGACATCCAATGTCCATGGTCAGGAAACCGTAACCATCTATTGATCAACGAGCTAGTCAACTAGAGGCTTACTAGGGACATGGTGTTGTCTATGTATCCACACATGTATCTAAGTTTCCTATCAATACAATTATAGCATGGATAATAAACGATTATCATGAACAAGGAAATATAATAATAACCAATTTATTATTGCCTCTAGGGCATATTTCCAACAGTCTCCCACTTGCACTAGAGTCAATAATCTAGTTCACATCGCCATGTGATTAACACTCACAGGTCACATCGCCATGTGACCAACATCCAAGAGTCTACTAGACTCAATGATCTAGTTCACATCACTATGTGATTGACACTCAAAGAGTTCTGGGTTTGATCATGTTATGCTTCTGAGAGAGGTTGTAGTCAACGGGTCTTGCCATATTCAGATCCCTATGTATTTCGCAAAACTTTATATCGTAGATGCTGCTGCCATGTTCCACTTGGAGCTATTCCAAATTGTTGCTCCATTATACGTATCCGATATCTCTACTCAGAGCTATCCGGATAGGTGTTAAGCTTGCATCAACGTAACTCTTTACGTCGAACTCTTTATCACCTCCATAACCGAGAAACATTTCCTTATTCCTCTAAGGATAATTTTTAACCGCTATCCGGTGATCTACTCCTAGATCACCTTTGTACCCTCTTGCCAGACATGTGGCAAGGCACACATCAGGTGCGGTACTTCAGCATGGCATACCGTATAGAGCCTATGACAAAAGCATAGGGGACGACCTTCGTCCTTTCTCTTTCTTATGCCGTGGTCAAGCTTTGAGTCTTACTCAACTTCACACCTTACAACTCAGGTAAGAACCCCTTCTTTGACTGATCTATTTTGAACTCCTTCAAAAACATGTCAAGGTGTGCATTCTTTGAAAGTACCATCAGGCGTCTTGCTCCATCTCTATAGATCTTGATGCCCAATATGTAAGCAGCTTTATCCAGGTCTTCCTTTGAAAATCACTCTTCAAACAACCGTTTATGCTTTCCAGAAATTCTACATTATTTCAGATCAACAATATGTCATCCACATATACTTATCAGAAATATTGTAGTGCTCCCACTCACTTTCTTGTAAATACAAGTTTCTAGAAAACATTGTATAAACCTAAATGCTTTGATCACTCCATCAAAGCATATATTCCGATTCCGAGATGCTTGCTCTAGTCCATAGAAGGATCGCTGGAGCCAGCATACCTTTTAGCATCCTTAGGATCGACAAAACCTTTTATTGTATCACATACAACTTTTCTTACGAAAACTGGTAAGAAAACTTGTTTTGACATCCATCTGCAAGATTTCATAATCGAAAAATACAGCTAATGCTATCATGATTCCGACGGACTTAAGCATCGCTACGGGTGAGAAATTCTCATCATAGTCAACTCCTTGAACTTGTGAAAAGACTCTTTCCCACAAGTCGAGTTTCATGGACGGTAACATTACCGCCCACGTCCGTCTTCTTCTTAAAGACCCATTTATCTCAATGGCTTGCCGATCATCGGGCAAGTCCACCAAAGTCCATACTTTGTTCTGATATATGGATCCTATCTCGGATTTCATGGCTTCTAACCATTTGTCGGAATATGGGCCCACCATCGCTTCTCCATAGATCGTAGGTTCATTGTTGTCTAACAACATGATATCTAAGACAGGATTACCGTACCACTTAGGAGTAGTACATGCCCTTGTCGACCTACGAGGTTCGATAACAACTTGATCCGAAGCTTCATGATCACTATCATTAACTTCCTATTCAACAGACGTAGGCTCCATAGAAAACATCTTTCTGTGTTGCATCACTCTCTGGTTGAAGTAAAGGTTCGACAACCTCATCAAGTTCTATCTTCCTCCCACTCAATTCTTTTGAGAGAAACTCCTTCTCGAGAAAGGACCCGTTCTTAGCGACAAACAATTTGCCCTCGGATCTGAGATAGAAGGTATACCCAACACTACTGGAATCAGCTAGTTTGCCATCTGCCAGTTCTTTGCCGTCCGCTAGCGAACGGCAAAGAAGCTCTTTGCCATCAGCTTCCAAAAAGCAGACGGCAAAAAACTGGCTGATGGCAAAGACCAAGTTTGCCATCAGCCAGTTCTTTGCCTTCTGCTAGCGGACGGCAAAGATTCTTTGCCGTCGGCTAGAGGACGGCAAAGAGGGAGGGGCCCCACTGACGAGTTGCAAAAAAAACCTAACGGGCCCCCTCTTTGCCGTCCGCTAGCGGACGGCAAAGAGCAAGAAGGCGGATGGCAAAGGGTGGCGGACGGCAAAGAGGGAGGCCCCACGTAACGTTAACGGGGCCGCGCCCCACACCCCCTCTCTCTCTCTTTCTCTCCCACCTCCACCGCCCCGTCAC
>NC_041384.1:116512426-116522648 GCF_002162155.2 Triticum dicoccoides | reverse complement strand
ACCGAGACCTCCCGAAAAGGTGTTCTTTGGCCTTCCAGAGGCCGACGGGGTCTTTCCAAAAAGCGTTTCAAGAACCGCTATACTTCACCCCAAAACATTGAAGTAGACAGCGACAATGAATCTGACATCACCATAGAGGAGGAACAAGAAGAGCCGGAACAAGAAGAGGTTACTGCTGCGGATGACCTGTCAATGCTTGACCGATTACGTCAAGGTGGCCTTACACATGTTGATGCCAATGAACCCTATGAGCCTGTCATTGATTATAGTGATGATGATGATTATGCATTTATTGATGATACTGATCGAGATTATTAGTAGTGTCAGGTATTACATTTTTTTATGTTGTACTTGATGATGATACACTTAAGTGATACACATATTATTATTCATGTCGGTATTTTTTTATGTTGTACTAATTTCATTTATTGTTTGTCATGGCAGGTGTTGAAAGATGGTGGGCGCTGGTCGGGAGCGTGGTCTGAGGTCTTCCATTCCAGACGCACCTCTCCGCCGAGCGTTGCTGGACAGTATGGCCACACCGCCGGGCCCTTCTTCGTCGACCGCGCTGCCCAGCAGGGGACGAGGTAGGAAGAGAGGAGGTGGGGCACGTGGTCGTGGGAGAGGAGGTAGGGTGACTGCTACGGCGCCTTCCTCGCCGCCACCCCCAGCTGTTTCACCCGAGCACGTGACTGCTAGGGTGGACTCGTTCGAGGAGGAGGCTACATGGACTCCGGTCCACGAGCCTCGGGTCGACTGGCCTGCGGCCCACGAGAGTTCGGCCCACGTGACCCCGGAGGAGCACACGTCCGGATGGGGTACCTGGCCGGATCAGCCCGAGGAGCCGAGTGGCCATGCTGATGATGGCGGGGAGCCGACTGATCTTGAGGAGGACAAACGTGCCACACCATCAAGGCAGCTCCAACTTATATCAGTTCGGGCGCAACTGGGTATGTGGTTTGCTTCATGATTCATGCAATTCATTCATCATGCTAGATTGAGCCCTTTAATTACTAATTTTCATTGTTTCTCTCTTTCAGGCACGCTACAATAAGGCGGATAAGGTGCCAGAGGTGTATGACCTGTATGCCATGGCCCACACTGCCTCTTTCAAGAAAGTCAAGGCTTTCTCTCAGTCTGACCTCGATGATGCAAACAACTTCACCAACATCTCCTCCCACAACAAGCTCGTGAGATATAGAGATGAGGGGAAGGCGAGGAAAGGGGAGGACTTTAACCCGAGCCAGGGTCCCATTGATCCAGAGCTGTTGATGATATCTGGTGGCGGGAGGTCCCATGGCTCCATAGACATTGGAGATGGACTTATCCGTTGTCCTAGCACTCTCCCGGAGATCAAGGCGCGCCAGTCGAGCTCCGCTCCTGAGATAAGGCCTCGTGAACGACCAGTGCAACTCGCCATCAAGGTTAGTGATACGTACTCAGTTATCTTTCTCCATTACATTGTGTGCGCTTCCATCAATGATTACAAATGGTCATGTGAGTGGTGTTACAGGCTGCTATACAGAGTGAGAGAGATAGAACGGAGAAACTTCTGGCGGAGGCGGCGGAGAGGCAGCGGGAGTTGGAGGAGAGGACGACAAAGATGATGGAGGAGGAGAGGGCACGGAATGACATGCAGGCAAGGGCCATGTACGAGCTCCTTGTGGTAAGTTTCTTCTGCAGATTAGCCAAAACATTCATGTAGTGTTTGTCTCATTACTAACTAGTATGACTGAGTCGTCAAAACCAAATGTGCAGTCTGTGTGCGAGAAGACAGGTCAGACCGCTCCGCCGATGCCAGTGATTGCTCCTGGGACCACGGTGAGTTTTATTTGAATGGACATTACTTGCTAGTCTTAACATTTGAGTGTCATCATGCTAACAAGACATTGGAAATGATCTTTGGTGCAGCGTAACTCCAGATGCTTACCATAATGACCTAGACTTAGCTTCTTCTCCTCCAAAATGACTTAATAAGCTTACTGACCTCCAAAACCATCCATTTTACCTAAGTTAGCTCTAAAACGATCTGTACTTAGCTTACTTATGTCAAAAATTTCATAATTAGCTTAGTTAGCTCATAGACGATCCATTTTACCTAAGTTAGCTCTAAAATGACCCATTTTACCTAGGTTAGCTTATAAATGATCCAGTTCATCCAAGTTAGCTAAAAAATGACCCATTTTAGCTAGATTAGCTCCTAAATGATCCATTTTACCTACGTTAGCTTTAAAATGACCCATTTCACCTAGGTTAACTCCAAAATGACCCATCTTACCTAGGTTATCTCATAAACGATCCATTTCAACTAATTTAGCTCATAAACGATCCATTTCACCAAGTTAGCTAAAAAACGATCCATTTCACCTAAATTAGCTCTTAAATGATCCATTTCACCTAAGTTAGCTCAAAAAGATCCATTTCAACTAAATTAGCTCATAAATGATCCATTTCACCTAATTTAGCTCAAAAACGATCCATTTCAACTAAGTTAGCTCATAAATGATCCATTTCACCTAAGTTAGCTAAAAAACGATCCATTTCACCTTAGTTACCTCAAAAATGATCCATTTGACCTTAGTTAGCTCATAAACGACCCATTTCAACTAAGTTAGCTCATAAATGATCCATTTCACCTTAGCTAGCTCATAAACGACCCATTTCAATTTAGTTAGCTCATATATGATCCATTTCACGTAAGTTAGCTCATAAATGATATACTCTTCTTGTTCTAGTCTTCTTCTTGTTCTACTCTTCTTGTTCTAGTCTTCTTCTTGTTCTACTCTTATTCTTGTTCTACTCTTCTTGTTCTAACTTTCTTATTTTTCATTTTGCAGATTTCATTCACTTGACGAAAGCTTGCATAGATGGAGTGCTCCTTATCCCTTTCTCTGTTTCTTTTGTATCGTTGAACTATGCATGTATTGTTGGATGAAACTGTTGTAATATATATGGTTGGATGCCTCTATGTTGAACTTGTTATGTATGATGGAACTATGCATGTAATATATATGGTTGGATGATGAAGTTATGTGTTGGATATCTTATATGTTTGCTCTGTAATGGCCTTTTGAAATATATCTATATATGTCATATATATTTGTGATGAAAATTGTTGGATTTAATAAAAAACAGATAAAAGAGCCAATATGCAGGCTCTTTGCCGTCTGCCACCGACGGCAACGGGCTCTTTGCCGTCTGCCGCGGACGGCAAAGAAGACACGTGGCATCTAGCTGTGCTTCCTGGGAGCTGACCCATTTGGTCAGTTTGCCTACAGTGGCAAACGGCAAGACTTTGCCATCAGTGGCAGACGGCAAAGAACCTGCCATGTAGTGACGTGTAGATGACATCATACGGCGGACGGCAAAGACACTAGAAATTATTGACAGACATGTAGTGGCCTGCCGTTAGCCACTTAACGGACTGACAGCGCAATTATTGTCGTCCGCTCTCTTTGCCGTCCGCCGCAGACGGCAAAGGGCCTTTGCCGTCAGCCTCCAGGAAGCAGACGGCAAAGTAGCTGTTTACCGTAGCCTACTTTGCCGGAGCCTTTTGCCGTCCGCGGCTGACGGCAAAGGCCTTTGCCGTCCGCCGTTCATGCCTTTGCCGTTCGCCGTGGCAGACGGAAAAGTAGCTGATTCCTGTAGTGCAACTGTCACCTTTGGGTATCCTATGAAGATGTGTTTGTCCGGTTTGGGTTCGAGCTTCTCCGGCTGAAGCCTTAAGCATCGCAGCCCCAAACATTAAGAAATGACAACTTTGGTTTCTTGCCAAACCAATGTTCATACGATGTCATCTCAACGGACTTATATGGTGTCCTATCTAAAGTGAATGCAGCTGTCTCTAATGCATAACCTCAAAATAACAAAGGTAGATTGGTAAGAGACATCATAGATCGCACCATATCTCATAGTGTTTGATTACGACGTCCGGACACACCATTACCTTGTGGTGTTCCAGGTGGCTTCAACTGTGAAACAATTTCACAATGTCTTAAGTGATTGCCAAACTCATAACTCAGAAAATCGTAGGAACATGATCTTATTGTTATGATGATTCTTAACATCACTCTGAAATCGCTTGAACCTTTCAAACGTTTCAGACTTGTGCTTCATTAAGTAGATATACCTATATCTATCCAAATCGTCAGTGAAGATGAGAAAATAGCGATATCCACCGCACGCTTCAATTCTCATTGGATCACACGCATCAGCATGCATGATTTCCAACAAGTCACTTGCCCGTTTCATTGTACCTGAAAACGGGGTCTTAGTCATCCTGCCCATGAGGCATGGCTTACATGTGTCAAGCGATTCAAAATCAAGTGACTCCAAACATCCATCGACATGGAGTTTCTTCATGCATCTTACGCTAATATGACTTAAGCGGCAGTGCCACGAGAAAGTGGTACTATCATTATTAACTCTACATTTTTTGGCGTGAACATGTGTATTACCATGATCGAGATTCAATGAACCATTCACATAGGGTGCATGACCATGAAAGGTATCATTCATGTAAACAGAATAACCATTATTCTCTAACTTAAATGAATGACCGTATTGCAATGAACATGATCTAATCATATTCATGCTCAACGTAGACACCTGATAACATTTATCTAGATTCAATACTAATCCTGAAGGCAGATGGAGCGTGCGATGGTGATCTCATCAACTTTGGAAACACTTCCAACACACATCGTCACCTCGCCCTTCGCCAGTCTCTGTTTAGTCCGTAGCTTTTGCTTCAAGTCACCAGTAATAGCAACTGAACCGGTATCCAATACCTAGGTGCTACCAGGAGTACTAGCGAGGTACACATTAATAACACGTATATACTTTGTTGAAGTTGCCAGCCTTCTTATCTACCATGCATTTGGGGTAATTCCGCTACCAGTGACCGTTCCCCTTACAATAGAAGCACTTAGTCTCGGGTTTGGGTTCAACCTTGGGTTCCTTCACTGGAGCGGCAACTGGTTTGCCATCCATGAAGTTTCCCTTCTAGCCCTTGCCCTTCTTGAAACCAGTGGTCTTGTTAAACCATCAACACTTGATGCTCCTTCTTTGATTTCTACCTTTTGCGGTCTTAAGCACCGTGAACAGCTCTGGGATCAACTCCATCCCTTGCATGTCATAGTTCATCACGAAGATCTAGTAGCTTAGTGATAGTGTCTAGAGAACTCTATCAATCACTATCTTATCCGGAAGTTTAACTCCCACTTGATTTAAGTGATTGTTGCACCCAGACATTCTGAGCACATGCTCACTAGCTGAGCTATTCTCCTCCATCTTGTTGGCAAAAGAACTTGTCAGAGGTCTCATACCTCTCAACACAGGCATGAGCCTGAAATCCCAATTTCAGCTCTTTGAACATCTCATATGTCTTATGGCGTTCAAAACGTCATTCGAATCCCGATTCTAAGCCGTAAAGTATGGTGCACTAAACTATCAAGTAGTCATCAGGACGTGTCTGTCAGGTGTTCACAACATCCACAGACGACGTTGTAGGGGTTTGTACATCGAGCGGTGCATCAAAGACGTAAGCCTTCTGTGTAGCAGTGAGGACACTCCTCGGACTATGGACCTAGTCCGCATCATTGCTTACAATATCTTTCAACTTAATCTTTCTCTAGGAACGTATTGAAACAGGGAGCTACAACGTGAACTATTTATCTACAACATATTTGCAAAGACAATTTAGACTATGTTCATGATAATTAAGTTCATCTAATCAAATTATTTAATGAACTCCCACTCAGATAGACATCCCTCTAGTCATCTAAGTGAAACATGATCCGAATCGACTAGGCCGTGTCCGATCATCACGTGAGACGGACTAGTCAACATCGGTGAACATCTTCATGTTGATCGTATCTTCTATACGACTCATGCTCGACCTTTTGGTCTTCCGTGTTCCGAGGCCATGTCTGTACATGCTAGGCTCGTCAAGTCAACCTAAGTGTTTTTGCTATGTAAATCTGGCTTACACCCGTTGTATTCGAACGTTAGAATCTATCACACCCGATCATCACGTGGTGCTTCGAAACAACGAACCTTCGCAACGGTGCACAGTTAGGGGGAACACCTTTCTTGAAATTTTAGTGAGGGATCATCTTATTTAAGCTACCGTCGTTCTAAGCAAATAAGATGTAAAACATGATAAATATCACATGCAATCAAATAGTGACATGATATGTCCAATATCATTTTGCTCCTCTCAATCTCCATCTTCGGGGCTCCATGATCATCGTTGTCACCGGCATGACACCATGATCTCCATCATCATGATCTCCATCATCGTGTCTTCTTGAAGTTGTCTCGTCATCTATTACTTCTACTACTATGGCTAACACTTTAGCAATAAAGTAAAGTAATTACATGACGTTTATGTTGACATGCAGGTCATAAATAAATAAAGACAACTCTTATGGCTCCTGCCGGTTGTCATACTCATCGACATGCAAGTCGTGATTCCTATTACAAGAACATGATCAATCTCATACATCACATATATCATTCATCACATCCTTTTGGCCATATCACATCACAAGGCATATGCTGCAAAAACAAGTTAGACGTCCTCTAATTGTTGTTGCAAGTTTTTACGTGGCTGCTATAGGTTTCTAGCAAGAACGTTTCTTACCTACGCGAAAACCACAACGTGATATGCCAATTTCTATTTACCCTTCATAAGGACCCTTTTCATCGAATCCGATCCGACTAAAGTGGGAGATACAGACACCCGCTAGCCACCTTATGCAACTAGTGCATGTCAGTCGGTGGAACCAGTCTCACGTAAGAGTACGTGTAAGGTCGGTCCGGGCCGCTTCATCCCATGATGCCGCCGAATCAAGATAAGACTAGTAACGGCAAGTAAATTGACAATATTGACGCCCACAACTGCTTTGTGTTCTACTCGTGCATAGAAATTACGCATAAACCTGGCTCTGATACCACTGTTGGGGAACGTAGCAGAAATTCAAAATTTTCTACGCATCACCAAGATCAATCTATGGAGTAATCTAGCAATGAGGGAAGGAGAGTGCATCTACATACCCTTGTAGATCGCAAAGCGGAAGTGTTCAAGTGAACGGGGTTGATGGAGTCATACTCGTCGTGATCCAAATCACCGATGATCCTAGTGCCGAACGGACGGCACCTCCGTGTTCAACACACGTACAGCCCGGTGACGTCTCCTACGCCTTGATCCAGCAAGGGGAGAAGGAGAGGTTGGGGAAGATTCCATCCAACAGCAGCACGATGACGTGGTGGTGGTGGAGGAGCGCGGGACTCCAGCAGGGCTTCGCCAAGCACTACGAGAGACGAGGAGGGAGAGGGGTAGGGCTGCGCCAACAGGGAGAGCAAATCACATGTGTTGGGCAGCCCCAAACCTCAAGTATATATAGGGGAAGGGGAGGGGCTGCGCCCCCACCTAGGGTTCCCTCCCTAGGGGTGGCGGCAGCCCCTAGATCCCATCTGGGAGGCGGCCAAGGGGGAGAGAGAGGGGGGCGCACCTAGGGTGGGCCTTAGGGCCCATCTGCGCCTAGGGTTTGCCCCCTCTCCTCTTGAGGACGCCTTGGGCCTTGGTGGGAGGTGCCCCAGCCCACCTAGGGGCTGGTCCCTTCGCACTATTGGCCCATGTAAGCCTCCGGGGCTGGTGGCCCCACCTGGTGGACCCCCGGACCCCTCCGGTGGTCCCGGTACACTACCGGTGATGCCCGGAACAATTCCGGTGGCCAAAACCATACTTCCTATATATCAATCTTTACCTCCGGACCATTCCGGAACTCCTCGTGACGTTCGGGATCTCATCCAGGACTCCGAACAACATTCGGTAACCGCATACATACTTTCCCTATAACCCTAGCGTCATCGAACCTTAAGTGTGTAGACCCTACGGGTTCGGGAGTCATGCAGACATGGCCGAGACAACTCTCTGGTCAATAACCAACAGCGGGATCTGGATACCCATGTTGGCTCCCACATGCTCCACGATGATCTCATCGGATGAACCACGATGTCAAGGACTTAATCAATCCCGTATACAATTCCCTTTGTCTAGCGGTACTATACTTGCCCGAGATTCGATCGTCGGTATCCCGATACCTTGTTCAATCTCGTTACTGGCAAGTCTCTTTACTCGTTTCATAACACATCATCCTGTGATCAACTCCTTGGTCACATTGTGCATGTTATGATGATGTCCTACCGAGTGGGCCCAGAGATACCTCTCCGTTTACACGGAGTGACAAATCCCAGTCTCGTTCGTGCCAACCCAACAGACACTTTCGGAGATACCTGTAGTGTACCTTTATATCCACCCAGTTATGTTGTGATGTTTGGCACACCCAAAGCACTCCTACGGTATCCGGGAGTTGCACAATCTCATGGTCTAAGGAAATGATACTTGACATTAGAAAAGCTTTAGCAAATGAACTACACGATCTTTGTGCTAGGCTTAGGATTGGGTCTTGTCCATCACATCATTCTCCTAATGATGTGATCCCGTTATCAACGACATCTAATGTCCATGGTCAGGAAACCGTAACCATCTATTAGTCAATGAGCTAGTCAACTAGAGGCTTACTAGGGACATGGTGTTGTCTATGTATCCACACATGTATTTGAGTTTCCTATCAATACAATTATAGCATGGATAATAAATGATTATCATGAACAAGGAAATATAATAATAACCAATTTATTATTGCCTCTAGGGCATATGTCCAACACAACCAAAACAGTGGTGTCCGCTTTGATGCAGAAACCAAGACGGGAAATGAAACATATTATGGTTATATACAGGACATATGTGAACTAGACTATCGACGTGGTTTGAAGGTCCCTTTGTTTCGGTGCAAATGGGTCAATATGACACGAGGCGGGGTAACGGAAGACCCGCAGTATGGAATGACAATAGTGGATCTCAACAATCTTGCATATGCAGACGAACCATTCGTCCTAGCCAATGATGTGGCACAGGTTTTCTATGGGAAGGACATGTCTACCAAGCCGAGAAAAGAAAAGATAAGGAAGAGAATGCATCGTACGATGAGGCAAAGCGGCACATAGTTCTTTCTGGGAAGAGAAACATTGTGGGAGTGGATAACAAGACAGACATGTCAGGAGATTATGAAAAGTTTGATGAAATTGCTCCATTCACAATGAATATTGACCCGAGCATCCCGTTAAATGATGAAGATTGTCCATGGTTACGGCGCAAAGGGACACACGCGAAGAAAAAGTTTCAAACCCAAAGATCTGGGATGCGATCGGCTTCACTATCATCACTTTCTTGTGTGTTTCACACCCAGGAGGGAATCTCTGTAATAGTTAGGGCAGTTATGTGTTTTGGCATTTGAAACACGAAGAAATTTTATGTGCAAACAAATTCTTTCATGCCTTTACTGATTTTTCAGCTAAAAAGGCATTTCATTTTTTAAATAACCTAAGCATTACCAAATTGAATATAATGATAAAACACACTAATATTAAACATAATAAAAAAGAATCACTGAAAAATGTATTTTTAAAGTTAAGTTATTCACAAACTAGTGATTCACACAAATTTCAAATAATTCAAAATTTAAACTATTCAAATTTAAAAACTACCGGCACTAACTGAAAGTTTCTAAAAACTATCAAAAATATTCACAAAGAAACTCTAAATACAGCAAAAAACAACTAAAAATAAATAAAACGAAATAAATAAAGCAGAAAAGGAAAAACTAAATGAAAAAAGCCCACCTACCGGGCCACAGCGGCCTGCATACGACTAGAAACCCAACCTGTTGTTGGGTCAGGCTGCAGGCCCGCAAGCCCAATAGGCCCCACAGGGCAGAGTAGCAGAGGTAGGCCCAGAAGGCCTGCTTTAGAGAGGAGCTCGAGACAGCAGCGGCGGCGGGGCTTATAAGCAGGTGCGAGCGCCCTTCGGCTAGCGAGGTGGGACTAAACTTCTGCGCCCCTCGCCTGGCAGCGCACCGCCTTTAGTACCGGGTCGTGGCATCAACCGGTACTAAGGGGGGGGGGGTCTTTAGTACCGGTTGGAGCCACCACCCGGTAATAAAGGCCTGCCCTTCCCGCCACTTGGCCTGGCCAAAAAGAGGCCTTTAGTACCGGTTGGTGGCTCCAACCGGTACTAAAGGTGCCTTCTATATATACATCACTTCGAAAAATTTCATTCTCCCTCTGTTTCTTCCTCTGTTTCCCCATTGAAGCA
>NC_041384.1:116489742-116512024 GCF_002162155.2 Triticum dicoccoides | reverse complement strand
CCGGCCGTCGCCTCGCCGTCGCCCCGCTGTGAGCTCTCCCCCTCTAACCCCTCTCCCTTTCCCCCAGCGGCCACCATGGGCGCCGCCCCTCCCCGAGCCCATACACACACGAGCATGATGAACACACACACACACATTTCCTTAAGTTAATTAGTATATACGTATTTTGTATGTTTAATTAGTTTAGATTTTTTAGATTATTATTTTTTAACTAGTATATATGTATGAATGCATGTTAGATGGATATAATTAGTGTTTAATTAGTATGGAATTTTTTATATAATGTTGTTTTTCTGTTTTTTAATGGATGTATAGAAGTTGTTTTTTCTGTTTTTAGTGTTAGATGCTTAATTAGTATGAAATAGCATATAGAATTTTGACATATGCAATGATAGCATAATTAGTGTTACATTTGCATATAGTATTTGTTGTCGACGATGCCCGGCCCGCATCCTCGGCGTCGACTCGTTCGCGACGATGTCCTGCTTCAGAGGACCCATATCCGGAACTGGGCTCCGCCGGGCTGGCACTGCGAGGTGCTACCTTCAGGGGTGCGACGCTTGGTGAGGAACCCGGCCCCGGGTCCCGTCGTCGACCCTCATCTCCTTTGGTGGCGTTCGCGTGGGCCACTTTCGGTGCGGAGGGAGCCGGCCCCGCCAGAGGTGGTACGTCGCCGTGTCAGGGAGGAGGACGAGCACGTCCATCGCTACATGGCTGCTATGGACGTCAGGTTCTCCAATACCTGGCAGGTTCTTTTGGGAGATCACCTGAGCTATGATCCAGTGATGGTTCCTTCACTTTGGTTGTCCACCGCCTAGATTACTATCTAGTATTCGATCTTTATTAGCTAGCTAGCTAGTGATGTATTCAATATATAATATTTGAGATGATTTATTCGATATTATATATATTATTCGAGACGATGTATTCGAGATTATATCTATTATTCGAGACAATGTATTCGAGATTATATTCGATGATGCTTATTATGTACTATGATTGATTCAGTTTTTCCTTATTAATTGATTGCATCCATGCATTGTAATTTGAATATATTTCTTTTGGATTAGTTAAATAAAACATATGGCGGACAATACCAGCAGAGATGGAGAAGAGGCCCTGTTCAATATCATACGCAATCCTCGCGGGCCAGATGATGATCAGAATGAAGAAGATTATGACGGCTCCGAATATCTAAACAACACCAGGGAGGGTGATATGATATTCGATCGCGACGACCGAATTGATGAAGTCATGAACTATGAACATGACGAAGAAATGTTGATCTTGAAACAACAAGGACCGACGAGGTATATTTATATAAGTAGTCATCTGGTGATCATCACATGTTTTAAATGACTTGAAGATATATATTAACGAATCGATCTTTCTTCTTCGAGCCATCCAGATCGAGCAAATCTTCAGGCAGCAGGATAGTACGAGGCCCGAACAAAAAGTTGAAGGAGGGCGTAAAGTACAATATCGAGGCCATCAAACCTAATGGCGAACCATTAGAGTCTAAGAAGATTGCGGACAAGTTCATTCATCAGTGCGGAGTTCTTGTGAAGGACCAACTCCCGATCTCCCTTCAAGAATGGAGAGAGCCAGCAAAGCCACGTCCAGGACTTACTTTTGTCGACGGCAGACAAAACTTCTTCTTTGGGAAACGCTCATGGAACATTTCACCCTACCAGATCATTTCACAGATGCAGATGTGGAGAAAGTCAAGGACGCTGCTCTTAGGAAGATGGCAGTTGCATTCAACAACCACAAGAATCGTGTATGGGACAAGTATGTCAAGGGAGGAAGGAAGACTCCAGTATTCGAGGGAACACTAGAGAAGCAAAGTGCTCATTGGGATGATTTCATGAAATTCAAGGATTCAGAATTATCTAAGGAATGGTCGAGAATAAACAAGGCCAATGCCGCAAAAAAGGATAAGTTCCATAAGCTGGGGCCAGGTGGCTATGTGGTGGGAATGCCTAAGTGGGATAAGTCTGAGAAAGAGATGGAGGATGCAGGTGTCACTCCAGAAACATTGAGCTGCCCCCCAGGTGCAGGACTTGGTTCTATGCGCATGGGGGGGAGTTGGACCCGAAGACAGACAAAGTTTCGAAGAAGGCATGTCTGGACAGAGCCGAAGATAAGCTACTTCTTGCAATAGAAGAGGCTCGATCGGGGGTGTTCGAGCCCAACAGAGAGAACGGCGAGCATACGCGTGCCCTCGGAAATCCTTAACACCCGGGAAGAACATGAGGCAAGGGCGCTATTCCGTGGTATCAGGGGTTTTCGGACTAGAACACCGACTACAGAACCCGTGCGAGAAAGAAGATTGCGGTGGAGAAGAAGAGGAAGATGGAGGAGGAGCAGAGGAAGCTGGACTATGAACGCCTTCAAGGCCTAGAATCAGCACATGCGGACTTGGCAGTCAAATTCCAGTGGCAGCAGGAGCAGATCGACTCACTTAGCCAGCAAAGGGGGTCTCAGCAGCTGCAGCAGCTAGCAGATGATCCAGCATTGGATAGCACCGTCCCATCCATGCCGAGAAGCAGCGTGGGTTCCGCCCCGTGCGACGCATTGCTGGATAGCTACCCAGTGGATGACATCATGGAGAACACTAACTGCGAGCTACACTTCAAAATGAAGAACATATCCATGAAGGTGGCGGACGCCGTTGCTTTTACAAATCCCCCCGAGGCAACCTTCCATTGCAACCCGATTCCAGCGGGCTATGCTCGTGTCTTGGTTGATGAGGTGGTGGACCAATATTCGGGGCTAGAGCTTGACATTCCTGGAGGTGACAAGGAGCACACACTGGGAGAGGCCAACCAACGTATCATCCTATCGAGAAAGGATTGCATCATCTTTCGAAGGCCACCGACACTGCGTCATCCGACTCCTCGTCGAAGTCCGCCACCGAGTCAACAGACTCCCACTCCTCCAAGTCCACCAACGCGTCAGGCCACTCCTCCTCCAAGTCCGGCACAGCTTCAGGACACTCCTCCTCCTCCAAGTCCGGCAAAGCGTCAGGCCACTCCTCCTCCAAGTCCGGCACAACTTCAGGCCACTCCTCCTCCTCCAACTCAGCCATGTCAGCCGTCTTCGCCGCCTCAGCAATCACGGAAGAGAGCCGCCTCAGCTATGGTGCGTAGCGGTACAAGTCGAGGTAGTACTGGAGGTACAGGCGGAGGCAAGCGATTTCAATATGGTCCAAGCAGCCTCGCACCTCTTCCGCAGAGGCCTTACGACAAGTCCAAGGGGGAAAACATAGCCATATCGAAGGCCGAGGTGGAAGCCCATTTTGCACCGAAACCGCCACCGCCGCCAAGGGAGAAAGTTCATGAGGAAAATATTGACCACTTCATTCGTATGGCTAGAGCAGCAGCTCCCAAGCCTGTTGACACAGACTATGAGCGCCACCTCAAGAAGTTAAATCGAGCACGTCTACAGAAAGAGGCGAGCTCGAGCTCGAGCAAATCAGCTGGCAAAAGGAGCGATAAAACCATTCCCCAGCTGGGAGAACAGGCGGCGCAATCAATCCCCTCGCTTGTTGTGCCAACAACACATGAGAGTAGGCGCGCCCAATATTATTGTGGGCAAACCATTTACGTTCCCGAGCTGGGCGATGTGGTAATAACCGAGGAGCATATAAGGCAGGCTAAAATCCTCAAGATCACTGTTGGACAACTCCTCGACATCGAGCCCATGCCTCCGCTTAGAGAGGAGGAAATAAAACGGAAATATGTCTGGGGCCAACCTTTGGTCGAGCCAGACGAGGTCAAGAAGCTCCCAACGAGAATGTATGGATTGCATCAATGGTACATCGACATTACCAAGATTTTCAATAGAGAGTCCCTCATGGTGAATGTCAAGAAGGATCATTACTACCATGAGAAAGCTGCGTCCGTTGAGTATTTAGAACTATTTCAGTTATACAATCAAGACGCACTCGACAAATCTATCGTCAATTGCTATTGTCTGTAAGTGATTTCTTTCTGTAATTTAAGTCTCAAGCTAGCTGTAGTGATCATTTTGATCAATCATTACCTGTAGTTATCCTCACTATATTCTTTTCTGTGGTATTATGCAGGATGAAGATTTATGAAATGAAAAATGGTGGACGCTATGGCATTGGGTTCGTTGACCCAAATACCATTAATGAATACACATGGAAATTAGATCCATATTATGAAAAAAGTGTAGAGGAAAGCATGCTAGAGTTCTTCAAGCGCCTCAAATACAATGAAGATATACTACTTCCTTACAACTTCGAGTGAGTCACACTGTCTTGTACTACAAATTCTGTTTTTGCCTACTAGCTAGCTACATGTTTTTGCTTACATATGCCCGATTAATTAAGACATGCAAACGTGTGTGTATGTAGATTTCACTGGATCTTGTTAATCATTAAAGTTGATGAAGGAACAATTGAAGTACTAGACTCATTACTTAAAAAACCAAGTGACTACACCATCTTGTCTGGGATAGTCAACAGGTAATTTCAATCATTATTAACTATATCTCAGCCTATTTAGTTTGTCATTTCCTGATATGAACTATTTAATAACCCCTTTATTCATTTTCTTTGTCGGCGGACAGGGCTTGGGCAAAATTCATCAGCGTCACTCCAGGCCAATGGAAAAAAAATCTGAAATGGTATCGACCCAAGGTAAGTAATTAAGTAGTACTAGCTAGCTAGCTGCCATCTCTTTAATTATCATGCTTGATTAATTATTATCTGATCAAATTCCATTCTCGTAAAGGACCTGAAGCATGCGCCGGGGAATAATCTGTGTGCATACTACGTTTGCAAGAACATTCGCATGATGGCATCCGAAAGGAGCAGATCTCAAAGACAGGAGTGGGTACGTTTTTCAGAACACTATTCACAATTTTTACACCATTATCGATATCTAGTCACACAACTAATACACATGCATATTGATCTCCTTCTTAACAGTTCAAAGAGGTGCGGGAGCAGCTCCTACCAGAGGACCGCATAGAAGCAATTCAAGAGGAAATAGCGGGATTTTTGCTCGACCAGGTCATAGATCCCAAAGGAGAATACTATTACCCACTACCGCCCCATGAACCACTTCCAATTGTCATCGTGCTTCGAAGGCACCAATTAAGCTAATGCCACTGGCTCCGAAGGCACCAATTAGGAGAAATTGTATATAGCTACCTAATTGTATACATATATACATGTGTGTATATATGTGTGAATTAATGGTGGTTGTGAGACATTCGATGATATATATATATATATATATATATATATATATATATATATATATGATCGGTTCTACTAGAAATTCTATTTATATATATGCATAACGTGTACAATATGTAGCATCGTAAAATACCAGCAAACGAAAAAGAATTAAATGGAAAACACAAAATTAAATGAAAAAGAAATCATAAACCCAAACCCCCCCCCAACCTTTTAATACCGGTTGGTGTCACCTACCGGTACTAAAGGGCTCCCTGCCCCCGGAGCTAGCTCGTGCCACGTGGTTGCCCTTTAGCACCAGTTCGTGCTGAACCGGTACTAAAGGGGGGGGGGACCTTTACTGCCCACACTTTAGTGCCGGTTACCAAACTGGCACTAAAGGGCCTTATGAACCGGTGCTATTGCCTGGTTCTGCACTAGTGTTTTAGGGTTTTACTAATTTAGTTTTTGTAGTGCATATATTGAATTTCAGAAGTTTCATTATAAATTGATTATCAAGTGCATAAAAACTATATCAACATTTTAGGGAAATTATTGGGAGAAGTAAAATCCAACAGTGTTGAATTGAAAATGTGAGGCTTGTATTTTGTTATGAAATGAAAATGCGAGGCTTGTAATTTTTTGAAATGAAAAATGTGATGATAGGATTTTTTTTGAAATGAAAATGTAAGGAACTTGACTCTGTTTGAACATGTGAAGAAATGAAAATGAAAATGTGAAGAAATGAAGCTAGTATTTTTGAAATGAAAATGTCAATAGTGTTTACATGCTCATGTGTGACTCCTCATGTGGTGCAGGGTAGATCACATCGATGAGCTGCTCGACGACACCCAGAAGATCACCAACAGCACCCGCACTCGACAGCCGTCTAGTGAGTAAAGATGATCTATTTGGACATGTGATGTGGAGTAGTGTTGTGTAGTACTAGGATGTGTATGTGCCTGCCAAGTGTTATCTTGGCTTTTATTGTTTGCAGGGAACACCTCCGAGTGGCCTATGTTTTGTTGGAATGTTGATTCTTTTCCCTTCTGGCAAATTTCAGGAGCTCGATATGTCCTATTTTAGCAAAGGTCATACCAAAAATTTTCATGAATTTTGGCATAACTTGTGCTAGAAAGTAGGAAATATCGAGTGCCAGTGATTTGCTAAAACGGGAATTAACCAACATTCTCGCAGAACATAGGCCATTTTTTATGTTATTGCTCCATATATGTAACGGGTTGACTTTCAGTCAGCCGATGCTACTTTAATGACTTTCATAGGAAATGTCTGACGACGATAGGATCCCTGAGTGTGACTACTGTGGCGACAACTAGGGTCTGTGCGACAGGCCTCACCTGTAAGGTCGGCGCTTCACTATTAAGCTCGACGAGACCTTCGATGTTTGTATGGTACGCAATGACGACAAGTCCTTTTTGTAATTAAGCATGACTTCTGCTTCTTGAACGTGTAATTTCCGTTTTTTACAATTCGACTAGTGTATTCCCTGTCATGCAAGACGTTATGTCTCGTAGAAGCTAGATTTCGAAGATCATAAGAATAAGGAGACAAAGAGAGTTCACCTTAGGACCCAACATGGTTACACTTTTGCCATAAAGCTATACAATGCGGTAATCTACTCCCATTTTGGTTGCTTGAATTGGATAGCACTATGCAAGCCGTGTGGTTTTCAGGAGCGTATGCATGTCACCTTCGATCTTGGTCCTAAAGATGACATCGAAGATAATATCGACATTTGATACGCTTCCAGTTCTACCTCTGTGTGAGTTTCTCAAACATATTTATTAAGGAATTTATATTTTTTATTCAAAAATAGTTGATAGTTATTTCCATTCTTCAAGACATGCACGGAACGTACTAGACAAAACCTACTATACTTATGGGTATGAACTAAACTGCGAGGCGATAAATCATTTTTGTTTCATGGATTAATGATGTTGAGACTTTTAAGACGATTCATCATATTCCTCCAAGTTATGGCCCATTCATGCCACTAGTCCATGTGTTGAACTATGGTAACATCCATCGAGATATCATGGTACGATTTTTCCTATTATGTCACCTATGCATCTTTTGCATACATTCTTCTTAAGCTAAACTACAGTTTTCTAAGTATGCAAAAAATGCGGGATTGAATTTTGTTTCTAGAAATCTTTTAGATTTCACCGCGGGTGGTACTTTTATGGAAATTACATTGGGCGCAACTACTAAATTGCTTGATAATATTATGGCAAATTGATGTCTACTACACAACTTGTTCTTGTAGACTCGTGTTGGGCTTCCAAGCGCAGAGTTCTTTTAGGATAGTAGCAATTTTCCCTCAAGTGGATGACCTAAGATTTATCAATCCATGGGAGGCGTAGGATGAAGATGGTCTCTCTCAAACAACCCTGCAACCAAATAATAAAAAGTCTCTTGTGTCCCCAACACACCAAATACAATGGTAAATTGTATAGGTGCACTAGTTCAGCGAAGAGATGGTGATACAAGTGTAGTAATGATAGTAGATATTTATTTTTGTAATAGGAAAAATAAAAAAAGCAAGGTAGCAAGTGACAAAATTGAGCACAAACGATATTACAATGCTTGAAAATGAGGCCTAGGTTCCGTACTTTCGCTAGTGCAATCTCTCAACAATGCTAATATAATTGGATCATATAACCATCCCTCAACGTGCAATGAAGAATCACTCCAAAGTTCTTATCTAGCGGAGAATATAAGACGAAATTGTTTGTAGGGTACCAAACCACTTCAAAGTCATCCTTTCCGATCAATCTATCCAACAATTCGTACTAAAACAACACCATGTTACCTTTACGATCGATCTATCTAAGAGTTCGTACTAAAATAACACCAAATGATACACATCAACCAACTCTAATGTCATCTAGATACTCCAGTGTCACCGCGACTATCCATGAGTTGATTATACGACATGCATCAAACAATTCCAGATTCACAATACTCAATCCAACACAAATAACCTCAAAGAGTGCCCCAAGATTTCTACCAGAGAAACAAAGACGAGAACATGCATCAACCCCTATGCATAGATTACCCCAATGTCACCTCAGGAATCCGCGATTTGAGTGCCAAAACACATATCAAGTGAATCAATATGATACCCCATTGTCACCACGGGTATTCATACCAAGACATACATCAAGTGTTCTCAAATCCATAAAAGTACTCAATCCGATAATAACGAAATCTCAAAGGCAAAACTTAATTCATCACAACAAGATAGAGAAGGGAAAACACCATATGATCCATCTATACTAACAAAGCTCGCGATACATCAAGATCGTGCCAAATCAAGAACATGAGAGAGAGATAGAAACACATAGCTACTGTTACAAACTCTCAGCCCCGAGGGTGGACTACTCCCTCCTCATCATGGTGGCCTCCAGGATGATGAATATGGCCACCATTGATGATTTTCCCCTCCAGCAGGGTGCCGGAACGGAGTCTAGATTGGTTTTTCGTGGCAATAGAGGCTTGCGACGATGAAACTTCTAATCTAGGGTTATTTCTAGGAGTTTATATATTTATGGATTTTTTGGCGATAGTCTCATGCTAAGATGGGCCTCGAGGTGACCGCAACCCACCACCACACGAGCAAGGCCCCTGGCACACCGTGGTGGGTTGTCCTCACCTGCTTCACCTTTTGTTCCTCCCATGAAGCTTCTAGTGCCTCTTTTGTTCCAAAAAATCATCAAAAAGTTTCTTTGCATTTGCAGAACTTTTATTTATGCAAAAAAAAAACAACACCACGGTAGTTGTGCTGAAAACAATGTCAGTCCGGGTTAATTCCATTCAAATCATACCAAAACCATATAGAGACATTGGAGACGTATCACAAATTATTCACAATGACATGCTGAAAGAGCTCCTACTATTAAAAAAGTGAATTCTATTGAAGAAATTAGTACTTTGAGTGATAAAGTTGATCCTCTTATGAAATTTGTTGCTTGTAAAAATGCTCCATTGATCCTAATGATGTGCCTCTATCCACTTTGATTGAGCAAAATAATGATCCTATAGATGTGAATTTTATCTCGCGATACAATTTTAATAATAATGCTTATAGCGGTAATTTTAATCCTAGGCCATTTCCTAGAAATTCCTCTAATAATTATGGAAATTCCTATGGTAATTCTAATAATAATAATAATAGGATGCCCTCGGATCTTGAAAGTAATATTAAATAACTTATCAATGCTCAAAAAGTTTTCAAAACTACGGTAGAAGAAAAATTGAGTAAACTTGATGATATGTCTAGGAGCATCGATAGAATTATTCATGATGTGAAAAATCTTAAGACTATTTTCCACCCAAGGTTGATATTAATGAATCAATTAAAGATTTATAGGTCTCTATGGATGGAAGTAAGAAAAGAACCGCTATGCTTAGAGCTAAGAAAGAATTTTTAGAAAAAGCGTTTCCTCCCGATTTCTTTCGTAGTAATGATGAAGAGATTAAAATGATTGGCATTTCTTCTATTGATTGCTTGTTTAGTAATCTTAAAATTGATGATACACGGGTGCATAGACATGTTATACAAACGGTTTTTACCCCCTTTCCAGGATGGAATTTTAAACCGCCGCCTAGTCAGCGTGTGCGATCACTACTAGGGAAAAGCCTAGCAGCAGCGCGAGTTTTAGGCCTATGAGTAGCACGGGTGGGAGCGCTTGTGGTATGGTGCTACAGCTAAAGGTTAGTAGTAGTGCTTTATTGACTTAGTAGTAGTGGTTTCCCCAAGCAGCGCTACTGGTAATTAATAGTAGCGCTTCTACCAAACCGCGCTACTACTATTGTTCTGTATTTTATTTCTTTTTTATTTCATGTTGTATTCATACACCTTTATACAAGTTTTCATACAGCAGCAATTTAGAGATTGTTTTTACATCATAATGAGTTATTACATCACGGGGTGAAAGAACCGTAGACAAGTTTCAAGTGGATGGACATCCACTTGAAACTAATCTGCGGTTCTTTCACCCAATGATATAATAAATATCATCATCATCATCATCATCATATCATTAACAAGTTATCATAATAATACATCATTGTCATATAACACCTCCTCATGATCATCGTTTTCATCAATGAGACATCATATAGCAAGTTGGTCACTAGTCATAATCACAACTACTCCTCATCATCAACTCTAACACATTCTACCACATAATAAACATTATACTTCATAGGACCTACTACTTTCTCTTAAGACCTACTATATTCTCTTAGGTAAAATAGCATAAAAAAGATAGCCCCTAACTCTCCATTATGGAGAATGGAGATTATCCTGTCTCTAACTCTTGCCTTTAGCACAATGTTGCTTCCAAGTACCTCCTTACGACTGTCCATACATTTTTTCCATTCTTTGTTTTTCATGTCTTCACTGGTTTTAGATATACGATATGGACAGGTGAGATTCGTAGGATGACCTAGCCGTATGTTCATGTCAGGACCCCGACTCAATGCCACATAGATCTAGCATGTAACACTTCATATCACTTTGCGGCCTCACGCACGGTATTCCCACGGGTGTCGCCTTACCTTTACCCGGGACCGTTTGCGCCTTTTGGCACACGTATATGACAGTGTCGCTAGCATCCATATGATAAGGAGCCCGGGCTGACATGGCTAGTCGTAAACCCAAAGTGGCACAAACTTACAGGGACAGGCATCCATGACCCAGCATCGAACGTGTCGGTCATCAGCGAGTGAATCCAGGCTGTAGCACTGGGCTAGCAGGACTCCGGTGAGCCGGGCTGTAGCGGGCTAACAGGACTCCGGTATTCATCGCGTGACATTTCCCCGAAGGGACAGACACAGGAACGAAGAAGGACACATGCCGGCCAGCCTATGTGTTCCGGAGCAGTAGCAAGCTACCATGGCTCGGTGGAAACACTAGGAGACATTTCCCGGTAAGAGAGGCTACTAAAGATAAACAACTAGATGGTCAGATCCCACACATACCAAGCATTTCAATAGCATACACACAATATGCTCGATATGTGCAGATACAACATGGCATCACAACATGACTCTACGACTCAAGTAATTTATTCAATAGGCTCCGAGGAGCGAGACATTACAAACATGGGTCTCATGACCCAACAATCAGAGCATACAAGTCAAAGCACAAGCGGAAGCTATCATGTCTGAGTACAGACATCTATAAATGAAAAAGGCTGAGAAGCCTGACTATCTATCAGATCCTGCCGAGGGCACAAGATCGTAGCTGAGGTATCAAGCTAAACGTCGAAGTCCACGCGGAACTACTAGCGAGACCGAAGTCTCTCTGCAAAAACATAAAATAGGCAAACGTGAGTACAAATGTACCCAGCAAGACTTACATCAGAACTAACTACATATGCATCATTATCAACAAAGGGGATGGTGGAGTTTAACTGCAGCAAGCCAGCTTTGACTCAGTGGCTAACCTAAACTATGATTGCAAGTAACTCTTCAGGTGGCGCACACGAGTCCACATATTCACCAACCAATACACCACTATGGAACCGCTCCCGTCTCCCTACGAGAACGCCATCCATAGCACTCACGCTTATCTTGCGTATTTTAGAGTATCCACTTTCACTTGTCTATGAACTGATATAAGCAACCCAGAAGTCCTTTTCCGCGGACACGGCTATTCGAATAGATGATGTTAACCCTGCAGGGGTGTACTTCTTCATACATGTTTCCACCACTTAGCGTCTGCACATGACATGTGCTCGGCAGACTTCAAGCGAAAGCCGACGTGGGTGTAGACCACGACCTACCTAAACACTCAAGTCTCTAGTCCAGGTTTATCGCCTATTCGGGTTCCATCCATGAGGAGATCCGGCCGGAGTTTCGCTCACAGCCCCAAACGATGTGAACAGGGTTCCGTGACACCAAACGGGCGCCCGGTGTACCCGGCCACGTGCCTACCGCATCACAGCCCACCCCTACGGTCAGCGCTGTCCACGGCCTCCAGCATACTACAAACACCAGAAACTACTTGCAACTCCTGGACAGAGGACAAGGGTGATTAAGAAGTCGAGCGGGGTCATATTTCAGGGCCCAATGTATGGTAGTAACTGAGTCATGGATCACAAACACAGAACTCAGTTCCTAAGGACGGCTTCAATGAGACAACCCACCATGTACTCCTACATGGCCTCTCACCGACACCTTTTACAAAATCGTGTTCACACACTTAGCTCACACATGGTAGGACATGTTCACACACCTCTGATTCATCCCCGATGAATCAGACCTGACTCAACTCTAAGCAGTAGCAGGCATGACAAACAAACATGAATGAGTAGGCACAACAGGGCTCAAACAACTCCTACTCATGCTAGTGGGTTTCATCTATTTACTGTGGCAATGACAGGTCATGCAAAGGATAAAGGGGTTCAGCTACCGCAGCAAGTAACAAATATGTCGTTGTTGTCCTAATGCAGTAAAAGAGAGCAGGAGCGAGAGAGTGGGATTTTATCGGAATGAACAAGGGGGTTTTGCTTGCCTGGCACTTCTGAAGATAACATTGAGTCTTCATCAGTGTCAACGATCACATCATCGGTATCACGTCTATCGAGAGGGGACAAATACCGGCAATACAGAAAAAAACACGATCAATGCAATGCACAATATGATGCATGCTATGACATGGCAAAATGAATGTGTTTTGGGCTAATGCATCTAAAACCAGATTAAATGAAGTTGGTTTGAATATAAAATTCAAATTCAAACTCCATATGTGATTAAATAAATGCCCTTTATATGATTGTGCTAAACAGCAGCTATAAGTTGTTCTAACATGCATGAAAATGGTACAGATGGATTCCTTGAATTTTTCTGATAATTTTTCATATATAAATTATTTAATTTGGAGTTACGGTTAATTTTCTATGATTTATTGAAGTTTTAGGCATTTTCTGGAATTTCTGAATTATATTAAATCCAGAAAATGAGTTATGACATCAGCACTGCGTCATGCTTGCGTCAGCAAGTCAACAGGGCTGCCCCGGGTCAAATCTGACGTGTGGGGGCCACACGTCAGTGACACAGTGCTGGCTGGAGTCACAGACATGTGGGGCCGGTCAAAGGCCACGTCAGCGAGGTCAACGCCGACGCGTGGGGCCACTGCAATTAGATTAAACTTAATCTATTTTAGTTAGCCGGTTAGTTAGACCGTGGGGCCCGGCTGTCAGTGGCTCTGGGGGTTAGTTAGTGGGGTCATTAGCGCTAATGACGACGCCACGTCAGATACGCCGGCGATGAGTCGCCGGTGACCACAGAACACGGCGGGGCACGCCGGACTTACGCTAGAGGCGTCAGTTTGGCGCGCTGAGGGCACCAGGGGATGGCCCTTGCTCCCGCGCATCCAGAGGACCGAGTGGGAGGTCGTGGGGTCGACGGAGCTCGTCGGAACGGAGCTCGCGGCGGCGCCGGAGTTCGGACCTCGGCGAAAACGGCGTTGTGGAGCACGGGCGAGTGAGGTAAGGCACTGCGCAGCCTCCTGGAGTCACCACGAGCTCGGTGAGATGCACGGGCGCGACCCGTTCGAGCTCAGGCCACGGCGGCGACATGGTCAGCGGCGGCCGGAGTTCGGCCGCGACGGGGCTATGGCCTAGAGCTCGCAAACGCGAGGGGAGAGAGAGGGGTTCTGCACGGAGGCTCACCGCGGAGCTGTAGGGGGGGTCAGTGGGCTCGGGGGCGCGCCGGAGTGGCCGAATTCGACGGAGACGGCACCGGGGCCGAAGCTCGGAGATGATGACGATGGCGGCTGCTCGGGGCCCTTCCGGTCACGTGGCTCGGTGAGGGGGTTGGCGACGAGGTGCAGGAGCTCGGGAGCACGTCGAAGAGGGGAGGGGGTGGCCGTGGTCATGGCTACGGCGAGCGGCGCTCCCAGGTGCGTTCGGGGATCACAGGAAGAGAGGGAAAGAGAGAGCCAGGGGAGGGGGAGCGGTCCAGAGGGAGTGAGAAGGGCCAGGGGCTGCGTGGCGTTGCGGACGGAGTCCAGGGCGACGAGAGGAAGCAGGAGGTGGCCGAGGCAGCGTCGGCGCTCGCCACCGAGCTGCTTCGGTGCGAGGGGAGGAAGAAGACAAGGGGGAGGAGGTGGGCTGGGCCTGCGCAGGTGGGCTGCACAGTGTTGGGCTGTGGGTGGCTGCTAGGTAAGGTCCAGGTAATTTCTGTGTTATATTTTTCTGTTCTGTTTTGTTTTTATTTAATTCTTTTGCCACTGTTTTGAATTTAAAAATAATTCAAACAATGCCAAAAACTCCACTGAGTATTTTATATTGCTAGATGGACTTTTCCAAAAGCTTATAAAATATTTCAAGGATATTTGAAATTATATTCTAATTATATGAATATAATTCAAATTCAAATAGCTAATGATTTAAATTCAAAGTCCCAAAAATAAATCCTTAAAAATGTTCAATATTTTGGTTGGGACCAGAACCCTTACCAAAAATTATCAAACATTTAAGAGGAGCATTTTGGAGCAATGAATGAGATTTCTAGGGTTTTTGCCCCTCTTTTATTTAGGGTTTTGAGGCTTCCAATATTCCTCAATTCAAATTTCATTTGAATTTAAACATGATGCAGCAACCAAGCTAGTCCAAGGCCAGGGTAAAGCTAGGGATGTGACAACTCACCCCCACTAAACAAGAATCTCGTCTCGAGATTCAAGCGTAGGGTAAGGTGAAGGAAAACGCAACTAGTATAATCTTCACGATCCAGGGTGCACTTCAATTGAACGTTGATTCATTCACCATCATTGTCTTGAAGTCTTGCCTTGAAAAATCCTGTCAACATGACATGGAGGGAAGAAGGAGACTCTAGAAGGGTCGATCTTCTCGAAGGTCGAACAACTCACGGAATGAGACATAGGACCATCTCTCGGTTGAGACACGAGATACACATCAAGAGGGGTGGAAAGAAACGGATGACGAAGGTTCACTAGGTGGACAACAATTTCACGCTTAAGAAGGTGGTAATCAATTGTCAACGTAGCGAGGAGTTGAGTTGCCATGATACCACAACGAGGCATCTTAGGGATGGTGACTCGTAGATATATCCCCTTAAGTGGCAAAAAGAATTACCTTTGATTCAAAGATCATTGAAACTCTTTATACCAGCCTAAGGCAATCACAAGCGATCATTTGGAGGGGGTCGGTAGAATGGCATACTCAGACTTGGATGATGTGGATTACCTTGTTGAAGACAACGTAATGGATGAATTTGCTTACCACCGGAAATGGAAGAGACCCATGGTAGAATGGCACATTGGCGGTGCAAGCTAGGAACAAAATGCAAATGCTGGGAATGATTCTGGTAACTGGGGAAAAAACCCAACAATAAAGAGTGAATTCACTGTTGGAGTGGTTATAGCATAACCGAGGAAATCTGGGGCAATCCCAGTTAGTGCCGATGATAACACGTAGCGCTTGTGCGTGCTCTCAAGAACTTGAGCATTTCCACATTCGTCAAGGTTTTACCAACATCCGTGTCAAGGGTCCGGTAACACAACTTACTACCATGATGAACGGTGATGGAGGATGCAGATGCAAAGAAAGATAACACTTTCTCAGATTTCACCTTAGCGAGGCCAAGGAAACAAAATCTGGATGATCGACCGAGAGACATTTAGCACTCCGCTTCTAATGTTCTCCTTGATGTGCTAGTGTATCCCATTCATAGATATGGTTTGATAACTAGAACATCAAGTAAAAGGTCGGACTTCGGGAGCAATAGAATCCATAAGGAACAGTTACGGAGGTAAATCCTATGAAGTCCTTATGGGGAGGTGGCCAACTTCTTCAATCAAGATACTACAATAATAGGTCTTTCGGCTGGGTGGTGCTGGCCACGACATCCACTTTACCAGTTATCGAGGAACCAATATTATAGTTCTTGGGGAAATGTTCCAACCATCATATCTGCCTGAGATTCAGATCTGGTTGGTGTCAGAATATTCCAGACCCATCGAGTCTAGGAAGAAAAATGAAAGTTTGCAACACAAATCGACGACATGACGTTGCGGGATTCTCGGAAGATGAACTACGATAGCAAGCTCCAAAACATGAGCTGGTTCTGCTACAAACAGGTGAACACGTTGTCCCAGACAAGCATGCCCACATGGTAGTCTTACAATAAAACACTACCGAGTTCTGGTTGGGAACCATCAGCGAGGATATCGAAGTTCTTTCATAAGTCCGGATTAGCTCTTATGAAGATACTCCTTCTCCTTGAACAAATCAGTCAGTGGCTTGGTGTGCTAGGATACACATATGGAATGAAGGTTGCAAGTCTCCAGACCACAGAATACTTCGCATGTGTGCATGACTGACTTGCGATGATTCCAGAGGAAGCAACATTGACTTTCTCGAGTCCACGGCGGCAACTTGCATCAAATGCACATGAACTAGAGGAAGTCACTTCTTACATCCGAACATATGCTTCATGAGCTAGCATGAACAAATGCTTTCAAAAGTTTCCAACACTAGCTTAATGTTCAGCAAAATTATGAAGAAGACAAGGATGTTGTCAATGGGCACAACAACAATTCATCTGGGTTTCCTTTTAAAAGGAATTCCATAGTTAAGTGAACAAGTGATAGCATTGGTCAGACCCAAAAGATATAATGGTGTATGCTCGAGGGATCAACCACGAGTAAGACAACATTACGAATATCGTTGGTTCTGGTCTGATTGGATGATAGCCCATACTCAATCAAAGGTTTGGGTAAGATTATAGATCCAACAATTGTTCACAAGGACCAATTGATGAAGATATCACCTTTCTTCAACACACACACACACACAAAAAGATATCCCTTAACATGAACTAAGTCGGACAAGCTTTTATCTTCCAACTCTCCAAGTTGTTGTTTAGCTTATCCAACTAGCTCAGGGTATCCAACACGGATTCTTGGAGAAGGGGTGGTTTACAGGAATAAACCAACTTGATCACGAACTCAACATAGCGGTCAGGTGACAACCTGGTAATACTTCTGAGAAGATATTCAGAAAATCACGAACCACCGGTATGTTACTAAGCTCGAGAACAATCTTGCTTTTCAGGGCAAGACGATATGATCAATAGAGCAAGGATTTGAAATAATCCTAACTCATCGATCGAGGAGTGAACCAGGAGAATGGACTAGGTAGCATGATCAACCTTAGAATGATGATTCAAAACCAACACGCTAAGAATGAAATTATTGTCCTTTAACTACCCAGCAACGAGGTTGCTAGGCGTATTGATTTCACACATCACGCTTCACTTGTCGACATTCCGGTTATAACCACACGGAACCGAGGAATGAGTAATGATGGTGAGAAGTATCACTACGTCAAAATTCATGAGAGTTGGTGCAGTTCTCATGACAATTCTGACATAAAGCGGGTAATACTCCAAGGTAGAACAGAACCAAAAGCTGGGCTGGCATTTTGATCTGCTGAGCACAATTGCTTTGACCCAATCCTAGATATGGAAGAGGTACTGGAGTTTGTTTCTCCTAGTCATTCTGCGATAGAATGGCTTGACGGACCACAAGAGTAATAGGCATCGATAAACGAACGCACGCATACTCTTGACTATCAATTGATAGAAGAGGGTCAGAATGCAACTAAAGAGAACAACTCAAAGGAACATATAATTTTCTAAGTTGTGGATGCATAGATTTGTATGTCGAGCGAGATCAACATTTCTTCCGGATAACCCATGCAGAAAGGTAGAACTGGCAGAGTCACGATTTATGAATGGAGAACTCCTCAAGAGTACTCTAATTGTGATTTTTTTTTGATCCAATAAACATCTGCCATAAGTAGTTCATGGTATTTGGAAGAAGAAGATACCACGGACTTCAAGGACTATCGCAAAGGTTACTAATATCCTAAAGGCACTAGCAATTACTATCCACATGAAGTAGGTAGAGTGAATCTCGGGTTCAGAACCTAGGAGTAGAATACCTACTACTAAGTAGCATCACGGGATGCTTCCGAGAATAAAGGCCAGAATCTTCACACTAGGACACAAATCATGGCTAGACCACTAGATGATCCCCTAAGCACTTAGGGTCATAATAATAATTCCAACATATATGTCGAGGCAATAATTACCTCAACACACCGATTAGTGTGGTTAATCTGGCCCATGGGAACATCGGAAACAGGAGGAAGGGATTTGCAAATGCATCGGACTATTTAGAAACCTGGGATGACTCGGACAGCATAACGGCTATAATTGCTCAAAAAGATTTGAGACAATCTCAAAAATGGTGGCATAACCACTCAGAAGCACAATATCAAGGTTCCGAGATCAACAATTAACATACGGAAGTAGTAGGAACTGAACTGAGACTTAAATCCAACAATCTTATAAGTCTACTGATTAGTAACACGTGATCCTAATAGAAAGAAGAGATAGCCTAGTTCTTAATCCCCGCAGGAAAGATAAGATAACTCAGATCAGAAGGGCATGAGGTATAAGGAGTAAAAAGAGCCTGACGTTCCATCCCACAATCAATTCCCTTATATAACTAAAGAATTTCTAGACTCAACTTCGACCAGTTTGGCTTGGTAATCCTACAGGCAGTCAAGCTCTGATACCAACGCTGTCAGGACCCCGACTCAATGCCACATAGATCTAGCATGTAACACTTCATATCACTTTGCGGCCTCACGCACGGTATTCCCACAGGTGTCGCCTTACCTTTACCCGGGACCGTTTGCGCCTTTTGGCACACGTATATGACAGTGTCGCTAGCATCCATATGATAAGGAGCCCGGGCTGACATGGCTAGTCGTAAACCCAAAGTGGCACAAACTTACAGGGACAGGCATCCATGACCCAGCATCGAACGTGTCGGTCATCAGCGAGTGAATCCAGGCTGTAGCACTGGGCTAGCAGGACTCCGGTGAGCCGGGCTGTAGCGGGC
The DNA here is from genome assembly GCF_002162155.2 of Triticum dicoccoides. Classification (NCBI taxonomy): domain Eukaryota; kingdom Viridiplantae; phylum Streptophyta; class Magnoliopsida; order Poales; family Poaceae; genus Triticum; species Triticum dicoccoides. Next base: position 116,492,843 of record NC_041384.1, on the reverse strand, counting down.
TAACAGGACTCCGGTATTCATCGCGTGACATTTCCCCGAAGGGACAGACACAGGAACGAAGAAGGACACATGCCGGCCAGCCTATGTGTTCCGGAGCAGTAGCAAGCTACCATGGCTCGGTGGAAACACTAGGAGACATTTCCCGGTAAGAGAGGCTACTAAAGATAAACAACTAGATGGTCAGATCCCACACATACCAAGCATTTCAATAGCATACACACAATATGCTCGATATGTGCAGATACAACATGGCATCACAACATGACTCTACGACTCAAGTAATTTATTCAATAGGCTCCGAGGAGCGAGACATTACAAACATGGGTCTCATGACCCAACAATCAGAGCATACAAGTCAAAGCACAAGCGGAAGCTATCATGTCTGAGTACAGACATCTATAAATGAAAAAGGCTGAGAAGCCTGACTATCTATCAGATCCTGCCGAGGGCACAAGATCGTAGCTGAGGTATCAAGCTAAACGTCGAAGTCCACGTGGAACTACTAGTGAGACTGAAGTCTCTCTGCAAAAACATAAAATAGGCAAACGTGAGTACAAATGTACCCAGCAAGACTTACATCAGAGCTAACTACATATGCATCATTTTCAACAAGGGGATGGTGGGGTTTAACTGCAGCAAGCCAGCTTTGACTCGGTGGCTATCCTAAACTACGACTGCAAGCGACTCTTTTGAGGTGGCGCACACGAGTCCACATATTCACCATATCAATACACCACTATGGATCCGCTCCCGTCTCCCTACGAGAACGCCATCCATGGCACTCACGCTTATCTTGCGTATTTTAGGGTATCCACTTTCACTTGTCTATGAACTGATATAAGCAACCCAGAAGTCCTTTTCCGCGGACACGGCTATTCGAATAGATGATGTTAACCCTGCAGGGGTGTACTTCTTCATACATGTTTCCACCACTTAGCGTCTGCACACGACATGTGCTCGGCAGACTTCAAGCGAAAGCCGACGTGGGTGTAGACCACGACCTACCTAAACACTTAAGCCTCTAGTCCAGGTTTATCGCCTATTCAGGTTCCATCCGCAGGGAGTCCGGCCGAGGTTTCCCATACGGCCCCGAACAATGTGAACAGGGTTCCCGAGATACCTAACGGGTATTCGGTACACCGTGCCACGTACCTACCGCATCACAGCCCACCCCTACGGTCAGCGCTGTCCACGGCCTCCAGTAGACTACAAACACCAGAAACTACTTGCAACTCCTGGACAGAGGACAAGGGTGATTAATAAGTCGAGCGGGGTCATATTTCAGGGCCCAATGTATGGTAGTAACTGAGTCATGGATCACAAACACAGAACTCAGTTCCTAAGGACGGCTTCAATGAGACAACCCACCATGTACTCCTACATGGCCTCTCACCGACACCTTTTACCAAATCGTGTTCACACACTTAGCTCACACATGGTAGGACATGTTCACACACCTCTGATTCATCCCCGATGAATCAGACCTGACTCAACTCTAAGCAGTAGCAGGCATGACAAACAAACATGAATGAGTAGGCACAACAGGGCTCAAACAACTCCTACTCATGCTAGTGGGTTTCATCTATTTACTGTGGCAATGACAGGTCATGCAAAGGATAAAGGGGTTCAGCTACCGCAGCAAGTAACAAATATGTCGTTGTTGTCCTAATGCAGTAAAAGAGAGCAGGAGCGAGAGAGTGGGATTTTATCGGAATGAACAAGGGGGTTTTGCTTGCCTGGCACTTCTGAAGATAACATTGAGTCTTCATCAGTGTCAACGATCACATCATCGGTATCACGTCTATCGAGAGGGGACAAATACCGGCAATACAGAAAAAAACACGATCAATGCAATGCACAATATGATGCATGCTATGACATGGCAAAATGAATGTGTTTTGGGCTAATGCATCTAAAACCAGATTAAATGAAGTTGGTTTGAATATAAAATTCAAATTCAAACTCCATATGTGATTAAATAAATGCCCTTTATATGATTGTGCTAAACAGCAGCTATAAGTTGTTCTAACATGCATGAAAATGGTACAGATGGATTCCTTGAATTTTTCTGATAATTTTTCATATATAAATTATTTAATTTGGAGTTACGGTTAATTTTCTATGATTTATTGAAGTTTTAGGCATTTCTGGAATTTCTGAATTATATTAAATCCAGAAAATGAGTTATGACATCAGCACTGCGTCATGCTTGCGTCAGCAAGTCAACAGGGCTGCCCCGGGTCAAATCTGACGTGTGGGGGCCACACGTCAGTGACACAGTGCTGGCTGGAGTCACAGACATGTGGGGCCGGTCAAAGGCCACGTCAGCGAGGTCAACGCCGACGCGTGGGGCCACTGCAATTAGATTAAACTTAATCTATTTTAGTTAGCCGGTTAGTTAGACCGTGGGGCCCGGCTGTCAGTGGCTCTGGGGGTTAGTTAGTGGGGTCATTAGCGCTAATGACGACGCCACGTCAGATACGCCGGCGATGAGTCGCCGGTGACCACAGAACACGGCGGGGCACGCCGGACTTACGCTAGAGGCGTCAGTTTGGCGCGCTGAGGGCACCAGGGGATGGCCCTTGCTCCCGCGCATCCAGAGGACCGAGTGGGAGGTCGTCGGGTCGACGGAGCTCGTCGGAACGGAGCTCGCGGCGGCGCCGGAGTTCGGACCTCGGCGAAAACGGCGTTGTGGAGCACGGGCGAGTGAGGTAAGGCACTGCGCAGCCTCCTGGAGTCACCACGAGCTCGGTGAGATGCACGGGCGCGACCCGTTCGAGCTCAGGCCACGGCGGCGACATGGTCAGCGGCGGCCGGAGTTCGGCCGCGACGGGGCTATGGCCTAGAGCTCGCAAACGCGAGGGGAGAGAGAAGGGTTCTGCACGGAGGCTCACCGCGGAGCTGTAGGGGGGTCAGTGGGCTCAGGGGCGCGCCGGAGTGGCCGAATTCGATGGAGACGGCACCGGGGCCGAAGCTCGGAGATGATGACGATGGCGGCTGCTCGGGGCCCTTCCGGTCACGTGGCTCGGTGAGGGGGTTGGCGACGAGGTGCAGGAGCTCGGGAGCACGCCGGAGAGGGGAGGGGGTGGCCGTGGTCATGG
>NC_041384.1:116488478-116488984 GCF_002162155.2 Triticum dicoccoides | reverse complement strand
CTGGGCCGGTCCTGGTGGGCTGCACGGGTAAGGCCAGGTATCCTCTCTCTCTATCTCCTTTTTTTCTAATATCTCAGTTTTCTATTATTCTGTAAATTTGGGGCTTTATTAAAAATACTCAGACACTTTCAAAAATCATGAAACTAATCATGGCTACTGTTTAGAAAATATCCAACAGTAAACATTTTAGTTTATGATTATTTGAGCATTTGAAATATTTAATAGCATTTAAATGCCCAAATGCAAATACTATATAATTTAATTCAAAAATCCAGGAATAGCCTATAAATATGTTCATCATTCTTGGAAGAGGTTTTCACCTTTAACAGAAATTATGAACATTTCCAAAGGGCATTCTGGGTTATTGAAAATATTTTTATTGAACCTAGTTAAATTTCATTTGGTGCTAGGGTTTCAACAATCCCCATTTCAAATTTCTTTGGAATTTAAACATGATGGCATGATGAACAAGCAAAGTCAAGCAAGGCTGAACTGGGGCTGTGACA
>NC_041384.1:116462439-116487477 GCF_002162155.2 Triticum dicoccoides | reverse complement strand
CTCGCCCCCACGCGCCGCGCCGCCGCCGCCACACGCCGCTGCCGCCGCCGCTGCCCGCTGTCGCCGCCGCTTCCGCCGCCGCCGAGGTTCGCCGCCGCCGCCGCTTCCGCCGCCGCCGAGGTTCGCCACCGCCTCGACTTCCGTGCCAACGTTTAAAAAAATTAGATCGGTTTTCGTTGGTTTTTTTAGTTTCGTTTTTTTAAATAGATCAGTTTTTCCGGTTTATTTAAATAGCGAGCGTTCGTCCGTTCGTTCGTTCTAGCGAGCGTTCATCATTTTTATTTTTCTCAGATTAAATCTGCGATTTTTCTGATCGCGATTCCTGATCCAATTTTCGTTTTAGTATAACTTTTCGCTCGTTTATCAGTATCAGGCGATTCAAGCGCCTAGAGATTCGTCTCGAAACCATCTATCCGTTTAATCAACCTAAACAAGATTTTGCTACTGTAAAATTTGCCCTAGATCCAGATTACTAGAACGAAGTTGTTTTCTTTCGCCGTTTGACTTTCGTTGTTTCGTTCGATTTGATTCTTTTTGCCAACCGGAGTTCTTAAGTTAAACCTTCTGGTTAGATCTCTTATTTGAGTTTTACCTGTGCATTAGGTGAGTAATTATTGTATGCTTGTTGTTTGTTTGCGATAGAGTACCCGGAGTGCGCAGCTTGTTACTTCGAATCGCTAGGTTTCGCGGATCATCAGCAAGGCAAGTAACACTTTGATCATACCTTTTCTACTACCCAGTTTTATTGCATTAGATCAATCCTCACACATTGCATGATTAAGATCTAATTAAATTGTGGGATGGTAAGTAGATGAGGCAGTACCTATTACCTGTTATTATCAAACCTTTGGGAGTTACTTCTGCGTTTGCTTATTATGCCATGCTATGCTAGTAGACATGGATTGGGTGAGTGATATCCATGACAGATGTGAGATCGTTAATTAATGGTTTATCTAAGGTGGCAACTTAAACACACATCTGGGTGGATTGAGGCACCTGGGTATTCCAGGACTTGCCTGTTTTCTTTTGGACCGCCACCCAGGCTCAAAGGGATCATGAGACTATTCATGCTAGAAACTTCTGTGTGCAGCCACAAGCTATTATGGGGTCTAGCATAGTTGACTAAGTTGTGCGAACTCTTATAGTGGTAGACTAGCAGATGTAGGGGATGTAGGTGGTACGGTCTACCCGATCGTAAGGTGCTAGCGCTTCTGAAAGACTATGTCTCGGTCATCCGTCTTCTCAAACACCTTGTAGTGCAAGAAACCAAACGGAGGCGATCGAGTCTTGTGGGAAAAAGTGCGCAAACCTCTGCAGAGTGTAATAAACTAATCATGGTTAGCCGTGTCCCCGGTTATGGACATCTTGAGTATCTAGTACTTGGATTATCATGGGAATCTCAACATGTTACTTTAAATTAATTTTGTTGGGTTATGTTTAATGATGATGCTTAATTGGGATTGAGAATGTTGTCAACCATTCTCAATGTTTAACAACTACCCTGATAGTAAAATAATATTATTCCTTTGAAGTAGGGAAAAATTGGCTTTACGCAAAACTGTAACCATAGAGCTTTCCACCAGCCAAATATGCATATAGTATATCTGTTGCATTCCATTACTCTCTATGTGTTACATTGCCAGCATATTCCATGTGCTGACCCGTTTCGGGCTGCAACGTTAATGTTGCAGACTTTTCAGACGACGATTAAGGAGTTTTTAGGTCGTGGTTCTATACTCAGTGATGCCGTTGGAGTTGATGGACTCACTTATCTTCCAAGCCTTCCGCTGTTATCGTTATTAGATGGCCTTAAGCCATATTTATTGTAATAAGTTCTCTTTTGAGACACTCGATGTAATAAGTGTGTGATTGCTACTCTGCTATAAATCCTCCGAGTACCGTGTGGTGTCAGCATTACTGATCCAGGGATGACACCGGAGCACAGCGATCAGACCGTTTGAGGTCTGGTCGCTACAGAGATGGTATCAGAGCACACGCTGACTGTAGGACACGACCACTAAGTTAGAGACCTAGATCACTATTCATTCTCTTCTCATCTGACCTCTCATCTTTTCTACTCTTTAGGATGGCGGATGCAAGGAACAAGTTCACACAACCGGATGAAGATACACCCTTTGGACGACACTTGAAGGAAGTCACTAGATACCTGAACATAGGAGTACCAAGCTTCACGGGAACCTACAACGCCACTTTACCTGAAGAAGAGCACTGGATGATTCAAGTTCAAGTTCCAGGAAGGACGTTCATGCCAGTCACTGAGCCCATAGAGTTTTCTTTTGATGCACCAACTTGGAGTCTAGGAAAGAGCATGGCAGCTCACATCGCCATGGAACGCATTGGAGAAGTCTACCGCAATGATCTCAAGGATACTATCTACTAGATTTGTGGGCGCCGAGATGAGCACTGGGAGATGATCAACACCAGGAAGGATAGGTCAATCGCAGCTTTCATCCAGGAGTTAAATCAGCACATTTGACAACAGGAGAACCCGATGCGCGCCGACATGATAGACCTGAAGAAGGCAAAGACTAGAATCAAGGAACTGGAGGAAGAACTCAAGGCTACACGTGAAGATTATGAAGAGGAAATTGAAGTATTGGTGGAGAAGAATGACGACCTGATCAAGAAGATTGGAATATTTATGGGAGGCCCTACGCTAGTAGATGAAGACGAAGAACCCCAGGAGATTAGCCCGGAAGACTACATCATCATCGACGGAACCGACTTGGAAGCAGATAGTAGCGATGATGACTATGTTGATGAAGCTGGAGCAGATATCATGGAGTCAACAACCGAAGAATATTTCTAGTAGACCACCTCATCAGTAGTAGTAGTCCACCATGTAAAAAATAGTAGTCCGAGCACTTTTGCGATAGATAGATCGATTGTATGCCCTTGTTTGATTGATTGAAGTGAATTGTTTGCTTTTGCCTCATGTGCATATGGGTAGTGTTTTCTCTTTAGACCCCCTCTATTCTTATAACTCATCTCTTCTAAAACCCTCAGATGCCTCTGAGACATGACCCCGGATTTGCCTTTCCACCGGAGCTCACCCAGTTGATCCAGCAGCAGAACACATTGATGCAGTTGCTAGTCCAGAATCAGAATCAGGGGAACAACAACAACAACCCACCACCACCACCACCACCTGTTGACCACTTAGCCCGTTTTCTTAGGCTGAATCCGTCGGTGTTTTCCAGTAGCACCGAGCCGATAGTAGCAGATGATTGGCTCCGCAAGACAGCTAGGGAGTTGACCACAGCAGGATGCACAGATGCGGAGAAGGTGAAGTTTGCCGCACATCAGCTAGAAGGACCCGCAGCATCATGGTGGGAGAATTTCACAGCCACTTTCCCAGTTGACACTGTCACATGGGACCAGTTTCAGCAAGCTTTTCGTACTGCACATGTTTCAGCAGGAGCTATGGCCATGAAGAAGCATGAGTTTTGCAACTTGCGCCAAGGAGGAAGGACAGTTGGCCAGTATGTGGAGGAATTTAGTAAGTTAGCACGTTATGCCCTAGATGACGTCGCTATGGATGCAACTAAGCAGGAGAAATTTCTGGAAGGACTGAATGATGAGTTGAGCATGCAGTTGATGGTAGCCACCTTCAACAACTACCAGGAGTTGGTAGATCGTGCTCTTATGATTGAAGGGAAGCAACAGCAGATTGAGAACCGCAAGAGGAAGTATGGACAAGGGAAGTACAATTCAGGAGCTCAACAGAAGCCACGTTTTACCCCTAGACCGGGAGGACATTTTCAGCATACCCATGGAGGAGGTAGCTCACACAATCACAATGGCACCAAGAATGGTAATGGCAATGGAGGAAGCAACGGCCAGAACCGCACCAACCCATCAACCCCAGCCAAGAAGGACCTGAGCCAAGTCACTTGTTTTAAGTGTCAGAAGACCGGACATTATGCCAATGAATGTACTGAAGGCCAAAATGGCAATGGAAGTTCTAGGAAGAAGCCGAACCCTTTCAACAGGGGACAGGTGAACCACGTTAGCGTGGAGGAGGTTGAAGCTCAGCCCGATGCAGTAATAGGTAAGTTTTTGGTTAAGTCATTTACTGCACTCGTTCTTTTTGATACTGGTGCATCGCATTCATACATCTCAAGGGGATTTGTGGATAAGTATAACCTATCAACCCAAGCCCTTAGGTCACCCATGTTAGTAACCTCGCCCGGAGCAGAGTATGTGGCTAGTCTATGGTGTGATCGGTTACCATTGAGGACTGGTAACTACGTTTTTCCCTCAGACCTAATAGTATTGGAATCTCAAGGATTGGATGTGATATTAGGCATGGATTGGTTATCAAAGTATGAAGGGAATATTGAATGTGCTAGTAAGTCAATTTTTCTTACCACCCCAAAAGGGAGAAGGATCAAGTATGTATCCTGACATGTGCCAAAGAGGACTCAAGTAAATTGCCTAACAGGAGTTATGCAGGAGGAAGTACCAGTGGTAAGGGATTTCCCTGATGTATTTCCAGAGGAGTTGCCAGGCATGCCACCGGATAGAGATATTGAGTTCTTGATTGAGCTATTGCCAGGCATAGGGCCAATATCAAAGAGACCATATAGGATGCCAGCAAAGGATTTGGTGGAAATTAAGAAGCAGATTAAGGAGTTACTAGATAAGGGATATATTCGCCCAAGTTCTTCACCTTGGGGATCGCCAGTACTTCTAGAGGAGAAGAAGGATGGATTGTTAAGGATGGTTGTTGATTATCGAGGATTGAATGAAGTAACGATCAAAAACAAGTACCCACTACCAATGATCAATGATCTGTTTGATCGATTGCAAGGAGCTAAGGTATTTTCCAAGATCGATCTGCGATCAGGATACCACCAGTTGAAGATTCAAGAACAGGATATTCCAAAGACAGCTTTTACCACCAGGTATGGGCTGTATGAGTATACCGTTATGTCATTTGGTCTGACTAACGCACCTGCCTATTTTATGAACATGATGAACAAGGTGTTTATGGAGTTCTTGGATAAGTTCGTCCTAGTGTTCATTGATGATATCCTGGTTTATTCTAAGAATGAAGAGGAGCATAATGAGCATTTGCGTTTGGTACTTGGAAAGCTCAGAGAACATCAGTTATATGCCAAGTTCAGCAAATGTGAGTTTTGGTTGAAAGAAGTAGGATTCCTCGGACACATTATATCTGGAGAAGGTATAGTAGTAGATCCCGCTAAAGTTGAAACCGTGACCAAGTGGGAAGCCCCAACAACAGTTGGAGAGATCCGGAGTTTTGTTGGACTCGCAGGATACTACCGGAGATTTATTGAGAATTTCTCAAAGATTGCGAAGCCTATGACAGAGTTGTTGAAGAAAGATACCAAGTTCATATGGACAGAGGAATGTGAGGCTAGTTTCCAAGAGTTGAAGAAACATTTGGTTACCTCACCAGTGTTGATTTTGACAGACCAGACCAAAGATTATGAGGTGTATTGCGACGCTTCACATCGAGGACTTGGAGCAGTGCTTATGCAGGAAGGGAGAGTTGTTTCATATGCCTCACGACAACTTAAGCCTCATGAGTTGAATTATGCTACGCATGATTTGGAATTAGCATCCGTAGTGCATGCTTTGAAAACATGGAGACATTTTCTCATTGGAAATCATTGTGAGGTGTACACGGATCATAAGAGTTTGAAGTACATTTTCACACAGAAGGAGTTGAATCTTAGACAAAGGAGATGGTTAGAGCTTATCAAGGATTATGATATGAAATTGCATTATCACCCCGGAAAGGCTAATGTAGTAGCTGATGCATTAAGCCGTAAGAGGCATGTCAATACGTTAATGATGGGAGAAATACCAAGGGAGTTAGCCAAAAATCTTCATGAACTATGTTTGGAAATAGTTCCGAGAGGCTATGTAGCAGCATTGGAGATTCAGTTAAATTTGATGGATAAAATCAGGGAAGCTCAAAAAGCTGACAAAGAGATTGCCGCTATAAAGGAGAAACTGAGGAAAGGAAAAGCTAAAGGATTTCATGAGGATGAGCACGACACCCTATGGTTTGAAGACCGCGTTTACGAGCCCAATGACCCGGAGATCAGGAAGTTGATTTTGCAAGAGGCACACGATTCACCATATACGATTCACCCAGGAAATACCAAGATGTATTTGGATTTGAAGGATATTTTTTGGTGGACCGGAATGAAGAAAGATATTGCGGAGTATGTAGCAGTTTGTGATGTATGTCAGAGAGTAAAGGCAGAGCATTAGAAGCCAGCAGGATTGTTACAACCATTGCCGATACCCGAATGGAAGTGGGATAAGTTAGGCATGGATTTTATCACGGGATTGTCTAGGACTCGTTCAGGCTATGACTCGATTTGGGTTGTAGTTGATCGATTGACGAAAGTACCTCATTTCATCCCAGTAAAGACCACTTACACCAGTGCTAAGTTGGAAAAGATATACATGACCAGGATCATATGTCTGCATGGAGTCCCGAGGAGTATCGTATCAGATAGAGGAACCTAGTTTACCTCAAAGTTCTGGAAATAGTTGCACGAAACTTTGGGTACCAGGCTAGAATTCAGTACAGCTTTTCATCCACAGACAGATGGACAGACCGAGAGAGTCAATCAGATTTTGGAGGATATGCTGAGAGCTTGTGCACTAGATTATGGATCTAGTTGGGATGACAATTTGCCATATGCAGAGTTCTCTTACAACAACAGTTATCAAACCAGTTTAAAGATGGCCCCTTTCGAAGCTTTGTACGGAAGGAGGTGCAGGACACCGTTGTCGTGGGACGAAGTTGGAGACCGCTAGTTGTTTGGACCTGACTTGATTAAAGAGTCTGAACAGAAGGTGAAGTTGATTCACGATAGGCTCAAGGTAGCCCAGTCCAGACAGAAGAGCTATGCAGATTCTAAACGCAAGGAGACAGTTTACGAAGTCGGAGATAGAGCTTATCTTTGAGTATCTCCACTTCGGGGAACAAAGTGTTTTGGAGTTAAAGGGAAGTTAGCACCACGATTTGTAGGACCCTATCGAGTTTTGGAGCGTATGGGAGAAGTGGCCTACAAGTTGGAATTGCCCGAAGGATTGTCAGGAGTTCATGATGTGTTCCACATTTCTCAGTTAAAGAAATGTCACACGGAGATGGCTGACATACCGTTAAGAGACACAGTGCCGTTGGAAACTATTCAGTTGGATAATGATTTGACCTACGAGGACAAGCCAGTTAAGATTCTCGAGTTTGCCAGCCGAGTTACCCGCAGCAAGGTTATCAAGTTTTGCAAAGTTCAGTGGAGCCACCACACGGAGGATGAAGCCACCTGGGAGCGAGAGGAAGACTTGCTCAAAGACCACCCACACCTATTTTCTAGCCAACCCGAATCTCGAGGGCGAGATTCATCTTAAGGGGGGTAGGTTTGTAACATCCCAAATTTTCAATTTGGAATGTTATACATTAGATCATCATGCATATCATATTTTATTTTGTATTTTGGTTGATCCTAGAAATTCTACGCAACTCAATGACCCACGGTGAGAGTTGGGGATTTCGTTATTTTCATATTTGAGTTTTCTCAAATTTTGGGAATAGGATCATTTGATTTTATTTATCATGAATTATTTCTATTACAAAAATATGATAGAGGGAATAAAATGACTTTCCCAAAATAAATAAATATTGAGGATTTAATAATAAAATCAAATAAGTTCTTATTTCGGAGTTTTTCGGTGTTTTATTTGAATTTAGGAAAAATGTGCGTTTTTGAAAATTGCATTTAGGTCCCAAATAAATGTTCACCTTGTGCGGCTTGATTTTAGAAGCCCGCGAAAATTTATTTCGGAATTTTTGGAGTCTGTTTAGTATTTCTTTTTATTTTTCTTCCGAGCGGAATAATTAAAAAAAGACGAACCGACCTAACGGGCCATGTCCGACTAGGACTCTGGCCCGACTAGGCAATATAAGCCGGCCCAGCCCCCCGGGAGAAACCCTAGCCGCCAGCCCTGCCCGCCCTCAAGCCCCGCGCCGCCGCTGCTCGCCCCCACGCGCCGCGCCGCTGCCGCCGCTGCCCGCCGCCGAGGTTCGTCGCCGCCTCGACTTCCGTGCCAATGTTTAAAAAAAATTAGATCGGTTTTTGTCGGTTTTTTTTAGTTTCGGTTTTTTTAAATAGATCGGTTTTTCCGATTTATTTAAATAGCGAGCGTTCGTCCGTTCGTTTGTTCTAGAGAGCGTTCGTCATTTTTCTTTTTCTCGGATTAAATCCACGATTTTTCTGATCGCGATTCCTGATCCGATTTTCGTTTTAGTATAACTTTTCGCTCGTTTATCAGAATCAGGCGATTCAAGCGCCTAGAGATTCGTCTCGAAACCCTCTATCGATTTAATCAACCTAAACAAGATTTTGCTACTGTGAAATTTGCCATAGATCCATATTACTAGAACGAAGTTGTTTTCTTTCGCCGTTTGACTTTCGTTGTTTCGTTCGATTTGATTCTTTTTGCCAACCGGAGTTCTTAAGTTGAACCTTCTGGTTAGATCTCTTATTTGATTTTTACCTGTGAATTAGGTGAGTACTTATTGTATGCTTGTTCTTTGTTTACGATAGAGTACCCGGAGTGCGCCGCTTGTTACTTCGAATCGCTAGGTTTCGCGGATCATCAGCAAGGCAAGTAACACTTTGATCATACCTTTTCTACTACCCAGTTTTATTGCATTAGATCAATCCTCACACATTGCATGATTAGGATCTAATTAAATTGTGGGATGGGAAGTAGATGAGGTAGTACCTATTACCTGTTATTATCAAACCTTTGGGAGTTACTTCTGCGTTTGCTTATTATGCCATGCTATGCCAGTAGACGTGGATTGGGTGAGTGATATCCATGACAGATGTGAGATCGTTAATTAATGGTTTATCTAAGGTGATAACTTAAACACACATCTGGGTGGATTGAGGCACCTGGGTATTCCAGGACTTGCCTATTTTCTTTTGGACCGCCACCCAGGCTGAAAGGGAGCATGAGACTATTCATGCTAGAAACTTCCGCGTGCAGCCGCAAGCTATTATGGGCTCTAGCATAGTTGACTAAGTTGTGCGAACTCTTACAGTGGTATACTAGCAGATGTAGGGGATGTAGGTGGTACGGTCTACCCGATCGTATGGTGCTAGCGCTTCTGAAAGACTATGTCTCGGTCATCCGTCTTCTCAAACACCTTGTAGTGCGAGAAACCAAACGGAGGCGATCGAGTCTTGTGGGGAAAAGTGCGCAAACCTCTGCAGAGTGTAATAAACTAATCATGGTTAGCCGTGTCCCCGGTTATGGACATCTTGAGTATCTAGTACTTGGATTATCATGTGAATCTCAACATGTTACTTTAAATTAATTTTGTTGGGTTATGTTTAATGATGATGCTTAATTGGGATTGAGAATGCTGTCAACCATTCTCAATGTTTAACAACTACCATGATAGTAAAATAATATTATTCCTTTGAAGTAGGGAAAAATTGGCTTTACGCAAAATTGTAACCATAGAGCTTTCCACCAGCCAAATATGCATATAGTATATCTGTTGCATTCCATTACTCTCTATGTGTTACATTGCCAGCATATTCCATGTGCTGACCCGTTTCGGGCTGCAACGTTAATGTTGTAGACTTTTCAGACGATGATTAAGGAGTTTTTAGGTCGTGGTTCTATACTCAGTGATGTCGTTGGAGTTGATGGACTCACTTATCTTCCAAGCCTTCCGCTGTTATCGTTATTAGATGGCCTTAAGCCATATTTATTGTAATAAGTTCTCTTTTGAGACACTCGATGTAATAAGTGTGTGATTTCTACTCTGCTATAAATCCTCCGAGTACTGTGTGGTGTCAGCATTACTGATCTAGGGATGACACCGGAGCATAGAGATCAGACCATTTGAGGTCTGGTCGCTACAGCAAAAGATGCACAAATGTCGTAATAGTAAAAAAATCTTACCATGGCATCTCCATGGATGTTACCGTGGTTCAACACGTGCACTAGTGGCATGTATTGACCATAATGTGGAGGAGTTCCATAATAGACATTCTAATTCTCAAGTTCAGTACAAAACGCGATCAGATGATTTTTCTCCTTATAAGTTAATCCGGAGCCATTGGTGTAGTGGGTTTTGTCTACCATCTTCCGCACATTGTTTGAATAATGAAAATAAGCTATCAACGGAAATAAGCTGTCAACTATTTTGAAATAAACAATATAAATTAGTTAATAACTATGTTTGAGAAACTCACATAGTGGTAGAATCGGAAGCGTATCAACAAGGACCCAAATGTCCATATTGTTTTGCTCGATGTCAGGATCACCAAGATCCATGGTGACAATCATATCCTCATAAAAACCATATATATTGCAAAGTGCTTCCCAATTTTGGCAACCAAAATGGGTTACATTCTGAGAATTGTACAGATTTACTTCAAAATCCACATCATGATGGGTCCTTAGGTGTATTTTCTTTGTTTCAAAATTTTCATGGTCTTCAAAACCCATCCTCTCCAAGACATAGTGTCTTTCATGGCATGGGATAACCTAGTCGAATTATAAAAGATGAAAATTACACGTTGAAATAGTTGAAGTCGTGCTTAATTACGAAAAAACACTTGTCGTCGTTGCGTACCGTTTCAACATCGAAGGTCTCCTGGAGCTTAATGCTGAAGCGCCGATCTTCGTCCAGGTGAGGCCTGTCGCACAGGCCTCAGTCGTTGTTGCACCAGCCGCACTTCCCCGGGAGATTTTCGTCGTCCGAGTACGACATTTCCTATGTTCATAATTCAAAGATTAAACTTGTACAATTAAATATATGTACTACAAAAACTAATGCCAAACTTCACAAAAAAATCCGGCATGAACTTTGCTAAAAAGGACATATCGAGCACCTGAAATTTGCCGGAATGGAAATTAATCAATACTCCGGCAAAACATAGGCCACTCGGAGGTGTAACCTGCTAACATGACCATTCATGGTCATTGCATCATCATATGAGCATTCAAACTTCATGGTCATTGTATTTCAATGGCTAAAAATATGAGCAAAAACATTTCAAAATATCTTACAGGACTCATATTGACATGGAGATTTGGCTGGTCTCACCTCGAGGTTGGAGGGGTTCAGTGACGGGGACAACAGCGGGGATGATGGAGGGGCTCCGAGATTTCTACAAAAACAAAAAAAACTATAAGCTATCAACTAATCAAATGCATACGCCTTGCATAGTGGGGTCCAATTTGAGCATTCAATAAGCAAAACAATATCGTAAAATAAATAAGTATTAAAATTAGCATGCATTCAATAAGAAAAAGTAAACCATGTCATGCGTCCGTACATCGTCGAATATTATCACTAGTACATCCCGAATAGTATCATACATATAACATCACTAATACAACTAAAACCCTAGCGCATGACGGGTATCGACGCGGGCGGTGGACACCCAAAGAGAAGGAATCATCACAGGATCATAGCTCCAGTGAGATCCCTAGAGAACCAGCCAGGTATTGGAGAACCTGTGCTCCAACACAAACAAGTAGCGACGGACGAGCGCGTCCTCCTCGCTGACACGGTGATGTACCACCTCCGCTGGGTCCTCAAGCCTCTGCACCATCACTGGCCCACGCGACCGCCACCAAAGAAGGTTCGGGTCAATGACGAGATGGCTCCTCACCAAGCTGTGCCCCCCGGTAGGTAGCGCCTCCCAGTACCAGCCCGGTGGAGCCCAGTCCCGGACATGGCCCATCTGGTCAAGCAGGTGTCCTCCGCCGAGTCGATGACGAGGATGCGGGATAGGCATCGTCGACGTCGATGCGGGAATAATTGCTTTAACGAAAAAAATAACAACAAATGTGACATGTTCAACTAGTTCTATTAATTCAACTAGTTCTTACTAAAAATAAACTTACTATAAATAAAAATAAACTAGTTCTTACTAAAAATAAACTAGTTCAACTAGTTATATTAATTTTCTTACTAAAAATACACTTGTTCTATTAATTCAACTAGTTCTTACTAAAAAAACTAGTTCAACTAGTTCTATTAAATTTCTTACTAATTCTATTAAACACTACCGCCCTAGTTCTTACTAACTAATTAGTACCTAGGAACTACTGCCCTAATTACCATCTAATTTGATGAACCCTAACTAATTTGATGCAATCTAAAATTTGAAGAACCCTAGAAAATTTAGCTAGGCAGAGGTAGGGGAGGGGGGGAGGAGGCATGCTCACCTCGGGTGCCTACTGCGAGGTCAGTGCAGGCTGCGTCAAGGTCGGGGTCGGGGCCTCGGGCGCGCGGTGGAGGGCGGCATCGAGTCGGGGTTGGGGGTGGCGTCGAGGTCGGGGTTGGGGGCGGCGTCAAGGGTGTGTGGAGAGCGACGAGAGAGCACGCGGCGACCGACGGCGATGCAGGGGGCGACGGCGGAGGAGTAGGGATCTGGGGGAAGTGGCCGCGGGGGAAGAACGAACCGCACAGTTAAGTCAAAAGTAGTAGTAGCACGTTTTAGTAAGTGCGCTACTACTACGTTAGCTATAGCGCGTTTCTGAACATGCTCTACTGCTATTCATTTCTCTTTTTTATTTGCTTTTCATTTAATTTTATTTTCGTTAGCCGTAGCGCCTTTCTTCGTAAACGCGCTGCTACAAAACAAGTAGTGGTAGCGCTGTTTCTATAAGATCGCTACTACTATGTGTAGCCTATCGACTTAGCATTGGGAATTTTAGTAGTAGCACTTTTATTGCTAGACGCGCTACTGCTATATATGTATCTGTAGCACGGTTTTCGCCAACGTGCTACTGCTAGTTAGCACTAGCGTGCTTTTTTAACCAGCGCTACTGCTAAAGTTCTGTGTATAAGGTTTTCCTAGTAGTGGATAGTGGGGGAGGTCCTTCCCACACGACCGAAAAACCGTTGGGGATAGGCCCTCCGGTCACACATGCGAGGCAAAGTGAGCTCGTGTGCGATCGACCGAGGCATTGGAGACAATTATACATGCCCAATCGTTTCTGTTCATATGTACATCCCACGCAGTGAATCCCAGAAAAATGTTTTCGTTCGTATGTATATCACACACAATTTTTTATGTGGAAACGTTTGTGAAAGATGGCCTTACACAAACCGTTCTTTAGCAGAAGCTGTGTGTGATTGTTAATTGATCCAACACGCCTACTTTCTAGAAATCGTGTGGGTTGTTTGAGTTCACCGCCCACAGTGTTGTCAGAGAAACCGTCTGCAACAGAGAACCCCAATAAGCATGGTAATTGGCCTAGTATTGATAATCCATGTAGTAATCAAATTGACATTTCTTATAAAACACACCTTCATATCCTTATAATGGCAACCAGGAGTTCATAATCAAATTACATCAGATAGCTTCAGCACTCAGTTACACCATATAGGGATATAGCTAGCTACGCCATTACACAACAACACCAAGTTTCACATGCAACATTGAAAACCTTTGGAAAGTAGCATGATACACGGTAAATAGACAAATGAATCTCATCTGGGAAATTGCAGAAGTGGAAGGCGAATATTGAGCCTTTAGTGATGTTGAATGTCCTTGCAACTTTAGGCTAGTGGCTATGGATAATTTCCTGCCCAACCTTCGTCCTCTTGAGGAAGACTTCAATATTATACCATGGGTGTTGAATGAATATCTTCCTCACCTCTTGATCATGCAGGTGGTTTGAGAGGTAATCATCGGTGAACTGCTTTGGAAAGTAACAAAAACAAAGATATGCATAAATCACTGTTATAAATTTTGAAA
This sequence comes from Triticum dicoccoides, assembly GCF_002162155.2. Classification (NCBI taxonomy): domain Eukaryota; kingdom Viridiplantae; phylum Streptophyta; class Magnoliopsida; order Poales; family Poaceae; genus Triticum; species Triticum dicoccoides. The sequence goes on along the minus strand of NC_041384.1, from coordinate 116,473,669 downwards.
TGGCACAAGGGGAAAAACAAGGTAAACGAGTTAGCCATCCTATAGTTGACTGGTGTCTTCTTCATTGTGCAAAAAAAGATCTTGCTGTTATTCATCGCAAGTTTCTTTATCCCAACAATCTTTCTGAGTTTCTTGACTTGAATTATATTCATGGACATCTCAATTCCCGATACGCAAAATAGGTTCAACAGTGGGTCTAAGCCTCTGACAGCAGGACCTACATCTGCAAGACCAAATTGTAAGAAACTTAAATATTAGAATGATTCCTGCAACTATACAATAATGTTCTATTAGTGAAAGAAGCATGCATGAGCAAACCTCGATGGTAAACCGCAGTGACTCCCATTGTTTTGCTGCAACACATATAAGGAAGATCTTGATCAGGTTAACTGAGAGTTGCCATATTATCAGTAGAATATGTATTGAGTAAATCTAGTTAACCTAACCAAGCATGCTAAACAACTCAGAAATAGAGAAATTGTATATGTTTCTCGTGTATTAAGTACGGACAAATTTCGATTTGTTTCTCACATGCATAACAATACAAAATGGTAACCACAACAAATGAAAATCAAATTGCATAATAGAACCGAACGGTTAACTAGACAACATAACAAATTAACCAAAATAGTTAACTGAGCACGACATTGTAGAATAGAACATATACTAGAAGATAAGACAGTTAACAACACCAAGAATGCTTGAGAACTACGAAATGTAGCAATTGTTGGACTGAACTGTTAACTGAACATTACATTTCAGAATATCAGATTGCATATTAACATTACAGAGGGCAAATCACTAGAAGGCATTGGTGGTGGCCTCGAGAAAACAACACGGAATGTATTTTAAAGTAGACAACCGTGTGGCGGTGTCAATGGTGGCCTCGAAGACGAGGTGCTCCTCCAAGATCTGGCGGTCGTCACACATGACAGCCATCGCGACCTCGTCCGCGCGTGCGGCCGTGATTTACTTCTCTGCTGCCAGATGCTATAGAGCTCCATGCTATATGATGTCTACTACACAACTTTATTCTTGTAGACACATGTTGGGCCTCCAAGTGAAGAGTTTTGTAGGACAGTATCAATTTTCCCTCAAGTGGATGACCTAAGGTTTATCAATCCATGGGAGGTATAGGATGGAGATGCTCTCTCTCAAACAACCCTGCAACCAAATAATAAAAAATCTCTTGTGTCCCCAACACACCAAATACAATGGTAATTTGTATAGGTGCACTAGTTCGGCGAAGAGATGGAGATAAAAGTGTAATATTGATGGTAGAAATATATTTTTATAATCTGAATAAATAAAAACAGCAAGGTAGCAAATAGTAAACGGACACAAAAACGGTATTGCAATGCTTGAAAATGAGGCCTAGGGTTCGTACTTTCGGTAGTGCAATCTATCAACAATGCTAATATAATTGGATCGTATAACCATCCCTCAACGTGCAACGAAGAATCACTCCAAAGTTCCTATCTAGCGGAGAACATACCAAGAAATCGTTTGTAGGGTACGAAACCATCTCGAAGCTATTCTTTCCGATCGATCTATCCAAGAGTTTGTACTCAAAGAACACCAAATAATTTCAGATTCATAATACTCAATCCAACACAAAGAACCTCAAAGAGTGCCCCAAGATTTCTACCGGAGAAACAAAAGACGAGAACGTGCATCAATCCCTATGCATAGATTACCCCAATGTCACCGCGAGAATCCGCGAGTTGAATGCCAAAACACATATCAAGTGAATCAATATGATACCCCATTGTCACCAGGAGTATTCATATGAAAGACATATATCAAGTGCTCTCAAATCCATAAAAGTATTCAATCCGATAACAACGAAATCTCAAAGGAAAAAAATCAATTCATCACAACAAGATAGAGAGGGGAAAACTCCATATGATCGGACTACATTAACAAAGCCCGTGATACATCATGATCATGACATCTCAAGAACACAAGAGAGAGAGAGAGATTAAACACATAGCTACTGGTACAAACCCTCAGCCCGAGGGTGGACTACTCCCCCCTCATCGTGGTGGCCACCGAGATGATGAAGATAGCCACCTGTGATGATTCCCCCTCCGGTAGAGTGCCAGAACGGGGTCTAGATTGGTTTCGGTGGCTACAGAGCCTTTCGGCGGTGGAACTTCTGATCTAGGGTTACCCCTGAGGATTTTTGGAACATTTGGGATTTTATAGGGCAAAGAGGGGGTGCGGGAGGCCACGGAGGTGGGCATAACCCACCTGGGCGCGCTTGGGCCCCCAGGCGCACCCTGGTGGGTTGTGCTCCCCTCGAGGGACCCCCAGGTACTTCTCTGGCCCATCGGGAGTCTTCTAGTCCATGAAAAATCCACAAAAAGTTTCGCGGCTTTTGGAATCGGTTTGATATTGATTTCCTGTGATGTAAAAAACAAGCAAAAAACATCAACTGGCACTGGGCACTGGGTCAATAGGTTAGTCCCCAAAAATGATATAAAGTTGCTATAAAATGATTGTAAAACATCCAAGAATGATAATATAACAACATGAATACTTCGTAAATAATAGATACGTTGTGGACGTATCAGCATCCCCAAGCTTAATTCCTACTCATCCTCGAGTAGGTAAATGATAAAAGAAATAATTTATGAAGTGTGAATGCTATCAAAGTGCATAGTTTGTTCAATGATAATTTCAATCACTTTTCCTAGCATCATTATAGAAATTCTTTCTTATAAAACTTCTCATGTTAAAGTAGCAACCAATTCACATGTTAAAGTTCAAACAATGAACTCTCTTGAAACTCAACAACCTATGTTCTCACTCACCAAGAAATTGCAATTCAACTTATTCAATAGGTTTAAGTAAGAGCTTCACATACTCAACTATCATATAGTCTTCTATGATTGCTAACACTCACCTCATACACATGAGAAAAACGTTTCAACCGAACACATAGAAAGATAGGGGCTTATAATTTCGCCTCCCAACGTATTCACCTCAAGGGTGATGTCAACAATAATAACTCATGCTACCCATATCCAACTGGATATATGTGCCTAGATCTTTCCTCACCACATCATGCTTGCCAAAAGGGAAAAATAAGAAGGAATAGAGAGAAGAATTTTGACTCTTTGCATAAAAGTAAATACATAAAAGTAAAAGATAGGCCCTTCGCAGAGGGAAGCAGAGGTTTCCATGCGCTTATTTGTTTGTATGCTCAATCCCTTAGTGCAAAAGAACGCCACGTTGTATTGCCCCATATGATAGCAACCTTTATTATGCAGTCTGTCGCTTTTATTCTTTGCCATCACAAGTTCGTACAATGATCAATTTTCTCTTACACTAAATGATCTAACACTTCTGGAAGAAATTTTTATTGCCTTATTGCACCGATGACAACTTACTTGAAGGATCTTGGTCAATCCTTAGGTAGGTATGGTGGACTCTTGAAAATAAGATTCAGGTTTAAGGGTTTTTGGATGCACAAGTAGTATCTCTACTTGGTGCGGAGTTTTTGGCTAGCAAAGATGGGGGGCAAGCACCACATGTTGAAGGATCTATGACAATATAACTTCTATGTGAACAAGAACAAACATAAACCATTACGTTGTCTTCCTTGTCCAAGGTCAACTATTTTGGCATATAATATTTTGATGGGGGCTCACAATCACAAAAGATTTCCATGATAGTGTATTTGCATGTGAAAGTTCTCTTCCTTATACTAATTATTCGTGAATTTCTTGTATGGCCAATATTGTGATTGTCAAGCCTCAAAAGGTTTCACTTTCTAAACCCAATGTGAAGCTACCACTAGGCATGCTTTTATTTCAACTTCATGACATTCAGTTTATTCAACAATTTACTCATAGGATATAAGTGAAGCACAAGAGTAAATGACAAGCTACTCCAAAAAGATATAAATGAAGATCATGAGCATAATATTTCTTTCTCTCAAATTAATTTAAGTGAAGCAAGATATAATTTGTTCAAAAATACTAAAGCACACCATGCACAAAAAGACATTAGTGAAGCACTAGAGCAATTCCATAGAAAAGAGCTTCGTTGACGGGATGTGAATGCCGCTTACCTAGCCTCCCTGGCAACTATTTGAGGACTCTATTTTATTTAAAAACTTTTAGATCTAAGTATTTTATTAAAACATAAAGCAAAAACAAAATAAAATGACATTCTAATAATAGCACACATCATGTGAAGAAGCAAAAACTTAGTCTCAACCGAGACTAACCAATAATTGTTTATGAAGAAAGGTGGAATGCCTACCGGGGCATCCCCAATCTTAGATGATTGAGACTTCTTGAAATATTATCTTGGGGTGCCTTGGGCATCCCCAAGCTTGAGCTTTTGTGTCTACTTAATTCCACTCGTATCACGGTTTTCCTAAATATCAAAAGCTTCATCCACACAAAACTCAACAAGAACTCGTGAGATAAGTTAGTATAAACTAATGCAAAAAACTGATCGTTCTCTACTATAGAAAATCACTTAAATTATTATTCAACCTACTAAATGCCTCTACATATTTAATACTCCTATCCTCAAATAGAATCATTAAACAAGCAAACATATGCAAACATAACAACAATCTGCCAAAACAGTACAGTCTGTAAAGAATGCAAGAGTATGAATACTACCCTAACTCCAAACGTTATAAAAATTTTCCACACTGTGGAAAATTTATCAGAGCTCATTTTTCAAAAAAGTTTCAACATTTTATCACATTCTGAATTTTCTAGGGAATTTTTGCAACATCGGTAAACTTTTTGTTTTCAAACAGCAACATGTATACTTGCAAAATAAGCATGGCAAAGGCTATCATTTCCACTTTTATTCAAATAAAAGATGCAAAAAATTATTATATATAACATCAAGAAAATCCTAAAAAAAAATAAAATGATGCTCCAAGGAAAACACATATCATGTGACAAATTAAAACATAGCTCCAAGTGAGGTTATCGATAATGTTGGAGACGGAAGAGGGGATGCTTTCCGGGGCATCCCCAAGCTTAGTTGATTGGATCTTCCTTGAATATTACCTTGGGGTGCCTTGGGCATCCCCAAGCTTAGGGTCTTCTCCTCATATCGACATCTCACCCAAAACTTGAAAACTTCAATCACACAAAACTTAACGGAACTTCGTGAGATAGGTTAGTATGATAAAGAGCAAACCATTTCACTGTTGGTACTGTCAAAAACAAGATTCATAATTTTTATCACACCATTCCTACTATAGCATATAATTTCCACAATTTATATTGAGCAATATAAGCCATGGAAACTGGAAAACAAGCAAACTATGCATTGAAAACAGAATCTATCAAAAACAGAATAGTCTGTAGTAATTTGCACTCCAACCATACTTCTGCTACTCCAAAAATCCTTAAAAAATAGGAAAACCTGGGAAATTTTATTATTAATCTTTTGCAAAAATAATCAGCATTTTATCGCGCTTCTGTTAAAAATGAGAATTTTTTCCTGAGCGCAAAAGTTTCTATTTTTCAGCAAGATCAAATCAACTATCACCATAGACCATCCTAAAGGCTTTACTTGGCACTTTATTGAAACAAAAGCTATAAAACATGATTAATACAATAGCCTAATCATGCGAACACACAAAAACAGTAGGTAAAAGTGTTGGGTTGTCTCCCAACAAGCGCTTTTCTTTAATGCCTTTTAGCTAGGCATGATGATTTCAATGATGCTCACATAAAAGATGAGAATTGAAACATAAAGAGAGCATCATGAAGCATATGACTAGCACATTTATGTCTAACCCACTTCCTATGCATAGGGATTTTGTGAGCAAACAACTCATGGGAACAAGAATCAACTAGCATAGGAAGGCAAAACAAGCGTAACTTCAAGATTTTCAACACATAGAGAGGAAACTTGATATTTTTGCAATCTGTAAAAGCATATGTTCCTCCCTCATAATAATTTTCAGTAGCATCATGAAGAAATTCAACAATATAACTATCATGTAAAGCATTCTTTTCATGACCTACCACTACTAGGGAAAACGTTATACACAGAATCTTAGCAGCAGCGAGGTTTAAAAACAAACACTACTGCTAATTAGCAGTAGCGAGCTTCAGAAGATTGCGCTACTAATAGCCCAGTAGCAGTAGCGCTCTAGGTGAAACGAGCGCTACTACTACAATTTCCACGGTGTTGCCTTCAGGCTAGATATAGTAGTAGCGCCCTTCTCCTGGACGCACTACTGCTAAAGTACTTAGTAGCAGCGTTTTTCTTTAAAACTCGCTGCTGCTAAGTATCATCCCCTATTGCAACTAATTAAGTTTTGTCCCATAGTGCTAAGATAACAAGGTGTTTACCACCTTAAATATGTTACTTCTCAAACTATCTCGAGCACTTGGTCTTCATTGAACTTTATGTGTAGGATTTGTGGCTGCAATATGAATCTTCACCTGTGCCTATACAGGTACGGTGAGGATTCATGTTGACTATTTAGATTCTACACAAAAAGATCAATGATGACCAATGTATATTTTTGATGTTTTTACATGCTTAGCCTTAGCAGTAGCTTTTTTTCAGGACAAAGCGCTACTGATATTGGGCTTAGCAGTAGCGCGCTCCCTGTACCCACGCTACTGCTACAACAAAACAAAACACGTAGCCCGGCCCCCGCACACTCATCTCTCAATCGTCCCCCTCCGCCCGACGCTGGCAGCTGCGGCTAGGGTTTCTCCTTCGCCATCGCGCGCCACCACCACCGCCGCCGCAGGTAATGCTCCTCCCCCCTCTCGCCGCCCCCACTACTAGGAAAAGGCCTACTAATGGCGCACCAGTTTTGCCTACTAATGGTGCATCACTGGTGCGCCATTAGTATCACGCCACTAGTATTTATTACGAATGGCACACCACTGGTGCGCCATTAGTATCTAGTATACTAATGGCGCCCACCCAGTGCGCCCTTAGTATATAACACCATGCGCCATTAGTATGCCTCCCAGGGCCATATTTAACCATGTGCTTTGGCACACTAATGACGCACTGCGGATGGATGCGCCATTACTATACTTGGCATACTAATGGCGCACTCTGTAGTGATGCGCCATTAGTATGAATATTAGATTTTATTTTTTTTTACTTTTCTGATTTTTGCACAGGTTACAAAATATATTATTTGACAGAATATAGACAGTAGCACACATCAACAGCAGATTCATTGAATACAATAGAAGATTAGTCTTTGAATACAATTCATCATATTAGTCTCCGAATTCAAAATACCGAACAAAGATAAAACATTACAAGTCTCGAGACTGCGAGTATCGAGTTTGTTGGAAGTAATACTAATCCTAACAAGTCCTACTAATCATCATCATACAACTTCTACTCGTTATACATAACAAGTCATACGATCATCATCTTGATAGTCATCGAACCAACCCTACTTAATTGTTCTTAGCACATGATCATCAGTATTAGGCAGGACCTAAATACCCTATTTAAGCTAAAATAGCATAAAACAATATAGACCCTGACTCTCCATTATGGAGAATGGAGAACATCCTGTCTCCAATTCTTGCGCTTCGCTTCCTTTTGCTTCCAAGAAGATCCTTACGACTGTCCATACATTTTTCCATCCTTTGATTTTCATATCTCCACTTCTTTTAGAAATCTCGTATGGACAATTGAGATTCGTAGGATGACCTGGCTGTATGTTCAAAACATTAAGACTTCCTTTCTGATACATCATATGAGGCACACAATTCTCTGGGATTATCTGTTGAAAAACATAGTAATAACTTCATAGTTAGCAATGATGTACTAGTTTTAAAAGTATGCAAAAGATGCACGGATGTCGTAATAGTAAAAATCTTACCAGGGTATCTCCATGGTAGTTACCGTAGTTGAACACATGCACTAGTGGCACGTATTTACCATAATGTTGACGAGTTTGATTGTGGATATTGTAATTCTCAATGTCAGTACAAAATCCGACCAGATGATTTTTCTCCCTGTAAGTTGTTAATTTGGAGCCATCGGTGTAGTGGATTTTGTCTACCATCTCCCGCACATTCTTTGAACAATAAAAATAAGCTGTCAATGGAAATAAGCTGTCAACTATTTTGAAATAAACAATATAAATTAGCTAATAACTATGTTTGAGAAACTCACATAGCGGTAGAACTGGAGGCGTATCAACAAGGACCCAAATGTCCATATTGTCTTGGTTGATGTCAGGATTACCAAGATCCATGGTGATAAGCATACCCTCATCAAAACCATACATCTTGCAAAATGCTTCCCAATTTTTGCAACCAAAATGGGTTACGCTCTCAGAATTATATAGATTTACTTCAAAGTCCACATCGTGATGAGTCCTTAGGTGAATTTTCTTTGTTTCAGAAATTTCATGGTCTTCAAAATCCATCCTCTCCAAGACATAGTGTCTTGCATGGCATGGGATAAGCTATACTCGAATTGTAAAAGATGAAAATTACACATTGAAATAGTTGAAGTCATGCTTAATTATGAAAATAACACTTGTCGTCGTTGTGTACCGTTTCAACTTCGAAGGTCTCCTCGAGCTTAATGCTGAAGCGCCGATCATCGTCCAGGTGAGGCATGTCGCACAGACCTCAATCGTCGTGGCACCGGTCACACTCCCCCGGGAGACTTTCGTCGTCCGATGATGATGACGACATATCCTACGTTCATAATTCAAAATTACATCATTTAGGGTTTGTCGACACCGAGGCATCCTAAAAACTAGGCTTTTTATCATTTAGGGTTTGTCGACGCTGAGGCACCCTAAAAGCCTAAGCTTTCATCATTTAGGTTCTTATCGACACCGAGGCACCCTAAAAGCCAAGGTTGTATCATTTAGGGTTTGTCGACGTCGAGGCACCCTAAAAGCCTAAGCTTTCATCATTTAGGTTTTGTCAACGCCGAGGCACCCTAAAAGCCTAAGCGTACATCATTTAGGTTCTCATCGACACCGAGGCACCCTATAGAAACCAAGTTAAGTTTTCATCATTTAGGGTTTATCGATGCCGAGGCACCCTAGGTTGGTCCTAATCACTTGGCACTAATCACTTGGCTCTATTGCCACCTATGTTGGGTTTATCATCTAGGGTTTATCGATGCTAACGGGAATTCTAAGTTGGGCCTAATCACTTGGCTCTATTGCCACCTATGGTTTAATGCAGCAAGAATGGCGGGGCAGTTGATCCTACTTAACTAAGTACTAAGATACCCCGGCCCATGCATTAGTCGCAAGTACCCCATATGTCCTATTTTTAGCAAAGTCATGCTAAAATTCACGGAAAATTTCGGCATGACCTTTGTTGAAAATAGGACATATGGAGTACTCGAATTTGCCGGAACGGAAGTTAATCGACATTCCGGCAAACTCAAGGGCCTCTCGGGGTACATCAGCAGCATCACAAGTTGACAAAATTCCCAAGTAGTACAGGAGCAGCATCACAAGTAGTACCAATGAACATATAGTCCAGCAACTTGAAAAAGCTGAAGTTCTTAGCATGAAGTAAATAGGAGTATCCAGAATAGTTATTTGCTTGATCTCAAGTTTGACATATACGATAGTGATAGATGTAAGGAGCAGAACAATGCCAAAGCCACAACCTCAAATAAGGAAAAAATAAAAACACAAACTACAAATTGATGCGATCTAAATATACTTTTCCCTTACAACAAAATAGCACTGTGATTTACAATGTAATACTCCAAGCTAAGCTGAATATTTTCAAAGGTAGGACCATTTAGTTCATGAAACATAACATAAAATTTTGTTTCCTCTTGTTCAGTAATAATTAGTTTTTTAATGAATAACGATGGCATTTGATTTCTGCTGGTTTATTTAGAAACAACAGATCCCCAAGTCAAAAAACTAGAATCCTGGAACACTTCAGGAGCACTTGAATTTCAAATTCTGCTGGTTTCTATTGTTTATATTTAAATAAACAACGCAACTTTAGTAACATGGAACTAAGAGAAGAATAGTTATTTGGGGTACTAGCTAGCCAGACACCACCAATTATGAACTTAGTTGTTTGCTGAATATTTCAAAGCAGACTTAGGTACAGATGTCACCCATACTACCTTGGTTGGAACAGTGAATGCAATCTACTAGGACAGTAATAAGGCATGCATTTACAAGTTTAAGAAAAGTCTATAGATCTTGCTTTAGTTAATCTGCAAGGAAGCCTATAGATCTTGCTCGAATGCAGTAGCAAACTGAAGAGGAAAAACTGAAGATTACTGGGAATAACAATGTACAGTAGCAATCTCAAACAGAATCCAGTAACCTTATGAATTTACAGTAGATTTTCTACTCCAAGTTCAAGCCCAAACATCTGAATTACTTTAGCTAAGACTGTACATTTCTGAAATTGTTTCAATTGTTGAACATGTTTCAATTGGAAACCTCGACGGTGCACCAGGTGGAAGAGGAGAGCAGCATGGGGAGAGGGGAAGCTCACCGGGTGGCACAAGGAGGCCGGTGAGAGCTTAGTAGCAGTAGAGGGTGGCGGTGCCTGAGGGGGAAGACGAGGGCGATGCAGCGAAGACGAGCTCGAGGCCGGGGTCGGGGAGGACGAAGCGGAGCTCGTGGACTTGCCGCCGAGGTGCAGGGACGGCGATGGCCGCGGCTAACACGGCGACGAGGCTCGGGATCTGGCGGAGAAGGCGAGCGGGGGAGAGGGCGAGAGGGCGAGCACGATGGCGCGGCTATGGCGTCGGCTGGGCGGCGGAAGGAGGGGGTGCGCGTGAGGGTGTGGCGAGGGGGGGATCGAAGTGGATCTGGCGAGGAAGGGACGAAGGTATCAGTCGAATTAGCAATGGCGCACCCCAGAGCGGTGCGCCATAAGTAACTTTTTTTGATAGCAATGGCGCACCACCCAGAGGTGCGCCATAAGTAACTTTTTTTGCATAAGTAATTTATTATTATTATTATTATTTGTTGCATCTAATATTTTTTTTAGAAAATGCATATGAATATGAAACAGTAATATTTTTTTTATAAAAACAGTAATAATTTTTTAAAAATATCATCAAATTTGTTATTTGAAAATATTTATGAATCAAAAAAATATCATCAAATTTATTATTTGAAAATATCATCAAATTTGTTATTTGAAAATATAAACAAATTTGTTTTTTTTGGATTTTTAGTTTCATTCATTTGTGACGGTGGAGCGGGGGAGGGTGCGGTGGGTCGGCGACGGCGGTG
>NC_041384.1:116457622-116462059 GCF_002162155.2 Triticum dicoccoides | reverse complement strand
GGCGGTGGAGCGGGGGAGGGTGCGGTGGGTCGTCAGCGGCGATGGAGCGGGGGAGGGTGCGGGGGGTCGTCGGCGGCGGTGGAGCAGGGGGAGGGTGCGGGGTGGTGCTCGGTGGCGAGGGGGATCTGGCGAGGGGGATAGCTATCGAGAGGGAGGGGGATCGAGATCGAGTGTCCTCATGAATATTCAATATTTTTTCATATGGAATATGAAAAAATATCATCAAATTTGAAAAAAATATTCATGAATTCAAAAACTGCCCATGAAATTTAAAAATATTCATGATATCAAAAAGTAAAAAAAAAGTGCCCATTACTAGTTTAAACTAGTAATGGCGCACTATGCAACGGTGCACCATTAGTAGTTTTGCAAAAAAGTACAAAAAAATATAGTAGTGGCGCACTCTATGGCTGGTGCGCCATTAATTGTTTGAAAGAATGAAAAAAAACATTTTGTTACTAGTGGCGCACCGTGTGCCTGGTGCGCCATTAGTGTCTTCCACATTAATGGCGCACCAACAGATGGTGCGCCATTAGTATATAGTAATGGCGCACCACATGTATGGTGCGCCATTAGTGTCAATTCCATCTATAGCCCTTTTCCTAGTAGTGCCCTCTGCTAGCTGCTCCTCCACCTCTCGCCACCCACTCTGTCGCTGCCCGCGAGATCTGGCCGGGCGCCTTTGGCCGACTGCCCTCGATCCCCTCGCCGACCGCTGTCGTCGCCCCCTCTCATAGGAAAGTCACTGACCTTCCCCTCGTCAGCCCCACGACCGAGGTCACCATGCCACCCCCTCCTCGTCAGCACCCCCCAAGGGTTGCCCTACCTAGATGCAGCGAGGGCTTACGAATTTCATATGGATAACTAGATGCTTTTGTTTTTCTGTAATAAGTTATTTTTTGCAAAATGTAGGTGCCAATTTAGTTGAAATGCTTTGGTAGGTGGTACAAGTATTTAGTTTGCAAGTGCTAAGTTAATCCCAATTAAATTTGCCACTTGTTTTTTAATCAGTTATCTTAGGTAATAGGAGCCAAATTAGATGAAATGTGTCTTGGTAGGTGTTACCTTGATTTGGTAGATAACTTATTACAGATCTTAGGATTATACCTTTGGTAGGGGCCAAATAGTTTTTTTGGCAATAGGTGCCCCTGAAATTGCTTCTCGCGGAAGAATCTCTTCATCTAGAGATATTCTAGAAGGTGTTAGTAAGCTAATTGAGAACTTGTTGTCTGTGAGTCTTGTTGGCTGATTTGGCATTGGCCTGCTAGCTATTGGTTCTATTATAGAAGGTGTTAGTAAGTTAATTGAGAGCTTGTTGTTTACTTTTTGGGATCAGGTTCCACTATGAAAATATAACAGAAGAAGAACCAAAAATATCACATGCTACTGTTTTTCTTTCCTGTGAAGTGGATCATTAATCCTTTGCTCATATTGCTTTAGGAAAATGGCGCCACCACCACCACCATGTCGACTGTGCAAGTCAAGGTGCACCAACAGCCTTGCAACTGGCAAGCTGTTCGGCATCTACTTCCAGCCGAGTTTTCATCATGTGGTGGTAAGAAATGAGATGAAATGTAACAACTATTTTATTTTTAGTGTTGGCATTACTGCATTGTGTCATTTTGCTTTTTTTACATAGATCGTCCCATGCAATGTGAGGTTGAAATTCCACAACCTGACAGGAGACACTATGACATTTGAGGCTCCTGGGGGGCCGTACACTATGGAGGTCGAGAAAGGACGCAATATGCATGTTGCAGTTTGGAGGAGATGGATGGTCCCGTTTCCTCGCCCGCATGCGTCTTACTAGTGGTGAGTTGATCAGCTTCTCCTTCAGAGCAGAAAGACCCAAGCTGGCTGTCATTTATCTCAACCTCATGGAAGATGATGAAGATGACGAACATGATGAAGATAATGAGGACCCACTCGATGAAGATGATGAGAACCCACTCCATGAAGCCATCATAGCTCAAAGAATGAGGCTGAGCGAGGAGGAGGTGTGCAACCTATGGGACATAATTCCGCGACATGATGACTTTGTCGGGGTGCCATTCATGACCCGCCTGACAAGTACCATGGTCGATCGGCATGAAATGGTATGTTATTGTTGGAAATATGCCCTAGAGGCAATAATAAAAGTATTATTATTATATTTCCTTGTTCATGATAATTGTCTTTTATTCATGCTATAACTGTATTATCCGGAAATCGTAATACACGTGTGAATACATAGACCACAATATGTCCCTAGTGAGCCTCTAGTTGACTAGCTCGTTGTGATCAACAGATAGTCATGGTTTCCTGGCTATGGACATTGGATGTCGTTGATAACGGGATCACATCATTAGGAGAATGATGTGATGGACAAGACCCAATCCTAAGACTAGCACAAAAGATCGTGTAGTTCATTTGCTAGAGCTTTGCCAATGTCAAGTATCTCTTCCTTCGACCATGAGAGCGTGTAACTCCTGGATACCGTAGGAGTGCTTTGGGTGTATCAAACGTCACAACGTAACTGGGTGACTATAAAGGTGCACTACAGGTATCTCCGAAAGTATCTATTGTTTTATGCGGATCGAGACTGGGATTTGTCACTCCGTGTAGACGGAGAGGTATCTCTGGGCCCACTCGGTAGGACATCATCATATGCGCAATGTGACCAAGGAGTTGATCACGGGATGATGTGTTACGGAACGAGTAAAGTGACTTGCCGGTAACGAGATTGAACAAGGTATTGGATACCGACGATCGAATCTCGGGCAAGTAACATACCGATAGACAAAGGGAATTGAATACGGGATTGATTAAGTCCTTGACATCATGGTTCATCCGATGAGATCATCGTGGAACATGTGGGAGCCATCATGGGTATCCAGATCCCGCTGTTGGTTATTGACCGGAGAACGTCTCGGTCATGTCTACATGTTTCCCGAACCCGTAGGGTCTACGCACTTAAGGTTCGATGACGCTAGGGTTATAAAGGAAGTTTGTATGTGGTTACCGAATGTTGTTCGGAGTCCCGGATGAGATCCCGGACGTCACGAGGAGTTCCGGAATGGTCCGGAGATAAAGATTTATATATGGGAAGTCCTATTTTGGCCACCGGAAAATGTTCGGGATTTTTTGGTATTGTACCGGGAAGGTTCTAGAAGGTTCCGGAGTGGGGCCCACCTGCATGGGGGGACCCACATGGACGTGGGTAGTGGGGGCAAGGCCCCACACCCCTGGTCAAGGCGCACCAAGATCCCCCCTTAGAAGGAATAAGATCATATCCCGAAGGGATAAGATCAAGATCCCTAAAAAGGGGGGATAACAATCGGTGGGGAAGGAAATAATGAGATTTCTTTCCTCCCACCTTGGCCAACGCCCCAATGGACTTGGAGGGCAAGAAACCAGCCCCTCCACCCCTATATATAGTGGAGAGGCGCATGGGAGCTATACACGAAGTTCTGGCACAGCCCTACCTCTCTCCCTACTCCTCCTCTCCCATGGTGCTTGGCGAAGCCCTACTGGATTGCCACGCTCCTCCACCACCACCACACCGTTGTGCTGCTGTTGGATGGAGTCTTCCTCAACCTCTCCCTCTCTCCTTGCTGGATCAAGGCGTGGGAGACGTCACCGGGCTGTACGTGTGTTGAACGCGGAGGTGCCGTCCGTTCTGCACTAGGATCATCGGTGATTTGAATCACGACGAGTATGACTCCATCAACCCCGTTCACTTGAACGCTTCCGCTTAGCGATCTACAAGGGTATGTAGATGCACTCTCTTTCTACTCGTTGCTGGTCTCTCCATAGATAGATCTTGGTGACACGTAGGAAAATTTTGAATTTCTGCTACGTTCCCCAACAGTTATACCGACTGTAGTAATTTGATGATATATACATATATATATATATATATATATATATGCTTTATTGTTATACTTACAAATGCAAATTATCCGATGATATGCTTAGTGAATCCAATGATATTCTTAGTGTAGAGTCCAATGATATGCTTTGTGGAATCTAGTCGATGATATGCTTTAGTGTAGAGTCTGATCACATGCTTATTAGTGTAGAATCCAAGGAACTATTAATAGTGTAGATAATCCATATATACTTATTAGTAGAATTCATGCTTAATTAGTACAAATGCGTAGTACTGTGTCTTTTGATAGTGTAGAAATCTATAATTAATAGAAATTTATTTGCAAGAGTCACTGGTAGAAAAAGGGCCTGTTGTCCCGGTTCGTAAGGGCCCTTTGTCCCGGTTCTGGAACCGGGACTAAATGGTCGGTACTAATGCCCTGTCCCTAGATGGGCCTCCACGTGGCCTGTGCGTGGAGCCCAGGCAGGAGACCCTTTGGTCCCGGTTGGTGGCACCAACCGGGACCAATAGGCATCCACGCGTCAGCATTTCTGTGGTTGGGGTTTTTGTTTTTTTTGAAAGGGGGG
>NC_041384.1:116437313-116457171 GCF_002162155.2 Triticum dicoccoides | reverse complement strand
GGGTTTGGGGGGTTAATTTAGGTGTTTCATATATTGTGTTAGCTAGCTATAATTAATAGAGAGAAGTGTCCTCTCTTATGTCCGTGCTTGGTCGACGCTACGTACTATACATACGTATAGAGAGGACTAGACACGCTAGCTAGCTAGTAAGCAAACGAAGGAAACAGAAGATCGTCATGAACATATATGCATACAGAGACAAGTGATATCGACCACCTCTCCTTCTCCGAGAGATTGGTTGAACAACAAGTTCTCGTATATCTATCCGACACTACCGGCTACATATATCCAATAATTATCTCTTACAAATATAATCATACGGACTCAGGGTCCACATAGTATTCTCCGTCTTCAGGGATCACATGGTCAAGAAAGAATGCCGCCAATTCCTCTTGAATTGCTCGCATGCGAGCTGGTGCTAGGAGTTCATCCCGCTTCCGAAACATCTAATTTAAAGAAGGGGGTCAATACATATATATATGAATGAATGAAACTCAACACAAATGATGGTAATAAAATAAAATTGTGAATGTTGTTATTTACGTACTTCATATTGTTCGTCAGTGTAGCCCCGCTCACAGGTCGCGTGGCGGATGGACTCGCAAACGTAGTATCCACAGAAATCATTCCCTTGTTCCTGCCACAACCACTTTACAAGAAATAGAGGTCAATCAAACTGATAAGTAAGAATGCCAAATGGTATTGATGAAACTAGCGCTTGAATGACTAGTAGATGCGCGGAACATGCTACTATAGTACTTACTTTCGGGTGTCTAAATTGCAGCTCCTTCGGCAGTCCCGGAGCTTTTCTGGTGAATTTTCTCCAAACCCTGCCGGACAAAGAAAACAATTATTGATATATCAAGAAATGAACAAAGTTGCTGATATGGTGGATAATGATCGATTTAACTTACTTCTCGAGTATTTGAGTCATGTCTGCATAGTCCTGGGGATCTTTTCGTCTTGAGTCTAAGACGATTACTAGTCCCTGCTCAAGGTTAATCTCTAGGAGAATATAGTGGAAACTGCACATGCATGCATAACTCATCAATTACATTACTATAACCTTGACTAATATATAAGGGAAACCGAATACGCACAAGACAGTAACACTCACTTGAAGTTGTAAGGAAAGAGTATTATATCTTTGTTTTCATTTATTACCAACGATCGTAGCAAGTTGGCCTCGATAGCTGCGACATCAAATTTAACCTGAGTTGCATCTATGAGATATGTCTTAATGAACCGAATATCACCGATTTGTCTTCTCTTCAATTCGGCGATCTTCAATCTGCATAATATAGTGAGGATGATTATAAATACATGCAATGAAAGAGCTGAGCTATATAGAGAGACTTAATGACAGAAGTAGTACTACTTACAGATAGTAGCAGGCGACCGTTGTTTTATCGAGGGCCAATTGATTGAAAAACTGATAGAACTCCTCAAATGGAACAGGCAACAGTTCAATTCCAATGAGGTCATGCTCCTTTTTAACTTTCACATACAAAGTACTCCTCACCCGAGAGTCTCTGCATATTTTCAAGTACCAATCATGCAATCTTCGCATCATCATTGATAGAGATCTTTCATCTTTGATGAGAGGCTTCCCATACTCGTATCTTTGTATCTGCACCTCCATGGGTTCATAATGTACATCGTCGGGCAGGTAATCTGCAAGATTGCTATAACCGGGCACCATCCTCGGATCATTAGCGACGTTGTGGCTAGGAACCTTGAGCGGGGGGGCACGATTGCTTCGCTTGTTCGCCGAGCTGGGCAATTTTGTTTCCCAGCTCGTCGTTCTTTCAGCCTTTGATCACTGACAGTACTTCCCGACCGCTCCGCTTCGGCAAATTCCTTTCCAATAATGCGCTCATAGTTTCCTTTCGGCGGAGACTTGGGTGGTTTTGTGAGGGCAGCCAGAGTGTGCTTCGCTTTCACCGGATCTACCTTCTTCTCCGGAAGTGGATGTCTCTTTGCTTTCAACCCTTGAAACCAGCCATCCACTTCGGTTCGTGCGATCTCGGCGTTCTCCTCCGGGGTCCTCTCGTATGGTAACTTCTCTGGAGTCTTTAGAGAAGGACTGAATCTGTATGTCCTCCTGCCTCTGGATGTACTGCTAGATGCCGGCCGAGCAGACGAAGCGGTTGTCTTCTTTACTTGCTTATGAGGCGGAGGAGAAGGACTACGACGCGCCGGAGCAGCCGGAGCGGCGGCAGGTCTCTTCCGCCCTTGCTGATGAGGCGGAGAAGGAGGAGGCTGGCTGCTCGGGCGCGTCAGTGCAGGTGGAGAAGGAGGCGGAGTGCCGCCACGCGCTGGAGAAGGAGCCAGTCGAGTGCCCTGATCATCACTCGCCGGAGGAGGACGTAGTGGAGGAGGCGGAGTGCCCTGACTCGCCGGAAGAGGAGGCGGTGGAGGAGGCGGAGTGCCCTGACTTACCGGAGGAGGAGGAGGAGGCGGAGGTGTCGGTGTACTAGAATAAGGGTACCCTAGTACCCCGAACTTGTGCACGGGCAGTTGCAGCACCCCACGGCAAGGCTTGCCAGGCGAACGCCAAGATCCTCCGTGGTTCCCTTGGAGCCATTCAAGAACAAAGTATTTAAGCTCAGGAGACAAGGCCCCGGCAAGAGGAGCTTGCCGGGAAGGCCAGCCAAGGCACTCCAAGGAACTTGCCGCGATGCGCCACGCGCTCCGGCAAGGCAACAAGGCCCCGGCAAGAGGAGCTTGCCGGGAAGACCAACCAAGGTACCTCGAGGCCCGGTGAGCGACAAGCTTCCGGACCCGACAAGATAATAGCAGCGGCAAGGCGCTTGCCACGGCAGGCGGCCACTTTGTGCCCACGCTCCAGCGCATCCACCAACGTGTCGCTCTGGGGGCCTCTCCAGGCGCGCGTGGCGGGAGGCTGTGCAGCTAGCGGTGCGCAGTGGCATGCGAAGCTGACAAGATCGCCATCGTGGCGAACGGTGGCGCCCCTAACGGTCCTTTGCTGCACTATTTGGGCGACTCAGACGGGCATTTAATGCCCTTGTCCCCTGGCGTCAGGGTTAGGTAGGGTGCACTGTACAAGTAACTGTACCAACCACCTCGCTTTTTTACATTTGTACCCTTCTCTGCGTTGCCACCTGTCGGTTACCCCTTTAGCGTATAAAAGGAGGCCCATGCACAAAGTAGAGGGGGTTCGATTCATTCGTAAGCCAGAAAACACTTAGCTCTCGCGAGCAAGAACATAATACAACCAGACAAGCAGCAGTAGGAGTGTTATCTCTCTGGAGAGCTTCGAAGCTGGGTAAATTGCTCGTGTGCTTCGCCTAGATCTGCTCTTCGTGCGATCTCCGCCCCCCGCCGAACCGAAAGGGGCTAGAATAGGGGTACCCTAGTACCCCGAACTTGTGCACGGGCAGTTGCAGCACCCCGCGGCAAGGCTTGCCGGGCGAACGCCAAGATCCTCCGTGGTTCCCTTGGAGCCATTCAAGAACAAAGTATTTAAGCTCAGGAGACAAGGCCCCGGCAAGAGGAGCTTGCCGGGAAGGCCAGCCAAGGCACTCCAAGGAACTTGCCGCGACGCGCCACACGCTCCGGCAAGGCAACAAGGCCCCGGCAAGAGGAGCTTGCCGGGAAGACCAACCAAGGTACCTCGAGGCCCGGTGAGCGACAAGCTTCCGGACCCGACAAGATAATAGCAGCGGCAAGGCGCTTGCCGCGGCAGGCGGCCACTCTGTGCCCACGCTCCAGCGCATCCACCAATGTGTCGCTCTGGGGGCCTCTCCAGGCGTGCGTGGCGGGAGGCTGTGCAGCCAGCGGTGCGCAGTGGCATGCGAAGCTAACAAGATCGCCATCGTGGCGAACGGTGGCGCCCCTAACGGTCCTTTTCTGCACTGTTTGGGCGACTCAGACGGGCATTTAATGCCCTTGTCCCCTGCCGTCAGGGTTAGGTAGGGTGCACTGTACAAGTAACTGTACCAACCACCTCGCTTTTTACATTTGTACCCTTCTCTGCGTTGCCACCTGTCGGTGACCCCTTTAGCGTATAAAAGGAGGCCCATGCGCAACGTAGAGGGGGTTCGATTCATTCGTAAGCCAGAAAACACTTAGCTCTCGCGAGCAAGAACATAATACAACCAGACAAGTAGCAGTCGGAGTGTTATCTCTCCGGAGAGCTCCGAAGCTGGGTAAACTGCTCGTGTGCTTCGCCTCTATCTGCTCTTCGTGCGATCTCCGCCCCCCGCCGAACCGAAAGGGGCCCGGTCCGCCGGCCCCATAGGTGTTCGTGGATCAGCTTCCCCGACATCTTTGGCGCGCCAGGTAGGGGGCGTCGAGATTGTGTGAACCTGATCCGGCGTTCACGCGAGCTAGATCTTCATTCGCTTCATCAACATGCCACCGAAGAAGAAGACTTCGGCAGCAGCCGCTCCGTCCACGTCACTTCCACCACCGTTGGAGCAAACCGGTGGTGGAATGGACGCTGGCGGAAGAATGGACATCGATGAGGAAGCTTATGATGCTGCCAGGTCCAAGGACAAGGCTGCACAAACCTCGGCGACTGTACATGTTCCGCGCCACTCTCAGGAGGCGCAAGACCAACAGCATCATGGCACTCGCAGTGCCATACGCGTGATAGGCCAAGACCAAGCTGATGGATCTCGGGGCGCTCAAGACCAGCATGCACGCCAGCATGCTGGCACGAGCGGGGCACGGTCGCCTGGACGGGATACTGCTCCTTCTAACATAGTTAGAAGTCCGAGCACGTCCCGCTCCTCGCGCCGTCCGCCACTGCCATCCACCACTCCAACAGAAGCTTTGGCGCGAGCTCAACTACTCCTAGATTACCCTCCGACGTCGGACAAGATCGACGAATGGAGGGCCACCATTCAGAGTCTCATCGGCTACGCCAATGGAGACACTCCACGGCGGCCGAGCGCGTCGCCGCCGCGGCAGGGTTGCCGGGCGCGAGCCGGTGGCAACGAAATGGGTGGAGGTGCAACTACCATGCAATCACCACCCCAAAGGCCAAGATCGCCGACTCGCTGGATCCACCTCGATAGCGACTCCACCGCATCGTCGGATCCACGAGCTCGTCGTGATCAGCGCCAAACTCTTCATGATCGACAACAAGAAGACGCTCGAACTCGCATCGAGCGCCGAAGAGAAGCGCGACGTCAATCCGACAAGCGCGCTGGGCCCCCTGTTGACATGCATGCGCCAGGGGAACCAGGCGATCTGCCGTACGCGGTAGGTTGCCCTGCGTTCACTCGTGAGCTGCGGCAAGTCCAGTGGCCCAGCACGAAGAACTTCAAGCCAGACATACCAGAGAAGTACGACGGCAAGACGCATCCATCGGAATTCCTCAGCATCTACACCATTGCGGTGCAGGCTGCCGGGGGACGGGATGACAAGATCCTTGCCAACTACTTCCCGCTGGTGCTCAAGCCCAACGTCAGATCCTGGCTTATGCACTTGCCGGACAACTCCATATCCTCTTGGGCTGATCTGTGCCATCAGTTTGTTGGCGCCTTCACAGGCGGACACAAGCCTCATGGCCAGGAGAGTGATCTTCATCTGCTCGCCCAGAAGGAAGGAGAGCCCCTGTGCAAGTACATTCAGAGATTCAGCAGTGTGCAGCACAACATCCCAGACGTCCACCCTGCCGCGGTGATCAGCGCGTTCCATCAGAACATGCGAAACCGCAGGATGCGGGAGGAAATGGCGATGTGCAAGATCAGAAACGTCAGTGAGTTATATGCACTGGCCGACAAGTGTGCACGTGCTGAGGAAGGGAGGAGACTCCCCGGAGAGAATGTAGGAGCGGGAGGATCTGACAGTGAAGATGCTGCCCCAGCAAGGAAAAACCGGCGGCGGAACAACAGGAGGAAAGGCAAAGAGGTGCTAGTTGTAGAGCAGTCTGGCAACGGTGGTGGCGCCAAGAAAGCCAAAGCTGGTTACTACGGCAAGGAGGTTGCCGCGGAGGTGGCGGTCACCGACAAGCAGGACGGCACCAACAAGCAGTATTGTAAGATCCACCGCACCAAGGGCCATGATCTCCAAAACTGTAAGAAAGTCGAGCAGCTTGTTGAGCAATAGAAAGCTGAATATGAGTGGCGCGACATGGAGAAGGCCCAGGAAGGCACTGGGGGATCCGGCAAGAAATGTCCCGGCCAAGGAGGACGCCGCGGCAAGGCCAAGCAGCGGCAAGGAGACAGACCTCCTCGCGGCCGCGACAAGGATGAAGATGACGATGACGATGAAGACATGGATGATGAGGAGACTGATGAGCAGGAGTTCCAGAAAGCCACAGAGGTCCTGTGTGTTGACGGTGGTGCTTCTCTGCATACCTCGCACCGTCAGCTCAAGCAGTGGGTGCGGGAAGTTAATGCAGCAGAACCACCCGTCGAGTCACGCAAGCCTCTGAAATGGTCCAGCACGCCTATCATCTTTGATATTGAGGACCACCCTGATCGCATAACTGCGGTCGGGTGCTTGCCGATGTTGGTTTCACCAACAATCCGCAACCTCAAGGTCACTAAGATGCTAGTTGACGGCGGGGCCGGCTTGAACCTGATCTCCTACGCGGTGCTCCAGAAACTCCAGATCCCTGACAGCCAGCTCGAAGAGACCGGTACATTTCAAGGAATCAACCCGGGAAGGAGCAAGCCGAAGGGAAAGATCACGCTGCCGGTAACATTTGGCAGCGAGCTGAACTTCAGGACTGAGAGGGTCACATTTGATGTTGCTGACTTTCCATTACCTTACAATGGAATCCTTGGCCGTCCGGCACTCGCCAAGTTCATGGCAGCCTCTCACTATGCGTATAACGTACTGAAAATGCCAGGCCCGATAAGTGTCATCTCTGTCCCTGGCGACAAGAAGGATGCTCTTATTTGTGCCGACAAGATCTACCGGGAAGCAGCAGCCGAAGCAGAACACAAGACACTTGCCGCTGAAGCTCCCCGGGGGAAGAGGAAGACCAAGTCCGACAAGAGCTCTGATGCCCACTCCGGCAAGCGCACCTCTTCGGAGTGCTGCGCTACCATCGAGGACGCACCATCGAGCTCCACCGGCAAGTGTAAGAAGGCAATGACAGCTCCACCTGAGAGCAAGAAGGTGTCCGCCAAGGAGGACGGCACTGGTGGTACCTTCACCATCAGCGCCACTCTTGACCCCAAATAGGAAAGCACGCTCATTGCTTTCCCGCGGGCGAATGTCGACGTGTTTGCGTGGCAACCGTCGGATATCCCCGGTGTTCCCAGGAAAGTAATTGAGCACCACCTTGCCGTCTGTCCTCACGCGCGGCCCGTCAAGCAGAAAGTCAGGAAACAGGCAGTGGAGCGCCAAGAATTCATCGCAGAAGAAATCAAGAAGTTGGAAGTAGCAGGCCTTGTCAGAGGAGTGCTCCATCCCACATGGTTGGCCAATCCTGTTGTCGTGCGCAAGGCTAATGGGAAATGGAGGCTTTGTATTGACTTCACTGATGTTAATAAAGCTTGTCCCAAAGACCCATTTCCCTTGCCGCGCATTGACCAAATTGTTGACTCCACAGCCAGATGTGATTTGCTTTCATTTCTTGATGCATACTCAGGATACCATCAGATCTTCATGGCAGAAGAAGATGAAGAGAAAACCGCATTTATCACCCCGTGTGGCACGTACTGCTTTGTATGGATGCCTTTCGGTTTGAAGAATGCTGGTTCAACATTTGCAAGGGTATTCCACCATGCTTTTGAGCCGCAGATGCACAGAAATGTGGAAGCCTACATGGATGACATAGTGGTCAAAAGCAAGAACAGGGCGACCCTGATTCAAGATTTAGACGAGACATTTGCAAATCTGCGCAAGATCAACCTCAAGCTTAACCCCGAGAAGTGCGTGTTTGGAGTCCCTTCCGGCAAGCTTCTCGGGTTCTTCGTGTCTCAGCGGGGAATTGAAGCCAATCTCGACAAGATCAAGGCCATTGAGCAGATCGAAGCACCAAAGCGCGTCAAGGATGTACGCAGGCTTGCCGGTTGCGTGGCTGCTCTCAGCAGGTTTATCTCTAGATCTGCTGAGCGCGCCCTGCCATTTTTCAAAATTTTGAAAAAGGCAGGTCCAATAAAATGGACTCCGGAGGCGGAGGCTGCACTGCAGGACTTGAAGAGATACCTGTCCTCCACTCCAACACTTGTCGCACCTAAGCTGCAAGAGAAGTTGCTGCTGTATATAGCGGCAACCAATCAAGTGGTTAGTGCTGCGTTAGTGGCGGAGAGGGAAGCAGATGATGAGCCAGCAACCACGTCAGATGCATCCAGCGACAAGTAGGGGGCTTCACCGACAAGCTCTGGTCCCGACAGAGATGGATCTGCGCAGGAGCATGATAAGATGCAGAAGAGAATGGTGCAGCGTCTAGTTTACTTTGTCAGTTCCCTTCTATAGGGGGCTAGATCAAGGTACTCTGGTGTGCAGAAGTTGCTTTTCGGCCTCCTCATGGCCTCGAGAAAGCTGCGCCATTACTTCCAAGCACATGAGATCACAGTCGTCACTCGCTTTCCGCTGAAGAGGATACTGCAAAATCCAGAAGCGACAGGCAGGATTGTCGAGTGGGCGCTGGAACTGTCAAGCTTTGGCCTCAAGTTTGAGAGCGCTTCAACTATCCAAAGCAGAGCATTGGCGGAGTTCATAGCAGAATGGACGCCAACACCAGATGAAGAAATTCTAGAGACGAGCATCCCCGTCAAAGAGGCAAGCAAAGAGTGGCTGATGTACTTTGATGGTGCCTTCTTGCTGCAAGGCGCCGGTGCGGGCGTTCTGCTTGTCGCGCCCACCGGAGAGCGCCTCAAGTACATAGTCCAGATGCACTTTCCCAAGGAGCAAGCAACCAACAATACTGCAGAGTATGAAGGATTGCTTGCCGGTCTCAGAATCGCAGCAGACCTTGGGATCAAGAAGCTCATTGTCAGGGGCGACTCACAGCTTGTCGTCCTCCAAGTGAACAAGAACTACCAGAGTCCATTGATGGAAGCATATGTTGATGAAGTGAGGAAGCTAGAAGAGCATTTTGACGGCCTACAGATGGAGCATATCCCAAGAGCTCAGAATGACATTGCTGATGGCCTGTCAAAGCGCGCCGCACTAAAGTTACCTGTGGAACCAGGGATCTTTGTGCTCAAGTTGACTCGACCATCCGTAACACCATCAACTGGACAAAGCAAGAAGAGGAAGTTGGTTTCTGGTGACTACTTTCCGGCAGAGCTCCCCGAAGCCGCCGCCAAGAAAGTCCCCAAGATCAACACCCAGGATGCTGAGGGGCAGTCTGCTCCGGCAAGCCTTATGGCTTGTTCCGTTGAAGCAAACGCTCCCGACAAGTTTTGCTCTGGCAAGAACATCAAGCTCCGGCAGGGCCGCAAGTCCTTGCCGTAGAAGCGGATGTTCCCGCAGCAGCAGATGTGCCTTTAGTCCTTGTTGTCGAGCCACAAGCTCCAGCATGGGCACAACAGATTGTCCATTTCCTTCAGACAGGAGAACTTCCCGAAGAGCAAGAAGAAGCAGAAAAAGTAGCCCGGCAGTCAAGTATGTACCAGTTTGTCGATAGCATACTGTACAAAAGAAGACTCAACGGTGTGAAATTGAAGTGTATTTGCCGGGAAGATGGACAAAAGCTGTTGGCAGAGATACATGGAGGCATATGTGGCCACCACATTGGCGCAAGAGCACTTGCCGGCAAAGCTTTCCGGCAAGGTTTCTTTTGGCCGACAGCCCTCCAGGATGCAACTGCACAAGTAACCAAGTGTGAAGCGTGCCAGTTCCACTCCAAACAGATACACCAGCCAGCTCAAGCTCTCCAGACGATCCCTTTATCCTGGCCATTTTTGGTCTGGGGGCTCGATATCCTCGGCCCTTTCCCCCGAGCTGTCAGGGGCTTTGAGTACTTGTACGTCGCAATCGACAAGTTCACAAAGTGGCCGGAAGTGCAGCCAGTGAGGAAGGTGACAGCACAGTCAGCAGTCAAGTTCTTCAGGTCAATTGTTTGCCGTTTCGGGATCCCTAACAGGATCATCACCGACAACGACACACAATTCACGAGCCGCACCTTCATGCAGTACGTCCAAGACCTTGGCGTCAAGGTCTGCTTCGCTTCTGTTGCTCATCCGAGAAGCAACGGTCAAGCAGAGAGGGCAAATGCTGAAGTGCTGCGCGGGCTCAAGACCAGAACTTTCGACAGGCTATGCAAGTGCGGAAGAAAATGGATCGAGGAGCTGCCGGTGGTTCTTTGGTCGATCAGAACGACGCCAAATCGAGCCACTGGCCAGACGCCTTTCGCTCTAGTCTATGGAGCGGAGGCAGTTCTCCCCACGGAACTCGTATACGGATCGCCTCGAGTGCTCGCTTATGATGAGCTTGAGCAAGAACAGCTGCGACAAGACGACGCGCTGCTCCTTGAGGAAGATCGTCTTCAGGCTGCTGTACGAGCTGCTCGATACCAGCAAGCTTTGCGCCGCTACCATAGCCGCAAAGTTAAGGCCAGAAGCTTCGAGGAAGGCGACCTTGTTCTTCGGCGCGTTCAGTCTGCCAAGAATTCCAACAAGTTGACGCCGAAGTGGGAAGGTCCTTATCGGGTGAAACGAGTCACAAGGCCCGGCGCTGTCCGCCTTGAGACCGAAGATGGCATTCCGGTGAGCAACTCCTGGAACATAGAACATCTTCGTAAGTTTTTCCCGTAGGGCGCGGTTGCCGGAACCCGTTCCGGCAACCACCTTTTGTACAAGTCTTGCCGCTGTTGCATGTAATCCTTTGTAGAAAGCCGGGCGCAGATCCCGTGCATAAATAGAACCCCATGTGCTCCGCACAACTTGTCCATTTCATGCATTAGTTTCTCTCTTGCATGCGTTATCTGACACTTTGTGCGGCACCTACATCCGGTAAGCAATAACGAGCCGAAGGGCTCCATATCATTATTTTCTCTTCTTTCTTCTTTTCAACAAAGGAAAAGAAGGTTCCATCGCACACAAGTTTGCCGGGGGGGAAGGAGAAGATTGTGGTATGGACCAGGCGTCGTTCAAGCAAAGTTTTGCCTTGCCGGGAAGCAAACGACAGAAAAGCTAAGTTGCCAAAGTTTGAGCAATCAATTTTTAAATTTTCGAGTTATCTTCCTCGAACGACCCTGCTTTGTATGGAAAACCTGTGCGCGGAGGAACCAACTCATGGCTAGTTGCGCCCTTACTTTGTTTCGAGTCCGCTCAACAACTTAAGTGTGCTGCATCTAGTCGCGACAAGGTTTCTTGTCGGAAGCGGCGCCGCCAGCAGGCTGCTGATGTTCCGCACTCAGCGCTCGCGGCTCGGGTGCCTGCACCGACAAGTTCCCTAGAAGCGTTGGGTAAAAACATACAAAGGAAGGAATCTAGTAGAGGAAATAACATAGCAATTGATAACAGAAATAAAGTTATATTACAAGATAACTTGTCGCAGCTCTAACAGACTATTTTCATAACATGATTAGCAGCGACAAGGGAAAAGAAGAAATGGGCGGCCTAGTCTACGCGGTCGCCCTCAACCCTCATGATCTCGCTCACCTTGTCCACAATGGGTGCGACAAGGGCCTTTAGTGCGTCCCGATCGGCATCTGGCGGCAAGGTCTTGAGGACGTTGGTGAAGCTGAGGCCTGGATTGCGGAAGGCCACCTTCATCAGCACCTTCTGGAGAACCCCGACGCAGATTTTGCGTGACTCGTCGGCCAGCTGCTTTGGGATCCTCTCCCGGAGCTGCTGGAGTGCCGTCGCCACGCCCTTGAAGAACAGGCTGAGCTTGGCGCTGGGTTGGAGATTCTCGTCGGAGGGATACCCAAAGTCCTCCATCCCCAGCTGCGCCAGCTCCTCGTCGATGACTGCGGCAATATTCACTAGACCCTCGGTCCAGTGCTCCACAGTATCTCTGAACAAGTTCTGGGTAACTACGATGCTCTCCAGCAGCGCCTTGTCAGCTTTGACCTTCTCCGACAAGGTCTTCTCCCGCTCCTTGGCGGCCTCCAGCGTCTGCATCAGCGTGGCCAGCTTGAACTCTAGGTACGCATTGGAATCCTTGGCGGTGCTGAGCTCCTTGCCCCTCTCAGCGAGAAGACCTTGCAGCTCACCGTGGGCGGCAGCATCCTTCTCACGCTCACGCTTGAGCGCGGCAAGCTCCTCGCCGCTCTTCCCGATGTTGGCCTCCAGCTGCGCCACCTTCTCCTCAAGCTCTTTCTTGGCGGCCTCTGCGGTTGCGGCAACGTCCTTTGCTTCCTTGAGCACCCCGCCAAGTTCTTTCTCACGCTCGGCGAGCTCCTCCTCGTAGCTGTCGAGGTTGGCCTTCCGCTGCACCAATTCGCCTTCTCGCGCGGACTGCTTCTCGGCGGCCAGCCTTTGTTCCTCCTCAGCTTCGGCCTTCTCGAGAAGGAAGGCCGTGCGCTCCTCGTCGAGTCGCTCCCGCTCCTATGCCAGGGACCGGAGAGCTTCTTGATTGTGCCCCGGAGCTCCTCCGCGCGCTTCTCCATATCAACTCCCGCCTTCACGACAAGCGCTTCCCGGGAAGCCAGCTTGGCTTGCCGGGCGCGGTAGAGTGACAGCAGCTTCCACAGCAGCTCCTCCTCCTCAGG
This sequence comes from Triticum dicoccoides, assembly GCF_002162155.2. Taxonomy (NCBI): domain Eukaryota; kingdom Viridiplantae; phylum Streptophyta; class Magnoliopsida; order Poales; family Poaceae; genus Triticum; species Triticum dicoccoides. The sequence goes on along the minus strand of NC_041384.1, from coordinate 116,444,576 downwards.
CTCGCCACTGCTGCTGCTGGGCGCGTCGACCAACGACAGTCCAGCGGAGGCGAGCACCTCCTCATCGAAAGTTTCCCCCTCGACCGGCGCCCTGGAGCTCGACGCCCAGGGTAGCTTGATGAAGATATTGTCGCCGGCCTTCACGTAGGCGCCGGGCTGGGGCTCCTTGGAGCCCGGCTCCGCAGCAGCGGCAGAGGGATCGGCGGTCGGCGCAGCGCCTGGTGCTCCTGCGGCCTCAGGGTCGTCAGTGCGATCACCCGACCCCTCGCCGGCAGCCTTGGCGGCCTCCTCGCTGGCGGTCTCATCAGCACCGGCCCCTTCTTCGTTGGCGGCGGCGTCGTCAATGCTGCCATGCGCGCCTTCCTCGCCGGTGCCCTCTGTCTCCATTGGCTCAGCAGCAGATGGGTCTGAAAAACGAAGAGGGGAGAAAAATCAATCAAAAATCCAAGTGAAGAAAATCAGAAGAAGAAGAACCCAAGGGAAAGTTTTTGGACAAGTGAATTACATGTGCCAAGATCTACAGTTGCGGTCTCGGCCGCCGCAGGATCGACGGTGCTGCCCCTTGCCGGAGAGCGCTCCCTTACCGGGAACTCCTCCCTTGGCAGCATACTCGAAGCAGATGGCACTTCGGGACCAGCCTCCGGGCGCTCCTGATATGGCTGCTCTACTCCTACACAAATCAACAAGCAAGATATCAACAAAGGAAAAAGCACTCATGCGCGCCTGACAACGGAAAGCTAACTATGAACTTACGCTGGGGGCTGCGCTGGGGGCTGCTTTGAGGAGTGGTTGCCGGGTCCGTCAAGGTGGTCTCAGACCCACCCCCTACTGACACGGTGGGGTCATCTTCGATGACAATCACCGCGGCCTTGGCCCTCTTCGCCGCTCTCTGGGCCAGCGTCCTGAAAAGAAAGGAGTCCAGATTGAAGCAAGTCAGATACAAGATAAAAATAGCAAGATTGAAGAACTACAAGAGCACCAAAGAAACTTACTCTTCTTCCTCCTCGTCGGAGCTAAGCGCGGAAAGATCGAAGTCCGGCCCCCCTCCGGTGCGGCGAGGCGGAGGAGTAGGATCCCTTGCCCGCTTGGCGGGGGCGGTGGCGGTGGCCCGGGAAGATCCCGCTCCAGTTGCCGCTGCTGCGTGAGGCGTTCCAGCGGCAACATTGCTTGCCGCGGTAGAGCGTGTCGCACGGCTCGGCAGCTGTTGACCCGGCTGCCGCCCCGCTACGTCTGCGGCCCTGCGAAGACGCCTTCTTGGCGGGGCTGGGGGCTCCGCCTGCGGCAAGCTTTCTGAAGGCTCGGGCTCTTCCTCGCCGGCCTCGCTCGGCTCAGCTTCAGAACCGGCAGGCTCTTCCTCGCCAATGAACTCCGCACGCTCGGCGAGGTTTGCCGCCTCTGCAGCCTCCGCCTCCTCCACAGTGAACCCAAACGCGCCCGCGGCAGCTGTGGCCGCAACCTCTTCCGCCCTAGTGGCGATGCGCTGCAGCTCCTCGTCGGTGGTGTCATGAGTGAGGCTCTTCTGCTCGTCAGCGTGGACCGGCACTTCTTCCAAGTTATCGAAGAACGCTTGCACGACGTCATCCGCAGGCTCTTGCCAAGTTGGAACGATTCCGTGTGAATCGCACAACGGCATCATGGCGCGGATCCGGTCAAACGAAGAATTGTTACACAATGGAACGACGCCCCTCGGCAGCGTGAATGGGTGCTGGGGATCGCGTTTGAACAACTCCAGGAGCATTGCATCCAGCTCCAAGACGGTGAAGTTGTAGTTGAGGCCCGGCCGCAGCCTCATGATGCCCGCCGAATTCTTGAATTCCCAGGCGGGCCTCCCCCTCTCCTGCAGGGGGGCGATGCGGCGGCGTAGGAAATCTGCGCCTACAGCGCCTACAGTGAGCCCGGCAAGCCTGAGGTGAAGGATCCTAGTAATGGCGATCTTCAGCCTCTCGTCTTCCGGGGCCACGTTGCTCCAGTCATTTCCGCGCACTATTGGAGCTTGGCGCACGGCGGTGAAGGGCTACGGATTCTCCTCGACGATCCAGCACCACTCCGCTCTCCACTCCTCCCACTTGCTACGGAGCTCACCCTCCAAGTACGCCTCCTTCTTGCCGACTCTTGAGATCCAGGCGATCCCTCCGGCAAGCGGCTCTCCTCTCTCTACCCGAGGTATGAAGAAGTGGCGGAAAAGGGCAACATTGGGGTGGACTCCGACAAAGTTTTCGCACAAATGTGCGAAAACTGCCATGGTCAGAGCGGCGTTGGGGGTGAAGTCAAGGAGGCGGAAGCCGTAGGTGTTCATGATATCGCAGAAGAACTCCGAGAAGGGCGGGCAGAGCCCGCAATAGAAGAACAACGCGAAGAATGGGTACCCGTTTGGAGCCAGTTCCGAAGCAGCGGCCGGGAGTACCCTCGTGCGCGGATGCGCCCGCGTCTCCGTTTCCCAAAAGAGGTAGAAGTACTCCCTCAGCTCCTTCACGCCGAGCTGGGGGGAGAAGATCGCTCGCTCCTTCCGCAGCGCCGCGAGCCACTGCGCCTCGGCCGACTTCACGCCCTTTCCCTTGTCGGCTTTCGGAGCCATGGCGGAGGTGGTGGGGGAGGTCAACGGCGTTGGTGATGCTGGTGGCAATGGGGGGGCGGAGCGCTGCTCTCTCGGCTTCGAGAAGAAGGGGGGAGCGGCGGAGGTTCGTGAAGATGGAGTAGTAGCAACCAGTGAGGGAGAACAAACTGCCCCTGTTTCCTCTGCTTATAAAGAGGGACGTGGTGGACGTTTCGCCCTTCCGAATAAAGAACTACCCACGATCTCTCCCACGATGCCGCATTCAACACACGCCGTTAGGGGAGAGCGCGGTGGATACGGAGCGAGATTCGGCGTGGCCCAGTCCGCGTGTGCCCGTGCCCTGTCTTGGGCCTGGCCCAACAGCGCTCGGCACCGTGTCTGGCCCAGGCCCGGGGGCTCCTTTCGGTGTACTAGTATAGGGGTACCCTAGTACCCCGAACTTGTGCACGGGCAGTTGCAGCACCCCGCGGCAAGGCTTGCCGGGCGAACGCCAAGATCCTCCATGGTTCCCTTGGAACCATTCAAGAACAAAGTATTTAAGCTCAGGAGACAAGGCCCCGGCAAGAGGAGCTTACCGGGAAGGCCAGCCAAGGCACTCCAAGGAACTTGCCACGACGCGCCACGCGCTCCGGCAAGGCAACAAGGCCCCGAAAAGAGGAGCTTGCCGGGAAGACCAACCAAGGTACCTCGAGGCCCGGTGAGCGACAAGCTTCCGGACCCGACAAGATAACAGCAGCGGCAAGGCGCTTGCCGCGGCAGGCGGCCACTCTGTGCCCATGCTCCAACGCATCCACCAACGTGTCGCTCTGGGGGCCTCTCCAGGCGCGCGTGGCGGGAGGCTGTGCAGCCAGTGGTGCGCAGTGGCATGCGAAGCTGACAAGATAGCCATCGTGGCGAACGGTGGCGCCCCTAACGGTCCTTTTCTGCACTGTTTGGGCAACTCAGACGGGCATTTAATGCCCTTGTCCCCTGCCGTCAGGGTTAGGTAGGGTGCACTATACAAGTAACTGTACCAACCACCTCGCTTTTTACATTTGTACCCTTCTCTGCGTTGCCACCTGTCGGTGACCCCTTTAGCGTATAAAAGGAGGCCCATGCGCAACGTAGAGGGGGTTCGATTCATTCGTAAGCCAGAAAACACTTAGCTCTCGCGAGCAAGAACATAATACAACCAGACAAGCAGTAGTAGGAGTGTTATCTCTCCATAGAGCTCCTAAGCCGGGTAAACTGCTCGTGAGCTTCGCCTCGATCTGCTCTTCGCGCGATCTCCGCCCCCCGCCGAACCGAAAGGGGCCCGGTCCGCCAGCCCCATAGGTGTTCGTGGATCAGCTTCCCCGACAGGAGGCGTCCAGTTCGGAAGGTTGATGAGCTCCTTTCGCCATAGGCATGGAGTCTTCAAAGCAGACCCCAGGCTAGTCTCCCCTTCACCGGTAGGGTGGTCAAGCTGGAGGTCCTCAAATCCCTCTGTTATTTCATCCACCATCACCCTAGCATATCCTTCTGGAATCGGCCGGCAGTGAAAAGTTGCGCCGGGTTCAGTAGGATAAACAGAGCCAACAGTTGCCTTGACTTTCAAATTCATCCATTGCGTCATAAGGTGGCAATTTTGAGACTCCGTGATAGCATCCACGGGATAGCTGGCAGGAGCCGTCAAGGCATGCTCCGGCTGAAGCAGCTCGGTGGAAGCCACGCTGCTTCTCTGCTGAGATGGCGGGGTAGCTTCGGGGGAAGCTTCGGCAGTACGTTTGCTGCGATTTGCTTCTCGTTCCTCTATCGCTTGTACCCTTGCTTGCAGCGCCTGCATTTGGGTCTGCTGCACTTTTTTCCTCCTCTCATGGGATTTGTAACCGCCTGCGTCCGGAAACCCAACCTTCCACGGAATGGAGCCTGGCGTGCCTCGTGTCCGTCCAGGGTGCTCAGGATTCCCGAGGGCCATTGTGAGCTCGTCGTTCTCTCTGTCTGGAAAGAACGTCCCTTACTGTGCTGCTTCGATATAGTGCTGAAGATTCCTGACTGGTAAGTCCATTTGATCGTTCGTCCAAATGCACTTCCCTATTACAGGGTCCAAGGTTCCGCCAGCCCCGAAGTACCAAGTCCGGCAACGGTCTGGCTAGTTAATTGTCTCTGGTTCGATCCCTTTATCAACCAGATCATTCTCAGTCTTGGCCCACTTAGGCGGGGCTACAAGGTAGCCACCTGACCCCGTGCGATGGTGATGCTTCTTCTTCACAGCATTTTGCTTGTTTGTCGCCGACATCTTCTTACTCTTTTCCGATGTCTTGTGGGCCACAAATGCGGGCCAGTGATCTCTGATCTTGTCATATCTGCCCTTGAATTCTGGTGTCTCATTATTTTCGACAAACTTATTCAGCTCTTTCTTCCACCTCCTGAATAGTTCTGGCATCCTCTTAAGAGCAAAAGACTTGATTAATTGCTCTTTAACTGGCTTCTCTGGATTATCCTCTGGCGGTAGGGTGAAATTTGACTTCAGCTCAGTCCAAAGATCATTTTTCTGCATATCATTGACGTAAGACACCTCAGGGTCTTCTGTAGCCGGCTTAAACCATTGCTGGACGCTGATCGGGATCTTGTCCCTAACCAAACCCCGCACTGAGCAACAAATGCGCTGTTTGTCCAGAGGGGTTCAATCGGTTGGCCGTCGAGCGCGATTGCTATGATCTCAAACTTTTCATCCGAGCTCAACTTTTTCTTCGGGCCTCGTCTCTTTACCGAAGTTGTGCTCGATCCGGAGGGCTAGAAAAAAGAACAAAGACTTAATTAATATGTGTACATAGCAAAACAATGAATGCATCAATTAGCTAGTCAGCAGAAGCTTAACTAATATATATACCTGGCCGGACTCGGTTCGGTCATCGGAGACGTCATCACGGTCTCCTTCTTGCACCGGCATTGGGTCACTGAAGCCGTCCTCACGGTCTCCTTCTTGCACCGGCATTAGGTCACTGGAGCCATCATAATCAGCTGCTTCCAAACCATCGGTCTCGTTGAGAAACAACGAGCAGATGGCATCACTTCCTCGTGCGATTACGTCCCCCAACAACTCTTCTTGTACTTTGTCTCAGGCGGTGTCCATAATTTTTACAAATATTGACAACATGGCAATTATTATTCAAACATGACAGATGGATATATTAGTGGCAAAAAACATAGAACTAATATTAATTAGTGGCCTCGACGCTGCTTCTCTAGGGTTTGGGGTGGCCTCGATGCTGCTTCTCTAGGGTTTGGAGTGGCCTCGACAACGCTTCAAAGATAAAAAAAGAAGAGGAAGAAGAAAAAAAAAGAGGAGAAGAAAGAATAGAGGAGTAAGAACTCCTCTATTCTTTCTTCTCCTCTTTTTTTCTTCTTCTTCCTGTTTTTTTTATCGGGAACGAGGGTCGTCGAGGGTCACCGAGCGATAGAGGAAACCCTAAATAGCAAGTATCGTGGGTGTGAGATACATGTGGCCGTCGGTGTCGGACACTACATCCACGTCCCACAAGTGATGTGGGCGTCGCCACTTGTGGGACGTGGATGTAGTGTCCGACACCGACGGTACATGTATCTCACACCGACGATACTTTCTATTTAGGGTTTCTCCTCTACCGCTCGGCGATCCTCGACGACCCTCGTTCCCGATAAAAAGAAGAGGAAGAAGAAGAAAAAAAATAGGAGAAGAAAGAATAGAGGAGAAGAACTCCTCTATTCTTTCTTCTCCTATTTTTTTCTTCTTCCTCTTCTTTTTTTTATCCTCTTCTTCCTCTCATGTTCGAGAGGATCGCCGAGGGGTCGGGAGGTTGCCTAGTGTCAAAGGATTCAACAAAACCATGTCTTCATCATTACGCGAAAGTAACAGGTGCATGATGGTACGAAGCTCTCCAAAGTTATTTTGGAATGGAGTCCCAGATAAGATAATTCGCTTTTTGGTACAAAGTTCAGCAAGAACCTTCCAAATATCGTTATTTGGAAGGCCTTTGCTGAAATTCATACAAAAAGGCAAATTATCCTATCTGGGACACCATTCCAAAATAACTTTGGAGGACTTCGTCATGCACTGGTTACTTCCGGCTAATGATGAAGCCATGGATTGCTTCAATACTTTGACACTAGGAAACCTCTCTCGACCCCTCGGCGATCCTCGACCCCTCGAACCCTCGACAACCCTGGAACCCTCGACCCCTAGACGACCCTGGAACCCTCGACCCTCGATCCCTCGACCCTATAGAACCCTCGAAGAAAGGAATAGCTAGAGGAGAAGATTGAAGAAAAAAAAGAAGAAAAAAAGAGGAGAAGAAGAAAGGAATAGTGGAGAAGAAGAGAAAATAGAATATTCTATTTTCTCTTCTTCTCCACTATTCCTTTTTTCTTCTCCTCTTCTTTTCCTTATTTTTTCTTCTTCTTATTTATTTCTCCTCTTCTTTTCCTCTCCTCTTCTTCTTTCTTTCCTCTTCTTATTTTCTTCTTTCCTATCCTTCTTTTTCTAAAATTGTAACTTTTGCATATATAAAACTTTTCTAAAATTGTAACTTTCTATATATGAACAAAAAACTTTCTATGAACAAAAAAACATTTTTAACATATATATTTAGCAAATTCTAGCCACATACATCACATACACATATACATTATAGCCACATACACATATACATCACATATGAACAAAAAAATAAACTAATAAAAATAAAAAAACATATTGCAACATATGAACA
>NC_041384.1:116436031-116436850 GCF_002162155.2 Triticum dicoccoides | reverse complement strand
AAGAGCATTGGTCCCGGTTCGTGAAACCAACCGGGACTAATGCCACCTTTAGTCCTGGTTGGTGCCACCAACCGGGACCAAAGGCCAATTTTCAGCAGCCCAAAGGGCGGGAAGCGGCGGCCTTTGGTCCCGGTTGGTGGCACCAACCGGGACTAAAGAGGGGCATTGGTCACGGTTCATGGCACGAACCATGACCAATGCCCCTCTTTAGTCCTGGTTGGTGCCACCAACCAGGACCAAAGGCCTTGTGCTGCCCTGCGCCCAAATGTTTAGTCCCACCTCGCTAGTTGAGAGGGAGCCGCACCTGTTTATAAGGTGCGGTGCGCCTTCCCTCTCGAGCTCCTCTCTAAAGCAGGCTTTCGGGCCTAACCGTGCAATCTGTGCCTGTGGGCCTACTGGGCCTCCCGCGGGCCTGAATCCTGGCCCATGGTAGGGTTTCTAGTCGTATTCAGGCCGTGGGTGCCCAGTAGGTGGCACTTTTTTTGTTTTTTTTGTTTCTACTCACAACAAAATACTTATTGTTGCTACATTTAATTTTTTTCCAGTTTTTTTGTTTTGTTTTCTGCATTATTTATTTTGTTTTGTTTTTTGCTTTATTTTTTAATCCTTTTTGCTTTTAGTTTTAGAAAAATTATAAACTTTCTGTTAGTGCCATTAGTTTTCAAATTTGAAAACACTTTTTTTTTGTTTTTTTTGTTTTCTTTGTTGCTTTATTTATTTTATTTTGTTTCTACTTACAACAAAATACTTATTGTTGCTATTTTTATTTTTTTCCAGTTTTTTTGTTTTGTTTTCTGTATTATTTATTTTCTTTTGTTT
>NC_041384.1:116383867-116435912 GCF_002162155.2 Triticum dicoccoides | reverse complement strand
TTCTGTTGCTTTATTTATTTTATTTTGTTTCTACTTACAACAAAATACTTATTGTTGCTATTTTTTTCTAGTTTTTTTGTTTTGTTTTCTGCATTATTTATTTTCTTTTGTTTTTTTGCTTTATTTTTTTATTCTTTTTGCTTTTAGTTTTAGAAAAATTATAAACTTTCTGTTAGTGCCATTATAAACTTTTTGCTTTTAATTTGAATTCTTTGAAAATTGTTTGAATCACAAGTTTGTGATTAACTTACTAAAAAAATGAGAATAGATGCGCTTATAGAGAAAATTCAACCTAAATTCCTAGTAAATTCCTATGAATTTCAGAGAAATTCACTATGAATTTAGGTTAAACTTTTCTCTATTAGGGCATCTATTTTCACTTTGAGAGGAGCTCAACAAGGCAGAGAGGGAAGGGCTTATAAACTGGTGTGAGCCCCCTTCGGTTGGCGAGGTGGGACTAAACTCTGCCCGCAACGAGGACCAACCCTTTAGTCCCGGTTTGTGGCACAAACCGGGACTAATGGTCATGGGCCAGGGGCGAGGAGCAAAATTATAAACTTTCTGTTAGTGCCATTAGTTTTATAAAGTTGAAAGTTGAAAGTTGGCATGGGCCAGGGACTAATGGTCATGGTATTACGAGGGCCGAACCATAAGACATGAAAGCATTTCAAATGAACTCTGAAAAAGTTGAAAGTTGGCATGGTATCATAATTTCACCCACATAGCATATGCATGTACAAAACGGACAATGGTAGCATGTTCGTGTGTTACAAAGTTGGCATGGTATCATCATAATAGTTGCGGGAGAAAGTCTTCACTTTTTCTTCGCTTGTGTCATTTGCTTATTGCGCCGTAACCATGGATAATCTTCATTGTTTATCAGGATGCTTGGGTCAGCCTTGACATAGAAGGGAGGAATTTCATGAAACTTTTCATAATCTTCAGACATGTCTGTCTTGCCATCCACTCCTAGGATGTCCCTTTTTCCTGAAAGAACTATGTGGCGCTTTGGCTCATCGTATGATGTATTCGCTTCCTTATCTTTTCTTTTTCTCGGTTTGGTAGACATGTCCTTCACATAGATAACCTGTGCCACATCATTGGCTAGGACAAACGGTTCGTCAGTGTTACCAAGATTTTTCACATCCACTATTGTCATTCCGTACTGTGGGTCTACCTGTACCCCGCCGCCTAACAGATTGACCCATTTCCACTTTAACAAAGGGACCTTAAAATCAGGTCTGTAGTCAAGTTCCCATATGTCCACTATGTAACCATAATACGTGTCCTTTCCGCTCTCGGTTGCTGCATCAAAGCGGACACCGCTGTTTTGGTTGGTGCTCTTTTGATCTTGGGCGATCGTGTAAAATGTATTCCCATTTATCTCGTATCCTTTGTAAGTCAATACAGTCAAAGATGGTCCCCTGGACAACAAGTACAACTCATCACAAACAGTGTTGTCACCTCTGAGACGTGTTTCCAACCAACTGCTGAAAGTCCTGATGTGTTCACATGTAATCCAGTCATCGCACTGCTCCGGGTGTTTGGAGCGCAGACTGTTCTTGTGTTCATCGACATACGGGGTCACCAAGGTAGAGTTCTGTAGAACTGTGTAGTTTGCTTGAGACCAAGAATATCCGTCCCTGCATATTATTGAGTATCTTCCAAGAGTGCCTTTTTCAGTCGGTCTCCCCTCATACCGCGATTTAGGGAGACCTATCTTCTTAAGGCCAGGAATGAAGTCAACACAAAACCCGATAACATCCTCTGTTTGATGGCCCATGGAGATGCTTCCTTCTGGCCTAGCACGGTTACGGACATATTTCTTTAGGACTCCCATGAACCTCTCAAAGGGGAACATATTGTGTAGAAATACGGGCCCCAGGATGACAAGCTCGTCGACTAGATGAACTAGGACGTGCGTCATGATATTGAAGAAGGACGGTGGGAACACCAGCTCGAAACTGACAAGACATTGCGCCACATCACTCCTTAGCCTTGGTACGATTTCTGGATCGATCACCTTCTGAGAGATTGCATTGAGGAATGCACATAGCTTCACAATGGCTAATCGGACGTTTTCCGGTAGAAGCCCCCTCAATGCAACCGGAAGCAGTTGCATCATAATCACGTGGCAGTCATGAGACTTTAGGTTCTGAAACTTTTTCTCTGGCATATTTATTATTCCCTTTATATTCGATGAGAAGCCAGTCATGACCTTCATACTGAGCAGGCATTCAAAGAAGATTTCTTTCTCTTCTTTCGTAAGAGCGTAGCTGGCAGGACCTTTATACTGCTTCGGAGGCATGCCGTCTTTTTCGTGCAAACGTTGCAGGTCCTCCCGTGCCTCAGGTGTATCTTTTGTCTTCCCATACACGCCCAAGAAGCCTAGCAGGTTCACGCAAAGGTTCTTCGTCATGTGCATCACGTCGATTGAGGAGCGGACCTCTAGGTCTTTCCAGTAGGGTAGGTCCCAAAATATAGATTTCTTCTTCCACATGGGTGCGTGTCCCTCAGCGTCATTCGGAACAGCTAGTCCACCGGGACCCTTTCCAAAGATTACGTAGTGTAAATCATTGACCATAGCAAGCACGTGATCACCGGTGCGCATGTCGGGCTTCTTCCGGTGATCTGCCTCGCCTTTGAAATGCTTGCCTTTCTTTCGACATTGATGGTTGGCCGGAAGAAATCGACGATGGCCCAGGTACACATTCTTCCTGCATTTGTCCAGGTATATACTTTCAGTGTCATCTAAACAGTGCGTGCATGCGTGGTATCCTTTGTTTGTCTGTCCTGAAAGGTTACTGAGAGCGGGCCAATCATTGATGGTCACGAACAGCAACGCCTTAAGGTTAAATTCCTCCTGTCTGTGCTCATCCCACGTACGTACACCGTTTCCATTCCACAGCTGTAAAAGTTCTTCAACTAATGGCCTTAGGTACACATCAATTTCGTTGCCGGGTTGCTTAGGGCCTTGGATGAGAACTGGCATCATAATGAACTTCCGCTTCATGCACATCCAAGGAGGAAGGTTATACATACATAGAGTCATGGGCCAGGTGCTGTGATTGCTGCTCTGCTCCCCAAAAGGATTAATGCCATCCGCGCTTAAAGCAAACCATACATTCCTTGGGTCCTTTGCAAACTCATCCCAGTACTTTCTCTCGATTTTTCTCCACTGCGACCCGTCAGCGGGTGCTCTCAACTTCCCATCTTTCTTTCGGTTCTCACTGTGCCATCGCATCAACTTGGCATGCTCTTCGTTTCTGAACAGATGTCTCAACCGTGGTATTATAGGAGCATAGCACATCACCTTCGCAGGAACCCTCTTCCTGGGGGGCTCACCATCAACATCACCAGGGTCATCTCGTCTGATCTTATACCACAATGCACCACATACCGGGCATGCGTTCAGATCCTTGTATGCACCGCGGTAGAGGATGCAGTCATTAGGGCATGCATGTATTTTCTCCACCTCCAATCCTAGAGGGCATACGACCTTCTTTGCTGCATATGTACTGTCGGGCAATTCGTTATCCTTTGGAAGCTTCTTCTTCAATAGTTTCAGTAGCTTCTCAAATCCTTTGTCAGCCACATCATTCTCTGCCTTCCACTGCAGCAATTCCAGTACGGTACCGAGCTTTGTGTTGCCATCTTCTCAATTGGGATATAACCCTTTTTTGTGATCCTCTAACATGTGATCGAACTTCAGCTTCTCCTTTTGACTTCGCATTGCGTCCTTGCATCGACAATGACCCAACGGAGATCATCATCATCGGGCACATCGTCTGGTTCCTCTTGATCTTCAGCAGCTTCACCCGTTGCAGCATCATTGGGCACATCGTATGGTTCCCCTTGATCTTCACCAGCTCCCCCCGTTGCAGCATCACCGTATTCAGGGGGCACATAGTTGTCATCGTACTCTTCTTCTTTGCCGTCTTCCATCATAACCCCTATTTCTTCGTGCCTCGTCCAAACATTATAGTGTGGCATGAAACCCTTGTAAAGCAGGTGGGAGTGAAGGATTTTCCGGTTAGAGTAAGACACCGTATTCCCACATTCAGTGCATGGACAACACATAAAACCATTCTGCTTGTTTGCCTCAGCTGCATCGAGAAACTCATGCACTCCCTTAATGTACTCGCGGGTGTGTCTGTCACCGTACATCCATTGCTGGTTCATCTGCGTGCATTATATATAATTAAGTGTCAAATTAATAGAAGTTCATCATCACATTAAAACCAAAGTGCATACATAGTTCTCATCTAACAACATATAGCTCTCCAGAGCATCTAATTAATTAAACCATACACTGAAACTATGTAAAACATTTCAATGTGAAAAAAATGCGATCATAATCGCAACCAAGGTAACAATTGATCCAACGGCATAATGATACCAAGCCCCGGTATGAATGGCATATTTTCCAATCTTTCTAATCTTCAAGCGCATTGCATCCATCTTGATCTTGTGATCATCGATGACATCCGCAACATGCAACTCCAATATCATCTTCTCCTCCTCATTTTTTTATTTTTTCCTTCAACAAATTGTTTTCTTCTTCAACTAAATTTAAACTCTCGACAATAGGGTCGATTGGCATTTCTGATTCACATACATCCTACATAAATAAAATCTATGTCATGTTGGTCGACATAATTTTCATAAACATTAAATGAACCAATAGTTATAAAGATAATATATATACCACATCCGAATCATAGACAGGACGAGGGCCGACGGGGGCGGATACCAAAACTATCGCACTATATAAGACGCAATAATAAAAGTAAGAAAATAATACTAGTATCTATGTAAACATACAAGTAAGAATATTTTTCCTTTCAGAAAGAAGATAAAACAAGAGGCTCACCACGGTGGTGCCGGCGATGAGCTCGGCGGGGGTGATCGACGGCGGTGAAGATGGGGACGGGGCGTGACGGACCGCTAAACCTAGACAAATATTATGGAAAATGGAGCTTGGAGGTCGAGCTTGGAGAGGAGAAAGCTTAAGTAGTGTGGCTCGGGCATTCCATCGAACACCTTGTGTGCATAGGAGGTGAGCTAGAGCACCACCAAGCCCTCTCCCCCACGGCCAGAGAAAAACAGAGCACTGGGGTGCTCTGCTCGCGAGCGAGGGGTATATATAGGCACCTCATTGGTCCCGGTTGGTGACATGAGCCGGGACTAAAGGGGAGCCTTTGGTCCCAGTTCAAGCCACCAACCGAGACCAATGGTGGTGGGCCAGGAGCGAGGCCCATTGGTCCCGGTTCATCCCACCAACCAGGACCAAAAGGTCCAGATGAACCGGGACCAATGGCCCACGTGGCCCGGCCGGCCCCCTGGGCTCACGAACCGGTACCAATGCCCACATTGGTCCCGGTTCTGGACTGAACCGGGACTAATGGGCTGACCCGACCTGGACCAAAGCCCTGTTTTCTACTAGTGAGTATGTGCGAGGCTATTTATTAATTGATATGTTTTTCTTATTCAAAAATTGCCAAAGAACCTATCTGTGAGTTGTGGTATCGAGCCTGATGAAGAAGGCTCAGTTGGACTACGCCTTACCGCAAGGGGCTCCGTCACCACCTGTACTTACCGCATGGACACAGACGGTCGCACACACTTAAACTCGATTGGGCGGAAGAGATTCCTCGTTGGCAAGAATCTTCGTGTTGGACAGGCCATCCTAATTACTATCAAGAACACCCACCGCCCAGGCTTCACGATGTTGATAGTCGTCGATATCATCTAAAACTACATATGTGTGTGTGGCTATATCATCTAGAACTACATATGATGACCGTCGTCGATATCATGTAGAACTACATATGATGATCGTCGTCGATATCATCTAGAACTATATATGATGATCGTCATCGATATCACCTTGTATTGCTTGAGGATGCATGTTGACTATATATGAAATAGTTATCTAGTACTCCTTCCGTTCCAAATTACTCGTCGTGGTTTTAGTTCAAATTTGAACTAAAACCACGACGAGTAATTTTGAACTAAAACCACGACGAGTAATGTGGAACGGAGGTAGTACTACCTAGTACCTATAATGCTTTATGAAATTGATATCTAGTAGTACCTAGTATCTGGAAATTGCAGTTTATTGAAACTCAAACTGGGCAGGAAGTGGGGAAAATGGTGAAACACATAGCAGTAGCGTGGGGCTAGGTAAGCGCTACAACTAACTAATAGTAGCGTGTTCTGGAAAAGTGCTGCTGATATAGTCAATAGTAGTAGCGCGGGTGCAAACCGCGGTACTACTAACAGTTAGTTGTAGTGCCTTATTGGTAGCGCGGCTGCCCGCGCTGCTGATAGCCTCAAAACCCGCGCTACTACTATGGTTTTCCCTAGTAGTGTACAAGCATAGAAATTTTATTACTCTCCACCTAAGCAAATTTATTCTCATCAATAGTAGTGGGAGGAAACTCAACAAAATAACTATCAAGGGAGTGAAAATTAAAATCATGATGACAAGTTCCATGGTTATCATTATTCTTTATAGCATATATGTCACACCATAATCATCATAGATAGCAACTTTGTTATCATAGTCAATTGAAGCCTCATCCAGAATGGTGGATTCATCACTAAATAAAGCCATGACCTCTCCAAATCCACTTTCCACTTTCATCATTATAATCATCATAAATAGGAGGTATACAATCATTATAACAAATTTGCACATCAAATCTTGGGGGACTAAAAATATCATCTTCATCAAACATAGCATCCCCAAGCTTATGGCTTTGCATATCACTAGCATCATGGATATTCAAAGAGTTCATACGAACAACATTGCAATCATGCTCATCATTCAAATATTTTTTGTCAAACATTTTATATAATTCTTCCTCTATCAATTGAGCACAATTTTCCTTTCCATCATTTTCACGGAAGACATTATAAAGATGAATAATATGATGCAACCTCAATTCAATTTTTTAGTTTTATTTTATAAACCAAACTAGTGATAAAACAAGAAACTAAAAGATTTGATTGCAAGATCTAAAGATATACCTTCAAGCACTCACCTCCCCGGTAACGGCGCTAGAAAAGAGCTTGATGTCTACTACGCAACTTTATTCTTGTAGACATGTGTTGGGCCTCCAAGCGCAGAGTTTTGTAGGAGAGTGGCAATTTTCCCTCAAGTGGATGACCTAAGGTTTATCAATCTATGGGAGGTGTAAGATGAAGATGGTCTCTCTCAAACAACCTTGCAACCAAATAATAAAAAGTCTCTTGTTTCCCCAACACACCAAATACAATGGCAATTTGTATAGGTGCACTAGTTCGGCGAATAGATGGTGATAAAAGTGTAATATTGACGGTAGAAATATAATTTTATAATCTGAACAAATAAAAGCAGCAAGGTAGAAAATAGTAAACAGGCACAAAAACAGTATTGGAATGCTTGAAAATGAGGCCCAGGGTCCCTACTTTCACTAGTGCAATCTCTCAACAATGCTAATATAATTGGATCATATAGCCATCCCTCAACGTGCAACGAAGAATCACTCTGAAGTTCCTATCTAGCGGAGAACATATGGAGAAATCGTTTGTAGGGTACAAACCACCTCGAAGCTATTCTTTCCGATCGATCTATCCAAGAGTTCGTACTCAAATAACACCAAATAATTTCAGATTCATAACACTCAATCCAACACAAAGAACCTCAAAGAGTGCCCCAAGATTTCTACCGGAGAAACAAAAGACGATAACGTGCATCAACCCCTATGCATAGATTACTCCAATGTCACCGCGGGAATCCGCGAGTTGAATGCCAAAACACATATCAAGTGAATCAATATGATATCCCATTGTCACCACGAGTATTCATATGTAAGACATATAACAAGTGCTCTCAAATCCATAAAAGTATTCAATCTGATAACAACGAAATCTCAAAGGGAAAAAATCATTTCATCACAAGAAGATAGAGAGGGGAAAACACCATATGATCCGACTACATTAACAAGGCCCACGATACATCAAGATCGTGACATCTCAAAAACACGAGAGAGAGGGAGAGAGAGATATTAAACACACAGGTACTGGTACAAACCCGCAGCCCCGAGGATGGAGTACTCGCACCTCATCGTGGTGGCCGCCGGGATGATAAAGATGGCCACGTGTGATGATTTCCCCCTCCGGCAGAGTGCCGAAACAGGGTCTAGATTGGTTTTCGGTGGCTACAGAACCTTGCGGCAGCGGAACTTCTGATCTAGGGTTACCCCCGAGGGTTTTCGGAATATTTGGGATTTTATAGGGTAAAGAGGGGGTGCGGGAGGCCACCGAGGTGGGCACAACCCACCTGGGCGCGCCTGGGGCCAAGGCCCCCTGGTGGGTTGTGCTCCCCTCGGGGCACCCCCAGGTGCTGCTCTAGCCCATCG
This sequence comes from Triticum dicoccoides, assembly GCF_002162155.2. Lineage (NCBI taxonomy): Eukaryota > Viridiplantae > Streptophyta > Magnoliopsida > Poales > Poaceae > Triticum > Triticum dicoccoides. The sequence goes on along the minus strand of NC_041384.1, from coordinate 116,427,504 downwards.
GGAGTCTTCTGGTCCATAAAAAATCCACAAAAATTTTCACGGTGTTTGGACTCCGTTTGATATTGATTTCATGCGATGTAAAAAACAAGCAAAAAACAACAAATGACACTGGGCATTGGGTCAATAGGTTAGTACCAAAAAATGATATAAAGTTTCTATAAAATGATTGTAAAACTTCCAAGAATGATAATATAATAGCATGAATACTTCGTAAATTATAGATATGTTGGAGACGTATCACTGTACTGCATGCAAAATGGCTATGGGCGACACTTAATTGGAGGACGGGGGAGTGATTTGGGCCGAAGGTGTCGCACCATCGGCCGGGGCATGTGGGATGGGGAAGGAGGAGGATGGTGTGGGTGGGGTGTGGATTACCTGACCATATCGACGAGGCCATGCAACAACAAGAAGAAGAATCACCAGCGAGGAGGCGGCGCTACAAGAAGAAGGGTCGCCGGCGAGGTGGCGGCGGTGCCAGTAAGCATTAGTGAAGGTTTGAACTTGGAAAGCAAGGAGGAACAGTGAAAATGTGGCTGTTGGTGGTGGGGGGGGCAGGGAGATAGATATTAACGCGGTAGAAGAAAAATTTCGCTCGGTGTCGCGAGAAACTGGCGCGCAAGTGTGGTTCAAGCGTGGAAGTTGGACTGTAGACAATGAAGCTTCCTGCGTAATCCAAATAAGACGGTGCGCCAAGATATTTTATATCGCATCCCACACGATTCTTGCTAGTAAACTGTTTGTGGTATACCCGATTTTTTCATTCTGTTTTGAAAGACAAAATGGTGTTACGGAGGGAAAGGATGGTGTTTGAATTGCTAGAACATTTATCTACGGTGAACATGCAACTATATGAGTGTCGTGTTAAAATTTGGGATTTTTCCGTGTTCGTTTGGCCATTTTATGCATTAATTGAGTTTCTATGCATTTAATGTGTATAATTCAAATTTGAACCAGAAGCACATGTTCTAGTGCACCAAATTTTGTTGAAAAATCACATGTGTGTCTTTGGGTGAATTTATAGGCCCCATGCAAGAAATGGGAATGAAATTCAAACATCTGGGCGTCGTGGCTCAGCCTAAAACATTGAGAAAGTTGGTTTTTAAATTCCTGTAAATCCAAAACTCGCCTAAAAATCATGAAACTTGGCATGGTGTCATGTCATGGCACCAATATGCCGTAGTAAAAATTTGGCCGAACTGGGACAAGTTTTGGTATAAGCTTCTTGCAAACTGGAGCTTCTCTCAAGAAGGATCATGGTTCCGAGAGGGAACGTGTCACCTTTGTGTGCAAAACAACATACGCTACCCTCCCCCTCTTGATCTTTTTACATAGCCAAAATAGAACTATATGAATGTCGTGTCCAAATTTGGAATTATTCCAGGTTCCTTTGGCCTTTTTTATGCATTAATGAGTTTCTGGGCATTTAATGTGCATAATTCAAATTTGAACTACAAGCACATGCCCCAGTGCACCAAAGTTGGTTAAAACGCGTCCTTTGATCAATTCCTAGGTCTCATGCAAGAAATGGGAATGAAATTCGAACATCTGGGCGTTAGGGCTCGGTCGGGGACATTGAGAAACTTGGTTTTTAAATTCCTATAAATCCAAAACTCACTTGAAAATCGTGAAACTTGGCATGGTGTCATGTCATGGCACCAACATGTTGTGGTAAAAAAATTTGGCCGAATTGGGACAAGTTTTGGTATAAGCTTCTGGCAAACCGGAGCTTCTCTCAAGAAGGCTCGTGGTTCCGAGAGGGAACGTGTCACATTTGTGTGCGAAACGGTATACGCTGCCTCCCCCCCCTTGATTTTTTATAGAGGCAACTGATGACCCACAAGTATAGGGGATCTATCGTAGTCCTTTCGATAAGTAAGAGTGTCGAACCCAACGAGGAGCAGAAGGAAATGATAAGCGGTTTGCAGCAAGGTATTCTCTGCAAGTACTGAAATAAGTGGTAACAAATAGTTTTGTGATAAGATAATTTGTAACGAGCAACAAGTAAAAAAAGTAAATAAGGTGCAGCAAGGTGGCCCAATCCTTTTTGTAGCAAAGGACAACCCTGGATAAACTCTTATATGATCTAAAGCGCTCTTGAGGACACATGGGAATATCGTCAAGCTAGTTTTCATCACGTTCATATGATTCACGTTCGGTACTTTGATAATTTGGTATGTGGGTGGAACGGTGCTTGGGTACTGTCCTTACTTGGACAAGCATCCCACTTATGATTAACCTCTATTGCAAGCATCCGCAACTACAACAAAAGTATTATGGTAAACCTAACCATAGCATGAAACATATGGATCCAAATCAGCCCCTTACGAAGCAACGCATAAAGTAGGGTTTAAGCTTCTGTCACTCTAGCAACCCATCATATACTTATTACTTCCTAATGCCTTCCTCTAGGCCCAAATAATGGTGAAGTGTCATGTAGTCAACGTTCACATAACACCACTAGAGGAGAGACAACATACATCCCATCAAAATATCGAACGAATACCAAATTCACATGACTACTAATAGCAAGACTTCTCCCATGTCCTCAGGAACAAAAGTAACTACTCACAAAGCATACACATGTTCATAATCAGAGGGGTATTAATATGCATATAGGATCTGAACATATGATCTCCCACCAATTAAACCAACTAGCATCAACTACAAGGAGTAATTAACACTACTAGCAACCTACTAGCACCAATCCCGGACTTGGAGACAAGAATTGGATACAAGAGATGAACTAGGGTTTTGAGATGAGATGGTGTTGATGAAGATGTTGATGGAGATTGCTCTCTCCCGATGAGAGGAGCGTTGGTGATGATGATGTCGATGATTTCCCCCTCCGGGAGGGAAGTTTCCCCGGTAGAACAGCTCCACCAGAGCCCTAGATTGGTTCCGCCTCGTGGCGGTGGATTTTCGTCCGAGAAGATGGCTTATCAATTTTTTCCATCGAAAGACTCCATATAGCAAAAGATGGTCACCGGAGGGCCACCAGGGGGCCCACAAGGTAGGGGGTGCGCCTAGGGGGTAGGGCGCGCCCCCACCCTCGTGGGCAGGGTGTGGCCCCCCTGGTGAAGTTCTTGCTCTCAATATTTTTTTATATATTTGGAAAACATCTTCCTGAAGTTTCTGGACTTTTGGAGTTGTGCAGAATAGGTCTCTAATATTTGCTCCTTTTCTAGCCCATAATCCCAGCTGCCGGCATTCTCCCTCTTTATGTAAACCTTGTAAAATAAGAGAGAATAGGCATAAGTATTGTGACATAATGTGTAATAACAGCCCATAATGCAATAAATATTGATATAAAAGCATGATGCAAAATGGACGTATCAACTCCCCCAAGCTTCGACCTCGCTTGTCCTCAAGCGAAAAGCCGAAATCGAAAAATATGTCCACATGTTTAGAGATAGAGGTGTCGATAAAAATAAATACGGACATGAGGGCATCATGATCATTCTTAGAACAACAACTCATATAATTCTTTGTCATACAATCTCTAATGCTAGAGTAATAATTCAATCACAATATCAAGTATGAATCTTAAACTTCATTGAAAACTAACAAACTACAATCTCAGTCATTGAAGCAATTGCAATTTATCATAACATAGGAAAGAGTTAATGTATAAGAGCTTTTTAGCAAGTCCACATACTCAACTATCATATAATATTTCACAATTGCTGACACTCACGCAATACTTATGGGTATGCAGTTTTAATCGGACACAAAGAAAGATAGGGGCTTATAGTTTTGCCACCCAACGTTTTAGCTCAAGGGTAATGTCAACATTAATAGTTCATGAAAACTCACATCCAATTAGCCATATATACCAGGATCTTTCCAACATATTGTTCTTGCCAAAGGATAAAGTGTAAAAAGGAAGGGTGAAAATCACCATGACTCTTATGCAATGTACGAGATAAAAGTAAAAGATAGGCCCTTCGCAGAGGGAAGCAGAGGTTGTCATGCGCTTTTATGGTTGGATGCACAAAATCTTAATGTGAAAGAATGTCACTTTATATTGCCACTTGTGATATGGACCTTTATTATGCAGTCTGTCACTTTTATTACTTCCATATCACACGATCGTATAAAGCTTATTTCCTCCACCCCAATCAATCATACATATTCAGAGAGCAATTTTTATTGCTTGCACCGATGACAACTTACTTAATGGATCTTACTCAATACATAGGTAGATATGGTGGACTCTTATGGCAAGACTGGTTTAAGGGTATTTGGAAGCACAAGTAGTATCTCTACTTGGTGCAATGAATTTGGCTAGCATGAGGGGAAAGGCAAGCTCATCATGTTGGAAGATCCAAGACAACATAATTCATCTCAGATGTAAGAAAACATAACCCATTACGTTGTCTTTCTTGTCCAATGTCAACTCTTTAGCATGTCATGTTTTAATGAGTGCTCGCAATCATAAAAGATGTCCAAGATAGTATATTTATATGTTAAGACCTCTCTTTCTTTATTACTTCCTATTAATTTCAACGATGACCAAAACTGTGTTTGTCAACCCTCAACAACATTTATTCATCATACTCTTTCTATGTGAGCTCATTACTCTCCATAAGACTTACATGATCTCTTTGTTTCTTTCTCTTTTCTTTTATTCACTTAGGATCATGGCAAAATAATCAAGCCCTTGACTCAACACTAATCTCTATTATATAGCTCACGGACTCGATTACATAAAAGCAAAACTCACGGCTAGATCACACTAAGAACTTTTGTTCTACTAGATCAAGATATTACCAAAAGGATCGAACTAAGAAAAACGGTAAAGATAAAGTGATGGTGATACGATACCGGGGCACTCCCCCAAGCTTGGCAGTTGCCAAGTGGAGTGCCCATACCCATGTGATTATGTCTCCTTTGTTGGTGAAGAAGGTGGGGATGTTGATGATGGATAGTCGCACATTGAGCGTAGGAGGTCTTCTAACTTGCGGATAATGCCCTTGAGTGCAATGATATGCTCCTTCAACAAAATATTTTCACGTGTGAGATACTTATTTTGTATACGAGCTAATTCAATCATCTTGAAAGCTTCGATTTCTGTTGGGGTAAGAAGATTGTGATCCAGTTGAAGGGTGTCTTCTATTGCCGGAACTTGGTCCTCCATGGCCTTCTTGATCCCTTCATCCTTGTTGATCCCCATGGGTTCTTCTCTCTTCAGCTCTATCTTCATTAGCCAAGCATCGTTGCTCTCATGGTTGGAGGAGGAGGGAGATGACATAGTGCCCGGCCTTGAAAACCCTGACAGAAAACAGCTCGAAACAAAGACAGGAGATTTTTGTGTGATACGGGAGTCAAAACCCCCCGGAGATTATATAATGAATTTTTACCGATCAAAATACGTGTCGTGTACGAAAACGGAGTCCGGAGAGCACACGAGGTTCCCACGAGGTAGGGTAGGGCGCTCCCTCCACCCTCATGGAGCCCTCGTGTCCTTCCCGGACTGCTGCTTATTTTTCTATTTTTCTAAATATTCCAAAATGGAGAAATATTGCCTTAAAACTGTTTTGGAGTCGGTTTACTCACCGTACCACATACCTATTCCTTTTCGGAGTCTGAAACGTTCCGGAAAGTGTCCCTTATGTATTCCTCCGGGGTTACAGTTTCGATAACATTGGTTTCAACATTTATGGGATTACCTGAGATATAGTGTTTGATTCTTTGACCGTTCACCACCTTCGGATTGGTGCCTTCGAAGTTTTTGATTTTTATGGCACCGGAACGGTAGACCTCCTCGATAACGTAAGGACCTTCCCATTTAGAGAGAAGTTTTCCTGCAAAAAATCTTAAACGAGAGTTGTATAGAAATACATAATCACCTACATTGAACTCACGCTTTTGTATCCTTTTTTCATGCCATCTTTTAACTTTTTCTTTAAACAACTTGGCATTTTCGTAGGCTTGGGTTCTCCATTCATAATATCAAACAACCTCTTCTCACCGGCAAGTTTAAAATCATAATTAAGTTCTTTAATATCCCAATAAGCCTTGTGTTCTCGTTCGAGAGGTAAGTGACATGCTTTTCCATAGACCATTTTATACGGAGACATACCCATAGGGTTTTTATATGCAGTTCTATAGGCCCATAATGCATCATCAAGTTTCTTGGACCAATTCTTTGTAGACCTATTAACAGTCTTTTGCATAATTAATTTGAGTTCTCTATTACTCAATTCTACTTGACCACTAGACTCAGGGTGATAAGGAGATGCAATTCTATGATTAACATCATATTTAGCAAGCATTTTATGAAAAGCACCATGAATAAAATGTGAACCACCATCAGTCATTAAATATCTAGGGACTCCAAATCTTGGAAAAATAACTTCTTTAAGCATTTTAATAGAAGTGTTATGATCAGCACTACTAGTTGGAATAGCTTCTACCCACTTAGTAACGTAATCAAAGCAACTATAATATGTGTATAACCATTAGAGGAAGGGAAAGGTCCCACATAGTTAAATTCCCAAACATCAAATGGTTCAATAACAAGTGAATAATTCATAGGCATTTCTTGACGTCTACTAATATTACCAATTCTTTGACATTCATCACAAGATAAGACAAACTTACGGGCATCCTTGAAGAGAGTAGGCCAATAAAAACCAGATTGCAATACCTTATGTGTAGTCCTATCTCCAGCATGGTGTCTTCCATAAGCTTCGGAGTGACACTTGCATAGGATATGTTCCTGTTCATGCTCAGGCACACAACGTATAATAACACCATCTACTCCTTCTTTATAAAGATGTGGGTCATCCCAAAAGTAATGCCTCAAATCATAGAAGAACTTTTTCTTTTGCTGGTATGTGAAACTAGGTGGTATAAACTTAGCAACAATGTAATTAGCATAATCAGCATACCTGGAGCAGTATGAGAAGCATTTTTTACATTTAATTGCTCATCAGGAAAGCTATCACCAATAGGTAGTGGGTCATCAAGCACATTTTCTAACCTAGACAAGTTGTCTGCAACGGGGTTCTCAGCTCCTTTTCTATCAACAATATGCAAATCAAATTCTTGTAGTAAGAGAACCCATCTAATAAGTCTAGGTTGAGCATCTTTTTTCCATAAGATATTTAATAGCAGCATGATCAGTGTGAATAGTTACTTTAGAATCAACAATATAAGGTCTAAACTTATCATAAGCAAATACAACTGCTAAAAATTCTTTTTCAGTAGTAGCATAATTTCTTTGAGCATTGTCTAGAGTTTTACTAGCATATTGAATAACATTTAGTTTCTTATCAACTCTTTGTCCTAGAACAACACCTACAGCATAATCACTAGCATCACACATAATTTCAAAGGGTAAACTCCAATTAGATGGCTGAACAATAGGTGCGGAGATCAATGCTTTCTTAAGTATTTGAAATGCTTCTACACAATGATCATCAAAGACAAATGGTATATCTTTCTGTAATAAATTAGTCAGAGGTCGAGACATTTTTGAGAAGTCCTTAATGAACCTCCTATGAAAACCGGCATGACCAAGGAAACTTCTTATACCTTTGATGTCCTTGGGACATGGCATCTTTTCATTAGCATCAACCTTGGCTTTATCAACTTCAATACCTCTTTCAGAAACTTTATGCCCCAAGACAATACCTTCATTAACCATAAAGTGGCACTTTTCCCAATTCAAGACAAGATTAGTTTCTTTGCATCTCTGCAAAACTCGATCAAGGTTGCTCAAGCAATCATCAAAAGAAGATCCATAGACGGAAAAGTCGTCCATGAAAACCTCACAAATCTTTTCACAAAAGTCAGAGAATATAGCCATCATGCATCTTTGAAAGGTAGCAGATGCATTACATAAACCAAAAGGCATACGTCTATAAGCAAAAGTACCAAAAGGTGTATCTCCTTTCTTACCACTTCTTTAATTTTAGGATTCAGCCGACGTTGATGATCACGAACTGGTTTAGCATCTTCTTCCAAATTAATTTTATGTTGACATAGAGTGGGACTAATGCCCTTAAGATCATCAAGAGTATACCCAATAGCAGCGCGGTGCTTCTTCAAATTTTTCAATAATCTCTCTTCCTCATGCTCTGAAAGCTTAGCACTAATAATAACAGGATATATCTTTTTCTCATCAAGATAAGCATATTTAAGAGTATCAGGTAACGGTTTAAGCTCAAACACGGGATCACCCTTGGGTGGAGGAGGATCCCCTAGGATTTCAACAGGTAAATTGTTTTCCAGAATAGGTTCTTGTTTAAAGAATACTTCATCCAATTCCCTTCTTTCATTCATAAACATATCATTTTCATGGTCTAGCAAATATTGTTCTAAAGGATCACTAGGAGGTACGGCAATAGAAGCAAGACCAATAATTTCATCCTTACTAGGTAATTCTTCTTCATGGTGTTGTCTACTAAATTTAGAAAAATTAAATTCATGAGTCATATCATCTAAACCGATAGTAACAACATCTCTTTTGCAATCTATGGTAGCATTAATAGTATTTAAGAAGGGTCTACCAAATATAATGGGACAAAAGCTATCTTGTGGGGAACCAAGAACATGAAAATCAGCAGGATATTTAGTTTTCCCACACAAGACTTCAACATCTCTAACAATTCCCATTGGTGAAATAGTATCTCTATTGGCAAGTTTAATTGTGACATCAATATCTTCCATCTCAGCAGGTGCAATATCATGCATAACTTCTTTGTATAAGGAATACGGTATTGCACTAGCACTAGCACCCATATCACATAAGCCATGATAACAATGATCTCCTATTTTAATAGAAATAACAAGCATGCCTACCACAGGTCTAGGTTTATCTTTATCACGGGGTTTAGCAATTCTAGCAGTTTCATCACAGAAATAAATAACATGCCCATCAATATTATCAGACAAGAGATCTTTAACAATAGAAATATTAGGTTCAACTTTAACTTGCTCAGGAGGTGTATATGTTTTAATATTGCTTTTACGAACCATAGTTGAAGCTTTAGCACGATCCTTTATCCTAACAGGGAAAGGTGGTTTCTCAACATAAGAAGTAGGAACAATAGGACCATTATAAGTGATAGCCTTTTCTTCAACTTTAATAGGTGCAACTACTTTTACTTCTATGGGAGGATGATATTTAAACCACTGCTCCTTGGGGAGATCAACATAAGCAGCAAAAGATTCACAGAAAGATATCGGTATTTAGTGCTAAATTTACGAAAAATATCGGTATCCATAAAAGATTTAACACAATCAAAACTAGGTGTCATACCTGACTCCTTACCATTGTCGAGGTCCCAATATTCAGAGTTGTGTTTAATTCTTTCCAATAAATCCCATTTGAATTCAATAGTCTTCATCATAACAGAGCCAACACAAGAAGTATCAAGCATGGTGCGATTGTTACGAGAAAGCCGAGCATAAATTCTTTGAATAATCATTTCTCTTGAGAGCTCATGATTGGGGCATGAATATAACATTGATTTAAGCCTCCCCCAAGCTTGAGCAATGCTTTCTTCTTCGCGAGGCAAAAAATTATATATATAATTGCGATCACGATGAACAAGGTGCATAGGATAAAACTTCTGATGAAATTCCAATTTCAATCGTTTGTAATTCCAGGACCTCATATCATCACATAGCCTATACCATGTCGATGCATCTCCCCTCAAAGATAAAGGGAAGACCTTCTTCTTAACAACATCTCCGGGTATACCTGCAATCTTAAATAATCCAAAAACTTCATCCACATATATCAAATGTTCATCAGGATGTTTTGTTCCATCTCCTAAAAAAGGATTAGCTAGCAGTTTTTCTATCATACGCGAAGGAACTTGAAAGCAAGCATTTTCATTTTCATTTTCATTTTCAGTAGGTTCAGTAGGTTGAGGAGAAACTCTTTGCTCTACTGGTCAGGGTGAAGATACCCCGAACAAGCCCCTCAGAGGATTACTTTCCATGGTAACAAGTGACAGTAAATTTCAGCACACTATATAAATTTTTCATTACCAAATTCCACCTACCAAAGGCGCTTCACTCCCCAGCAACGGCACCAGAAAAGAGTCTTGATGACCCACAAGTATAGGGGATCTATCATAGTCCTTTCGATAAGTAAGAGTGTCAAACCCAACGAGGAGCAGAAGGAAATGATAAGCGGTTTCCAGCAAGGTATTCTCTGCAAGTACTGAAATAAGTGGTAACAGATAGTTTTGTGATAAGATAATTTGTAACGAGCAACAAGTAACAAAAGTAAATAAGGTGCAGTGATAACCCACAAGTATAGGGGATCGCAACAGCTTTCGTGGGTAGAGTATCCAACCCAGATTTATTGATTCGACACAAGGGGAGCCAAAGAATATTCTCAAGTATTAGCAGTTGAGTTGTCAATTCAACCACACCTGGAAACTTAGTATCTGCAGCAAAGTGTTTAGTAGCAAAGTAATATTATAGTGGTGGTAGCAGCAACAAAAGTAAAGACAGCAAAAGTAATGTTTTTGGTATTTTGTAGTGATTGTAACCGTAGCAGCGGGAAAGTAAATAAGCGTAAACCAGTCGTAGGCACTGGATCAATGATGGATAATTATGCCGGATGCGGTTCATCATGTAACAGTCATAACATAGGGTGACACAGAACTAGCTCCAATTCATCAATGTAATGTAGGCATGTATTCCGTATATAGTCATACATGCTTATGGAAAAGAACTTGCATGACATCTTTTGTCCTACCCTCCTGTGGTAGCAGGGTCCTATTGGAAACTAAGGGATATTAAGGCCTCCTTTTAATGGAGAACCGGAACAAAGCATTAGCACATCATGAATACATGAACTCCTCAAACTATGGTCATCACCGAGAGTGGTCCCGATTATTGTCACTTCGGGGTTGCCGGATCATAACACATAGTAGGTGACTATAGACTTGCAAGATAGGATCAAGAACTCACATATATTCATGAAAACATAATAGGTTCAGATCTGAAATCATGGCACTCGGGCCCTAGTGACAAGCATTAAGCATAGCAAAGTCATAGCAACATCAATCTCAGAACATAATGGATACTAGGGATCAAACCCTAACAAAACTAACTCGATTACATGATAAATCTCATCCAACCCATTACCGTCCCACAAGCCTATGATGGAATTACTCACGCACAGCGGTGAGCATCATGAAATTGGTGATGGAGGATGGTTGATGATGAAGACGGCGACAAATCCCCCTCTCCGGAGCCCCGAACGGACTCCAGATCAGCCCTCCCGAGAGGTTTTAGGGCTTGGCGGCGGCTCCGTATCGTAAAATGCGATGATTTCTTCTATCCGATTTTTTTCTCATCAAAACTCAATATATGGAGGTGGAGTTGGAGTCGGAGATGCAACAGGGGGCCCACGAGGTAGGGGGCGCGCCCTAGGGGGGGCGCCCCCCCCCCACCCTCGTGAGAAGGGTGTGGGCCCCCCGGTCTTCATCTTTGGCGAGGATTTTTTATTGTTTTTACTAAGATGTTCCATGGAGTTTTAGGTCATTCCGAGAATATTTGTTTTCTGCACATAAAACAACACCATGGTAATTCTGCTGAAAACAGCGTCAGTCCGGGTTAGTTCTATTCAAATCATACAAGTTAGAGTCCAAAACAAGGGCAAAAGTGTTTGGAAAAGTAGATACGACGGAGACGTATCATGCAGCAAAGTGGCCCAATCCTTTTTGTAGCAAAGGACAAGCCTAGACAAACTATTATATGATGTAAAGCGCTCCCGAGGACACATGGGAATATTGTCAAGCTAGTTTTCATCACGTTCATATGATTCGCGTTTGGTACTTTGATAATTTAGTATGTGGGTGGACCGGTGCTTGGGTACTGTCCTTACTGGGACAAGCATCCCACTTATGATTAACCTCTATTGCAAGCATCCACAACTACAACAAAAGTATTAAGGTAAACCTAACCATAGCATGAAACATATGGATCCAAATCAGCCCCTTACGAAGCAACGCATAAACTAGGGTTTAAGCTTCTGTCACTCTAGCAACCCATCATCTACTTATTACTTCCCAATGCCTTCCTCTAGGCCCAAATAATGGTGAAGTGTCATGTAGTCGATGTTCACATAACACCACTAGAGGAGAGACAACTTACATCCCATCAAAATATCGAATGAATACCAAATTCACATGACTACTAATAGCAAGACTTCTCCCATGTCCTCAGGAACAAAAGTAACTACTTACAAAGCATAAACATGTTCATAATCAGAGGGGTATTAATATGTATATAGGATCTGGACATATGATCTTCCACCAATTAAACCAACTAGCATCAACTACAAGGAGTAATTAACACTACTAGAAACCTACTAGCACCAATCCCGGACTTGCAGACAAGAATTGGATACAAGAGATGAACTAGGGTTTTGAGATGAGATGGTGCTGATGAAGATGTTGATGGAGATTGCCCTCTCCCGATGAGAGGAGCATTGGTGATGATGATGGCAATGATTTCCCCCTTCGGGAGGGAAGTTTCCCCAGCAGAACAGCTCCGCCAGAGCCCTAGATTGGTTCCGCCAAGGTTCCGCCTCGTGGCGGTGGAGTTTCGTCCGAGAAGATGGCTTATCAATTTTTTTCCATTGAAAGACTCCATATAGTAGAAGATGGCCACCGGAGGGCCACCAGGGGGCCCATGAGGTAGGGGGGCGCGCCCAGGGGGTAGGGCGCGCCCCCACCCTCGTGGGCAGGGTCTGGCCCCCCTGGTGAAGTTCTTGCTCTCAATATTTTTTATATATTTGGAAAACATCTTCCGTGAAGTTTCAGGACTTTTGGAGTTGTGCAGAATAGGTCTCTAATATTTGCTCCTTTTCCAGCCCAGAATCCCAGCTGCCGGCATGCTCCTTCTTTATGTAAACCCTGTAAAATAAGAGAGAATATGCATAAGTATTGTGACATAATGTGTAATAACAGCCCATAATGCAATAAATATTGATATAAAAGCATGATGCAAAATGGACGTATCAGCAACTTAGAACTATATGAGTGTCGTGTTAAAATTTGAAATTATTTCGGGTTCGTTTGCACTTTTTATACATTAATTGAGTATCTTAGCATTCAATGTGCATAATTAAAATTTGAACTAAAAGCACATGCTCCAGTGCATGAAAGTTGGTTGAAAAATAACATGTGTGTCCTAGGGTGAATTTCTAGGTCCCATGCAAGAAATGGGAATGGAATTCAAACATCCGGGCGTCGTGGCTCGGCCGGAAACATTGGGAAACTTGGTTTTTAAATTCATGTAAATCCAAAACACGCACGAAAATCATAAAACTTGGCATGGTGTCAGAACATGGCACCAACATGATGTGGTAATTTTTTTGGCTGAATTGGGACAAGCTTTGGTATAATCTTCTTGCAAACCGGGGTTTCTCTCAAGAAGGCTCATGGTTCCGAGAGGGAACGTGTCACCTCCGGGTGCGAAACGACATACACTACCTTTTCTTGCCTTGTTTTTTACAGAGGCAACATAGACGAATAGGAGTTTCGTGTTAAATTTTGGAATTATTCCGGGTTCGTTTGGCCTTTTTTATACATTAATTGAGTTTCCATGCATTTAATGTGCATAATTCAAATTTGAACTACAAGAACATGCTCCAGTGCGCCAAAGTGGTTGAAAAATCATTTATGTGTACTTGGGTGAATTTCTAGGTCCCATGCAAGAAATGGAATGGAATTCAAGCATCTGGGCATCGTGGCTAGGCCGGAAACATCGAGAAACTTGGTTTTAAGTTCTTGTAAATCCAAAACTCGCCTAAAAATCATGGAACTTGGCATGGTGTCATGACATGGCACCAACATGCCGTGGTAATTTTTTTGTCCGGTTTGCAAAGGCGCACACATTAACAACCAACAAAGTCATTTTGGAACAAGTGTTGTCATGTTACAATAGGAAACACAAGTATTACTGAAACTGTGGGCGTTCTACTTACTATTTACGTGCCGACACGCGTCCCCTTTTTGAATGGTCAGGAGGCGACGTGCGGGGTAGCTATTTGAGTACGGGAGGCGCGCGATTAGACCCCTACGTGTGCTTATCGGGAGGGGAACCCTTTGACCTCCATCAGTCACCCACCTCTCTCCCAACGTCGCCATTAATGGCGCCCGAGCCCCTGTTTTATGGCATGACTATGTCTCACTCGACTGAGATTTAATAGAGAAAAAAGAAAATATAAAAAGGAAATTTTGCACGGATCATGATGTAAGATCTGCTACCTCTTGAGCACTGCGTTGGTTTTCCCTTGAAGAGGAAAGGGTGATGCAGCAAAGCAGCGTAAGTATTTCCCTCAGTTTTTGAGAACCAAGGTATCAATCAAGTAGGAGGCCACGCACGAGTCCCTCGCACCTACACAAACAAATAAACTCCTCCCAACCAAAGTGATAAATGGGTTGTCAATCCCTTCACGGTCACCTACGAGAGTGAGATCTGATAGATATGATAACATAATATTTTTGGTATTTTTATGATAAAGAGTACTAAAGATGCAAGTAAAATAAATGGCAAAGGAAATAACTAAGTATTGGAAGATTAATATGAGGGAAAATAGACCCACGGGCCATAGGTTTCACTAGAGGCTTCTCTTGAGAGCATAAGTATTATGGTGGGTGAACAAATTACTGTTGAGCAATTGACGAAATTGAGCATAGTTATGAGAATATCTAGGTATGAACATGTATATAGGCATCACGTCCAAGACAAGTAGACCAACTCCTGCCTGCATCTACTACTATTACTCCACACATCGACCACTATCCAGCATGCATCTAGAGTATTAAGTTCAAGAGAACAGAGTAACACTTTAAGCAAGATGACATGATGTAGAGGGATAAACTCATGGAATATGATATAAACCCCATCTTGTTATCCTCGATGGCAACAATACAATACGTGCCTTGCTGCCCCTACTGTCACTGGGAGAGGACACCGCAAGATTGAACCCAAAGCTAAGCACTTCTCCCATTGCAAGAAAGATCAATCTAGTAGGCCAAACCAAACTGATAATTCGAAGAGACTTGCAAAGTTAACCAATTATACATAAAAGAATTCAGAGAAGATTCAAATATTGTTCATAGATAAACTTGATCATAAACCCACAATTCATCGATCTCAACAAACACACCGCAAAAGAAGATTACATCGAATAGATCTCCACAAGAGAGGGGGAGAACTTTGTATTGAGATCCAAAAAGTGAGAAGAAGCCATCTAGCTAATATCTATGGACCCGTAGGTCTGAAGTAAACTATTCACACTTCATCGGAGAGGCTATGGTGTTGATGTACAAGCCCTCCGTGATCGATACCCCCTCCGGCGGAGCTCCGGAAAAGGCCCCAAGATGGGATCTCGTGGATACAGAAAGTTACGGTGGTGGAATTAGGGTTTTGGCTCCGTATCTGGTAGTTTGGGGGTACGTAGGTATATATAGGAGGAATGAGTACATCGGTGGAGCAACGTGGGCCCCAAGAGGGTGGAGGGCGCGCCTGGGGGGGGGGGGCGTAGACGCGCCCCCTACCTCGTGCCTTCCTAGTTGATTGCTTGACGTAGGGTCCAGGTCCTCTGGATCATGTTCGTTCCAAAAATCACGTTCCCGAAGGTTTCATTCCGTTTGGAGTCCGTTTGATATTCTTTTTCTGCGAAACCCTAAAATAGGCAAAAAAACAACAATTCTGGGCTGGGCCTCTGGTTAATAGGTTAGTCCCAAAAATAATATAAAAGTATTTAATAAATCCCAATAATGTCCAAAACAGGATATAATATAGCATGGAACAATAAAAAATTATAGATACATTGGAGACATATCAAGCATCCCCAAGCTTAATTCCTTCTCGTCCTCGAGTAGGTAAATGATGAAAACAATTTTTTTTGATGTGGAATGCTACTTGGCATAATTTCAATGTAATTCTCTTAATTATGGTATGAATATTCAGATCCGAAAGATTCAAGACAAAAGTTTAATATTGCCATAGAAATAATAATACTTCAAGCATACTAACTAAGCAATTATGTCTCTTCGAAATAACATGGCCAAAGAAAGTTATCCCTACAAAATCATATAGTTTGGCTATGCTCCATCTTCACCACACAAAGTATTCAAATCATGCACAACCCCGATGACAAGCCAAGAAATTGTTTCATACTTTTGGTGTTCTCAAACTTTTTCAATCTTCACGCAATACATGAGCGTGAGCCATGGACATAGCAATATAGGTGGAATAGAATGGTGGTTGTGGAGAAGACAAAAAGGGAGAAGATAGTCTCACATCAACTAGGCGTATCAACGGGCTATGGAGATGCCCATCAATAGATATCAATGTGAGTGAGTAGGGATTGCCATGCAATGGATGCACTAGAGCTATAAGTATATGAAAGCTCAACAAAAAGAAACTAAGTGGGTGTGCAGCCAACTTGCTTGCTCACGAAGACCTAGGGGCATTTTGAGGAAGCCCATCGTTCGAATATACAAGCCAAGTTCTATAATGAAAAATTCCCACTAGTATATGAAAGTGATAGCATAAGAGACTCTCTATCATGAAGATCATGGTGCTACTTTGAAGCACAAGTGTGGAAAAAAGGATAGTAGTACTGCCCTTTTCATTTATTCTTTTTTCTAGGCCTTTTTTTATTTGGCCTTTCTCTTTTTTTATTAGGACAACACTCTATGAATTATGATCATCACACTTCTATTTATTTACAACTCAATGATTACAACTCGATACTAGAACAAAGTATGACTATATATGAATGCCTCCGGTGGTGTACCGGGATAGCAATGATGCATGAGTGACTTATATGAAAGAATTATGAACGGTGGCTTTGCCACAACTAAAATGTCAACTACATGATCATGTGAAGCAATATGACAATGATGGAGCGTGTCAAAGTAAACGGAACGGTGGAAAGTTGCATGGCAATATATCTCGGAATGGCTATGAAAATGCCATGATAGGTAAGTATGGTGGCTGTTTTGAGGAAGGTATATGGTGGGTGTATGATACCGGCGAAAGGTGTGCGGTATAAGAGATGCTAGCAATGGTGGAAGGGTGAGAGTGCGTATAATCCATGGACTCAACATTAGTCATAAAGAACTCACATACTTATTGCAAAAATCTATTAGTTATCGAAGCAAAGTACTACGCGCATGCTCCTAGTGGGATAGATTGGTAGAAAAAGACCATCGCTCGTCCCCGACCGCCACTCATAAGGAGGACAATCAATAAATACATCATGCTCCGACTTCTTAACATAACGGTTCACCATACGTGCATGCTACGAGAATCACAAACTTCAACACAAGCATTTCTCAAATTCACAACTACTCAACTAGCATGACTCTAATATCACCATCTCCATATCTCAAAACAATTATCAAGTTTCAAACTTCTCATAGTATTCAACACACTAATAAGAAAATTTTATTATTAATCTTGAATGCTTAACATAATTAAAGCAAATTACCATGCTGTTTTGTAGGAATCTCAAAATAATCTAAGTGAAGCATGAGAGAACAATGGTTTCTATAAAACAAATCTACCAACATGCTCTAAAAGATATAAGTGAAGCACTTGAGCAAAAACTATATAACTCAAAAGATATAAGTGAAGCACATAGAGTATTCTAACAATTTCCGAATCATGAGTGTCTCTCTCAAAAAGGTGTGTGCAGAAAGGATGATTGTGGAAAACTAACAAATAAAGACTCAAATAATACAAGACGCTCCAAGCAAAACACATATCATGTGGTAAATAAAAATATAGCTCCAAGTAAAGTTATCGATAGAAGTAGACGAACGAGGGGATGCCTTCCGGGGCATCCCCACGCTTTTGCTTTTAGGTGTCCTTAGATTATATTGGGGATGCCATGGGCATCCCCAAGCTTAGGCTCTTGCCACTCCTTGTTCCATAGTCCATCAAATCTTTACCCAAAACTTGAAAACTTCACAACACAAAACTTAAAGTAGAAAATCTCGTGAGCTCCGTTAGCGAAAGAAAACAAAACACCACTTCAAGGTACTATAATGAACTCATTCTTTATTTAAATTGGTGTTAAACCTAATGTATTCCAACTTTTCTATGGTTTATAAACTCCATTACTAGCCATAGATTAATCAAAATAAGCAAACAACACACGAAAAACAGAATCTGTCAAAAACAAAGTAGTCTGTAGTAATCTGTATCAAACCCATACTTCTGGAACCCCAAATTTTTTAAAATAATTTGCTGGACGTGAGGAATTTATCTATTAGTCATCTAAAAAAATAATTAACTAAATAGCACTCTCCAATAAAAAATGGCAGCAATTCTCACGAGCGCTAAAGTTTCTGTTTTTTACAGCAAGATCAAAAAGACTTTCCCCAAGTCTTCCCAACGGTTCTACTTGGCACAAACACTAATTAAACACAAAAAACACAACCAAAATAGAGTATAGATAAATTATTTATTAATAAACAGGAACAAAAAGCAAGGAATAAAAATAAAATTTGGTTGCCTACCAACAAGCGCTATCGTTTAACGCCCCTAGCTAGGCATAAAAGCGAGGATAGATCTAGGTAGTGATATCTTTGGTAGGCAATCCATAAGTGGCTCTAATAATAGATTCATATGGTAATTTAATTTTCTTTCTAGGGAAGTGTTTCATGCCTTTCCTTAACGTAAATTAGAATCTAATATTCCCTTCCTTCATATCAATAATTGCACCAATCGTTCCAAGGAAAGGTCTACCAAGAATAATAGGACATGAAGGATTGAAATCTATATGAAGAACAATGAAATCTACGGGCACATAATTCCTATTTGCAACAATAAGAACATAATTAATCTTCCCCATGGGTTTCTTAATAGTGGAATCCGCAAGGTGCAAGTTTAAAGAGCAATCATCAAAATCACGGAAACCTAGCAAATCACACAAAGTCTTTGGAATCATGGAAACACTAGCACCCAAATCACACAAAGCATAGCATTCATGATCTTTAATCTTAATTTTAATAGTAGGTTCCCATTCATCATGAAGTTTTCTAGGGATAGAAACTTCCAACTCAAGTTTTTCTTCATACGATTGCATCAAAGCATCAACGATATGTTTGGTAAAGGCTTTATTTTGACTATAAGCATGAGGAGAATTTAGCACGGATTGCAACAAGGAAAAACAATCTATCAAAGAACAATTATGATAATTAAATTCCATGAAATCCAAAATAGTGGGTTCATTAATATTTAAAGTTTTGACTTCTTCAATCCCACTTTTAACAATTTTAGCATCAAGATCTAAAGACTCCGAATTTTTGGAACGCCTTCTAGGTAAAGGTGGATCATATTCAGTCCCATCATTATCAAGATTCATATTAGAAAACAAAGATTTAATAGGGGACACATCAATAACTTTTAGATCTTCATCTTTATTATCATGAAAACAAGAAGAACACGCTTTTATAAAGCAATCTTTCTTAGCACGCATCCTAGCGGTTCTTTCTTTGCACTCATCAATGGAAATTCTCATGGCTTTGAGAGACTCATTGATATCATTCTGAGGAGGAATAGATCTAAGTTTCAAAGAATCAACATCAAGAGAAATTCTATCAACGTTCCTAGCCAACTCATCAATCTTAAGCAATTTTTCTTCAATCAAAGCATTGAAATTCTTTTGCAAGGTAATAAATTCTTTAATATTAGATTCAAAATCAGAGGGTATCTTATTAAAATTTCCATAAGAATTGTTGTAGGAATTACCATAATTATTAGAGGAATTAGTAGGATAAGGCCTAGGATTAAAGTTTCCTCTATACGCGTTGTTACCAAAATTATTCCTACCAACAAAATTCACATCCAAAGATTCATTATTATTCTCAATCAAAGTAGACAAAGGCATATCATTAGGATCAGAAGAAACACTTTTATTAGCAAATAATTTCATAAGTTCATCCATCTTACCACTCAAAACATTAATTTCTTCTATCGCATGCACTTTCTTATTAGTAGATCTTTCAGTGTGCCATTGAGAATAATTAACCATAATATTATCTAGGAGTTTAGTAGCTTCTCATAAAGTGATTTTCCATAAAAGTGCCTCCCGCGGTCGAATCAAAAAGATTTCTAGAAGCAAAATTCAATCCGGCATAAAAATTTAGTATAATCATCCACAAATTCAAACCATGTGTAGGGCAATTACGTATCATTAATTTCATCCTCTCCCAAGCTTGTGCAACATGTTCATGATCAAGTTGCTTAAAATTAATAATATCATTTCTAAGAGAGATGACCTTAGCGGGAGGAAAATACTTAGAGATAAAAGCATCTTTGCACTTATTCCATGAATGAATACTATTTTTAGGCAAAGACGAAAACCAAGCTTTAGCACGATCTCTAAGCAAAAAAGGAAATAGCTTCAATTTAACAATATCATTGTCCACATCTTTCTTATTTTGCATATCACACAAATGAACGAAGTTGTTTAGATGGGTAGCGGCATCTTCACTAGAAAGGCCGGAAAACAGATCTTTCATGACAAGATTCAACAAAGCAGCATTAATTTCACAAGATTCAGCATCGGTAAGAGGAGCAATCGGAGTGCTAATAAAATCATTGTTGTTGGTATTGGTAAAGTCACACAATTTGATATTATCTTGAGCCATCATGACAAGCAAGCAAACCAACACACAAGCAAACAAGAAACATGCAAAAAGAGGCGAATGGAGAAAGAGAGCGAGGATGGAGAGAGAGAGAGGGCGAATAAAACGGCAAGGGTGAAGTGGGGGAGAGGAAAACGAGAGGCAAAAGGCAAATAATGTAATGCGGGAGATAAGGGTTTGTGATGGGTACTTGGTATGTTGACTTTTGCGTAGACTCCGCGGCAACGGCGCCAGAAATCCTTCTTGCTACCTCTTGAGCACTGCGTTGGTTTTCCCTTGAAGAGGAAAGGGTGATGCAGCAGAGCAGCGTAAGTATTTCCCTCAGTTTTTGAGAACCAAGGTATCAATCCAGTAGGAGGCCACGCACGAGTCCCTCGCACCTACACAAACAAATAAACTCCTCGCAACCAACGCGATAGAGGGGTTGTCAATCCCTTCACGGTCACCTACGAGAGTGAGATCTGATAGATATGATAAGATAATATTTTTGGTATTTTTATGATAAAGAGAAATAAACATGCAAGTAAAATAAATGGCAAAGGAAATAACTAAGTATTAGAAGATTAAAATGATGGAAAATAGACCCGGGGGCCATAGGTTTCACTAGAGGCTTCTCTCGAGAGCATAACTATTACGGTGTGTGAACAAATTACTGTTAAGCAATTGACAGAATTGAGCATAGTTATGAGAATATCTAGGTATGATCATGTATATAGGCATCACGTCCAAGACAAGTAGACCGACTCCTGCCTGCATCTACTACTATTACTCCACACATCGACCGCTATCCAGCATGCATCTAGAGTATTAAGTTCAAGAGAATAGAGTAACGCTTTAAGCAAGATGACATGATGTAGAGGGATAAACTCATGCAATATGATATAAACCCCATCTTGTTATCCTCGATGGCAACAATACAATACGTGCCTTGCTGCCCCTACTGTCACTGGGAAAGGACACCGCAAGATTGAACCCAAAGCTAAGCACTTCTCCCATTGCAAGAACGATCAATCTAGTAGGCCAAACCAAACTGATAATTCAAAGAGACTTGCAAAGATAACCAATCATACATAAAAGAATTCAGAGAAGATTCAAATATTATTCATAGATAAACTTGATCATAAACCCACAATTCATCGATCTCAACAAACACACCACAAAAGAAGATTACATCGAATAGATCTCCACAAGAGAGGGGGAGAACTTTGTATTGAGATCCAAAAAGAGAGAAGAAGCCATCTAGCTAATAACTATGGACCCATAGGTCTGAAGTAAACTACTCACACTTCATCGGAGAGGCTATGATGTTGATGTAGAAGCCATCCGTGATTGATACCCCCTCCGGCGGAGCTCCGGAAAAGGCCCCAAGATGGGATCTCATGGATACAGAAAGTTACGGCAGTGGAATTAGGGTTTTGGCTCCGTATCTGGTAGTTTGGGGGTACATAGGTATATATAGGAGGAAGGAGTATGTCGGTGGAGCAACGTGGGCCCCGCGAGGGTGGAGGGCGCGCCCCCTACCTCATGCCTTCCTGGTTGATTGCTTGACGTAGGGTCCAAGTCCTCTGAATCATGTTCGTTCCAAAAATCACGTTCCCGAAGGTTTCATTCCGTTTGGATTTCGTTTGATATTCTTTTTATGTGAAACCCTAAAATAGGCAAAAAAAACAACAATTCTGGGCTGGGCCTCCTGTTAATAGGTGAGTCCCAAAAATAATATAAAAGTGTATAATAAAGCCCAATAATGTCCAAAACAGGATATAATATAGCATGGAACAATAAAAAATTATAGATACGTTGGAGACGTATCAAGATCTGACGGACATATATAGCATTGACTACGACTTATAACAAGACTGATATGAATATTTAAGGACAATGACAATGGATAAAAATTGTCTTACATATTTAGGAAGATAATTAAAGAAGCCACATGCAGCAACGCCCGGAATACACTGATACGTCTCCAACGTATATATAAATTTTGATTGTTCCATGCTATTATATTATCCATCTTAGATGTTTTATATGCATCTATATGCTATTTTATAAGATTTTTGGACTAACCTATTAACCTAGAGCCCAGTGCCAGTTTCTATTTTTTTCCTTGTTTTTGAGTTTCACAGAAAAGGAATATCAAACAGAGTCCAAATGAGATGAAAATTTACGGAGATTTTTATGGACCAGAAGAAGCCCCCAAAGCAAAAGAGTTGGGCCAGAAGAGCCACGAGGACTCCACAAGGGTGGAGGGCGCACCAACCCCCCTAAGGCACGCCCTCCATCCTTATGGGCTCCTCGTGGACCCCCTGACTTGTTCTTGACGCCAAAACTTCCTATAAATATATAAACCCCCAGAAATAAACCTATATCGGGAGTTCCACTGCCGCAAGCCTCGGTAGCCACCAAAAACCAGTCGGGACCCTGTTCCGGCACCCTGTCGGAGGGGGGAATCATCACCGGTGGCCATCTTCATCATCCCTGCGGTCTCCATGACAAGGATGGAGTAGTTCACCCTCGGGGCTCAGGGTATGTACCAGTAGCTATGTGTTTGATCTCTCTCTCTCCCTCTCTCCCTCTCTCTCTCGTGTTCTTGATTTGGCATGATCTTGATGTACCGCGAGCTTTGCTATTATAGTTGGATCTTCTGATGCTTCTACCCCTCTACCTTATTGTAATGGATTGAGTTTTCCCTTTGAAGTTATCTTATCGGATTGAGTCTTTAAGGATTTGAGAACACTTGATGTATGTCTTCATGTGCTTATCTATGGTGACAATGGGATATTCACGTGGTCTACTTGATGAATGTTTTGGTGAACAACTTGTGGGTTCTGTGATCTTGTGAACTTATGCATAGGGGTTGGCACACGTTTTTGTCTTGACTATCCGGTAGAAACATTGGGGCACTCTTTGAAGTTCTTTGTGTTGGTTTGAATAGATGAATCTGAGATTGTGTGATGCATATCGTATAATCAAACCCGCGGATACTTGTGGTGACATTGGAGTATCTAGGTGAGATTAGGGTTTTGGTTGATGTGTGTCTTAAGGTGTTATTTTAGTATGATCTTTAGGGCTGTTTGTGACACTTATAGGAATAGCCCAATAGATCGATCCGAAAGAATAACTTTGAGGTGGTTTCGTACCCTACAATAATCTCTTCGTTTATTATCTGCTATTAGTGACTTTGGAGTGACTCTTTGTTGCACGTTGAGGGATTGTTATATGATCCAATTATGAAATGTTGAGAGAACTTGCACTAGTGAAAGTATAGACCCTAGGCCTTGTTTCCAAGCATTGCAATACTGTTTTCGCTCACTTTTGTTACTTGCTACCTTGCTGTTTTTATATTTTTAGATTACAAAAACCTATATCTACCATCCATATTGCACTTGTATCACCATCTCTTCGCCGAACTAGTGCACCTATACAATTTACCATTGTATTGGGTGTGTTGGGGACAGAAGATACTCTTTGTTATTTGGTTGCAGGGTTGTTTGAGAGAGACCATCTTCATCCTATGCCTGCCACGAATTGATAAACCTTAGGTCATCCACTTGAGGGAAATTTGCTACTGTCCTACAAAACTCTGCACTTGGAGGCCTAACAACGTCTACTAGGATAAAGTTGCATAGTAGACATCAAGCTCTTTTCTGGCGCCATTGCCGAGGAGGTTAGCGCTTGAAGGTATATCTTTAGATCTTGCAATCGAATGTTTTAGTTTCTTGTTTTATCACTAGTTTAGTCTATAAAAGAAAACTACAAAAAAATGGAATAGAGGTTGCCTCATATGCTTCATCTTTTTAATGTCTTTCGTGAAAATCAGGATTCTGATAATTGTGCCAAAGTGTTATAAGAAGGATGCATTAAAATGTTTCGCACTAAATCTTTGAATGCTGAGCATGGTTGCAATGTTGTTAGTATGAATTGTTTGAATATCCATGATGCTAATGATATTCAAATCTACAAGCTTGGGGATGCTATGTTTGATGAAGATGATATTTTTTGTCCCCCAAGTTTTGATGAGCAAATTTATTATGATGATAGAATGCCTCCTATCTATGATGATTATTATGATGACATTTATGCTATAAAGAATAATGATAATCATGAAAATTGTCATCATGATATTAATTTTCAATTGGATTATGCCTCACATGACCGTTATTTTGTTGAGATTGCTCCCACTAATATTGATGAGAATAAATTTGCTTATGTGGAGAGTAATAAATTTTCTATGCTTGTGGATCATGAAAATAACACTTTATGTCATGGTTATATTGTTGAATTCATTCATGATGCTACTGAAAATTATTATGATGGAGGAATATATCTTGTAGGAGTTGCAATAATATCAAGTTTCCTCTCTACATGTTGAAAATCTTGAAGTTTTGCTTGCTTTACCTTCCTATGCTAGATGATTCTTGATCCCATAAGTTGTTTGCTCACACAATCCCTATGCATAGGAAGTGGTATAGACTTAAATGTGCGTGTCATATGCTTCATGATGCTCCTGTTATGTTTCAATTCTTATCTTTTATGTGAGCATCATTGAAACCATCATGCCTAGCTAGAAAGGCAATAAAGAAAAGCGCTTGTTGGGAGACAACCCAACATTTATACCTATTATTTTGGTATGTTCACATGATTATGCTACTGTAGTAATCATGTTTTATAGCTTTTGTTTCAATAAAGTGCCAAGTAAAGCCTTTGGGATTGCTTACGGTGATATTTGATTTGATCTTGCTGAAAAACAGAAACTTTTGCGCTCAGGTAAACAATTCTCATTTTGAATAGAAGAGTGATAAAATACTGATTCGTTTAGAAGAAGATTAATAAACAAATGTCTTAGGTTGTCCTAATTTTTAAGATTTTTTGGAGTTACAGAAGTATTCTAGAGTTACTGATTACTACAAACTATTCAGTTTTCGACAGATTCTATTTTCGATGCATAGTTTGCTTGTTTTCTAGTTTCTATGGCTTATATTGCTTAATATAAATTGTAGAAAAGATAGGTTACTACAGACATAATGTGAGAAAAATTATGAATCTTGTCTTGACAGTAACTAAGTAGTGATTTGCTTTATTATACTAACGGAGCTTACGAGTTTACTATTGTGAAGTTTTCAAGTTTTGGGTAAAGTTTTGATGGACTACGGAATAAGGAGTGGTAACAGCCGAAGCTAGGGAATCCCCAAGGCACCCCAAGGCAATATTCAAGGAAAACCAACATCCTAAGCTTGGGGATGCCCGGATGGCATCCCCTCTTTCGTCTTCGTTCATCGGTAACCTTACTTGGAGCTATATTTTTATTCACCACATGATATGTGTTTTTCTTGGAGTGTCATTTTCTTTTATTAAAATTTTCTTGCTGTTATTTAGAGTAATGTTTTGCATCTTTTAGTTCAATAAAAAGGTCAAGTGTAGCCTTTACCATGCTTATTTTGCAAGTCTGTATGTTGCTGTTTGAAAACAGAAAGTTTGCTGTTATGTTTTGAATATTGCTGATTAGTCAAAACATGATTAAATCTTGAAATTTTTACGCAACGATTAACAACAAATTATCTATAGTGTGGTAAATTTTCAGAATTTTTTGAGTTAAATAAGTATGATTCCTCTTGCATTCTTTACAGACTATCGTGTTTGGACAAATTGCTGTTGTGGTTGCATTGTTTGCATATGTTTGCCTGTTTAATGATTCTATTTGAGGAGTGTTAAATATGCAGAGGCATTTAGTATGCAATGTCAAATTATAATTTTAGTGATTTTCTACAGTAGAGAAAGATAAGGTTTACCATGGATTTATACTACCTTATCTCACGAGTTCTTGTTGAGTTTTGTGTGGATGAAGTTTTTAAGATTTAGGAAAACCGTGATATGAAAGGAATTAAGGAGAGAAAAAAGCTCAAACTTGGGGATTCCCAAGGCATCCCAAGTAAATATTTCAAGAAGTCTCAAGCATCTAAGCTTGGGGATGCCCAGTAGGCATCCCACCTTTCTTCTTCAACAACTATCAGTCAGTTTTGGTTGAGCCTAAGTTGTTGCTTCTTTGCATGATATGTGCTATCCTTGCAATGTCATTTTATTTTGTTTTGCTTGATGTTTGGATAAAATACTTAAGAACAAAAAATTTATTTATGAGAAGGAGTCTTCACATAGTTACATAATTATTCGACTACTCATTGATCTTCACTTATATCTTTTGGAGTAGTTTGTCATTTGCTCCAGTGCTTCACTTATATCTTTTTAGAGCACAATGGTGGTTTTATTTTGAAGAAATTGATGAACTCTCATGCTTCACTTATATTATGTCGAGAGTCTTAAACAGCATGGTAACTTGCTTTGGTTATGAATTTAGTCCTAATATGATGGGCATCCAAGAGGGATATAATAAAAACTTTCATATAAAGTGCACTGAATACTATGAGAAGTTTGATTCCTTATGATTGTTTTGAGATATAAGGATGGTGATATAAGAGTCATGCTAGTGAGCAATTGTGGATTGGTAGAAATACTTGTGTTAAAGTTTGTGATTCCCATAGCATGCACGTATGGTGAACCGTTATGTGAGGAAGTCGGAGCATGATTTATTTATTGATTGTCTTCCTTATGAGTGGCAGTCGGGGACGAGCGATGGTCTTTTCCTACCAATCTATCCCCCTAGGAGCATGCGCGTAGTACTTTGTTTTGATAACTAATATATTTTTTCAATAAGTATGTGAGTTCTTTATGAATAATGTTGAGTCCATGGATTATATGCACTGTCACCCTTCCACCATTCCTAGACAACATACACAAGGGAAAAAGAAGAAGGATGACGCAGACAATGATATGGCTCACTGATCTCTACTTTCTTGATGCGCTGCAGGCCACATAGACTAGTTCTCACGGCGAGCAGCTATGATCTCTTTAATGCCCTCAATACGCTGCTTGGCAGCATCCACACGGATTCCTCCACCACCCATTCATGCTCAATGCGTACCATGTCATTATCGTCCATAAGTTTCTTGACGATGATGCCCGTCCTCTTCAACAAGGCAGTGGTCTCCTCGTGCTCCTTCGCTCTCAACAGGTCGCGCTCGGTGTGGAGCTTTGCCTTGTCCCCCCTAGTCGCCGGATGACGCCGGTAGCATTTTCAAACGAGGCACTCATCTCGTCATGTAGCTTTCTCCATCCAGAGTTCCGATCCATCAGGTCATCAACCATAGCTTGCATGTGCCTGTGAGAGTCCTCGCCTTCCCACGAGACATTTTCCCAGGCCGCCACGGCGAGGGAGGACCTCTCAACTGCATTCGCAACGCGACGGGACATCTCTGATGCTTCCGCATTGCGACCAAACTTGTCTGCTGCATCGACGGCATGGCGAGACCTCTGTGCTGCTTTGGCGTCCTGGCGGGACATGTCGGCCACTTTCGCAACGAGGTAGGACATCTCTCATGCTTTCACTTCCATGCTCTCCTCTCCATGGTAGTAATCTCTGGACCCAGAACTTAGGTGGGCCAAGGCAGACGCAAGGGAACAACGATGAAAGACTTGTTTGTTTTTGTGGATAAGGAGTTAAGGAGGAATGTTCAGTCTTGTTGGAGTAGGTAGTATTTATGACCGAGTATTAATATGCTCCTAAGTGGGAAACCATTTAGGTTTTCATTGGTGTAAACAGGTTTGCAATTAAATATAGCGTGGTAGTAATTTGGAATGTGAAGGGACGCAAGCTCAAAATTTATTGATGGTTCTAGTTTTGAAGTGTGGCACTATTCCTGGATGGCATAACATGGTCACGCGTTCTTGGCCACATACTTGGCGTTTTCACCATAGGGTGCACCGGAATAGGCGATGTTTGCGCATGTCTTGTTCCATCAACCATGGGCGGTCATTATTACCATCGCGCATGCTTATTTTAATTAGAATGTGTGCCCATCTAACGCACACACGTTGATATGTCTAACTGTTTCTGTTTGTTGTGGCTAATCGCAAATAGTTCTTCTGAGTGAAGTGTATGCCGTCAATCGCACATGCCATCATTCGCAGACACCTTGATCTGGCTGACCGTTTCTGTTGTGTTTCCTAATCGCAACCAGTTCATCTGAGTGAACTGTATGCCGTCAATCGCACTCACACCTTGATCTATCCTACCATTTCTGTTGTGTTGCCTAATCATAAACAACTCATTCGGGTGAACTGTATGTCGTATATTGCACACACATTCATCTGGCTTCCCGTTTATGTTGTTAAGCTCATCGCAAACAGTTCATTCGAGTGAACTATATGCCACGCATCACACACACAATTATAATCTGAAACGTGTTTGTTGTCTCCGCCATCGCAAACATTTTGTATATTTTTTATTGTTTTATTACATCACCGTTTGTGATCAATGCACCACACATAGTTTCATCGAAGGGTCTCTAATTGTAGTGGTGCGTTTGGACAATCATGCAGTAGTGATAAGGGTACTGAAGAAGAGTCAACTTTAGTTAGAAGGCGTCCCCAAGATTCGGAGGGTGAAAATCTGATGAAAAATGCTAAAAGTGGGTTTGGTGAGGTAAAAACTTTAACTAGTGATGTGCCCACTCTCTTGGACTACAAAGATTTTAATTATGATAGTTGTTGTTTGATTGAGTGTGTTTCTTTGTTGCAATCCATGCTATATTCACCCAATGCCTATGAACAAAATAAAGCTTTTACTAAGCATATTGTACAAGCGATGATGAAACCTTTAGAAGAAAAGTCAGAACTAGAGATTTCAATTCCTAGAAAATTATATGATGAATAGGAACCTACCATTAAAGTCAAGAAAAAAATAATGAATGCAATGTTTTATGTGATGTGAGTGCTAGTGTTTCCACAATTTTGAAATCTCTATGTGATGTGCTAGGTTTTACCAATATGGATGAGTGTTCTCTTAATTTGCACTTGGCAGATTCTATTATTAAAGGACCTTTGGGTAGAATTAATGATGTTCTTATTCTTGCAAATAGGAATTATGTGCCCGTTGATTTTATTGTACTTGATATTGATTGTAATCCGTCTTTCCCCATCATACTTGGTAGACCGTTTTTACGAACTATAGGTGTCGTTATTGACGTGAAAGAAGGGAATATTGAATTTCAGTTTCCGTTAAAGAAGAGTATGGAATACTTCCCTAGAACTATAATTAAGCCACTATATGAGTCAACCATGAGAGCCACCTATGGAACCAAAACCAAAGATGACAACACTTGAAACTATGCATTATGCCTAGCTAGGGGCGTAAAAGAATAGCGCTAGTTGGGTGGCAACCCAATATTTATCTTTTAGTTTTTTGTGTTCCTTTCTGTTTTTCAATAAATATACAATTATGCTAATATTATGATTTTATTTTATTGTTTAATTAGTTTTTGTGCCAAGTAAAGCCTTTGGGATGATTTGGATGATAGTTGCTTTGATTCTGTGCATTAACAGAAACTTTTGTGCCCAGTAGCAGAATTGATGTGCTCTGCTGGAACGCAATAAATTTTTGAATTGTTTACAAATGATTGATATACAAATTTCCAACGTTTTCCTATTTTTTTTAGAATTTTGGAGTTACAGAAGTATGGTTGAAGTTCAGATTACTACAGTGTGTTCTTTTTTTGACAGATTCTGTTTTTGTTGCATTGTGTGCTTATTTTGATGAATATATGGGTTGTATCGGGGTGTATAAGCCATGGTAAAGTTAGAACACAATAGGTATAATGCAATAAAAATATGAATGGGTTTGCAATAGTACTTAAAGTGGTGATTTGCTTTATTATACTAATGGATCTCATGAAGGTTTTCGTAAGTTTTGTGTGATTGAAGTTTTTAAGTTTTGGGTGAGATCACAATGGATGAAGGAATAAGGAGTGTAAGAGCCTAAGATTGGGGATGCCCGAGGTACCCCAAGGTAATATTCAAGGACTCCCAAGCAACTAAGCTTGGTGATGCCCCAGAAGGCATCCCTTCTTTCTTCTAATGACCATCGGTAATTTTACTTGGAGCTATATTTTTATTCATCACATATCATGAGTTTTGCTTGGAGTATCTTGTATTATATGATTCTTTGCTTTGGTTTGCTTTTTATTTTGTCACAATCATCCTTGCTGAACACGCTTGTTTGAGAGAGCCACACGCATACCATTATTTCCTAGAATACTCCATGTGCTTCACTTAAATCTTTTGAGCTAGGCAGTTGCTCTAGTACTTCAGTTATATCTTTTTGAGCAGAGTGGTAGTTATATTTTAAAGAAATATGCTCTCATGCTTCACTTATATTAGTTTGAGAGTTCATTTTTGAAGAAATATTTATGCTCTCGTGCTTCAGTTATATCTTTTTGAGAGTTAAGAATAGTAACAGTAATTTGCACGAGATATGATTTTGGTCCCAAAGTGATAGATATCCAAGGGGGATATAATAAAAACTTTCATGAATATCATTGGATATTATAAACTTGATTCCTTGCAATATTTTTGCGATATGGAG
The DNA here is from genome assembly GCF_002162155.2 of Triticum dicoccoides. Taxonomy (NCBI): domain Eukaryota; kingdom Viridiplantae; phylum Streptophyta; class Magnoliopsida; order Poales; family Poaceae; genus Triticum; species Triticum dicoccoides. Next base: position 116,396,376 of record NC_041384.1, on the reverse strand, counting down.
ATAGTAATATGTGTGTCATGTTAATTAGTAATTATGATTTAGTAAGAATATTGGTGTTAAGGTTTGTAATTCCCAATGCATGCACGTAAAGTCAATATTTATGCAATTAAATTATATCCTACTTGTGGTGCGTTATTCGGTGTTAATTATGTTCAATGCTCGTTTATGACCGTTTTCACCTTTCTTGGTTGGTTGCTTCTCAATCTATTTGCTAGCCTCCACTTGTACTAAGCGGGAAGTCTGCTTGTGCATCCAATTCCTTAAACCCAAAGTTGTGCCAAATGAGTCCATCATACATACCTATATGCGGTATTTCCATACTGTTCTAAGTAAACTTGTATGTTCCAACTATAATTTTCAAAATGAATTTCTGTTTTGTGTGCCCGTACCGCTCACGAAGCGGCAAGGGGTGGCCAATATTTTCCATGCTAGGTATTTTATTCTCACGATGAGTGTTTATTCACTTGTCATTGCACGAGAGTGTGGCAGGTAATAGGGATGCCAGTCCCGAAATGAAAAAAAATACTATGATAATAAATTCTATGGGAAGTGTTGGTATGGAAGGCAGTCGTGGATACATCAAGCCATGGATTGTGAAAGAATGTTAGAAAGGAAATAAAACTTTACTTATTTTTTGGGAACCGCCTATAAGTTTTCTAGCATGGAAGATATTGGGAATTCTCGGTCATTTTCGTTGATAGGAAAAGCATGTCTCTCAAAACAATTTTATCTCTCAATTTAAGCTATCAGCTCTGGCACCTCTACAAATATCTGCTTCCCTCTATGAAGGGCCTATCTATTTACTTTAATGCAATTTTTATTTTTTATGTTGAGTCTCCATCTTCTCTTAGAAAGCACCAACTAGGGAAGACTATTCTCATACTTGTGTACTGGATGTAGTTAATATTTGAGTGTGTTTCATGAATGGATCAATGACTGAGCATAATGGGCTAGGGATAACTTTATTTAGTGTTGATATTTTGAAAGATATGGTTGCTTGTTGATATGCTTGAGTATTCATGTCTTCATGTCAAATTATAGACTATTGCTTTATATCATTCAAGTCCAAATGTCCATGCTACAAAGAAAATTCCACATAAAAATTCTGTTTTTAACATTTGCCTAGTCGAGGACGAGCAGGAATTAAGTGTGACGCCCCCGATTTGACCGTACACTAATCATACACGCAAATGTGTACGATCAAGATCAAGGACTCACGGGAAGATATCACAACACAACTCTAGACACAAATTAAAATAATACAAGCTTTATATTACAAGCCAGGGGCCTCGAAGGCTCGAATACAAGAGCTCGATCAAAGATGAGTCAGCGGAAGCAACAATATCTGAGTACAGACATAAGTTAAACAAGTTTGCCTTAAGAAGGCTAGCACAAACTGGGATACAGATCGAAAGAGGCGCAGGCCTCCTACCTGGGATCCTCCTAAACTACTCCTGGTCGTCGTCAGCGGGCAGCACGTAGTAGTAGGCACCTCCGGTGTAGTAGGAGTCATCGTCGAAGGTGGTGTCTGGCTCCTGGGCTCCAACATCTGGTTGCGACAACCAGGTAGAAGGGATAGGGGGAAAAGAGGGAGAAAGCAACCTTGAGTACTCATCCAAAGTACTCGCAAGCAAGGAGCTACACTACATATGTATGCATTGGTATCAACTGGAATAAGGCTATCATATGTGGACTGGACTGCAGAATGCCGGAATAAGAGGGGGATAGCTAGTCCTTTCGAAGACTACGCTTCTGGCAGCCTCCATCTTGCAGCATGTAGAAGAGAGTAAACTGAAGTCCTCCAGGTATCATCACATAGCATAATCCTAACCGATGATCCTCCCCTCGTCGCCCTGTGAGAGAGCGATCACCGGTTGTATCTGGCACTTGGAAGGGTGTGTTTTATTAAGTATCCGGTTCTAGTTGTCATAAGGTCAAGGTACAACTCCAAGTCGTCCTGTTACCGAAGATCACGGCTATTCGAATAGATTAACTTCCCTGCAGGGGTGCACCACATAACCCAACACGCTCGATACCATTTGGCCAGACACACTTTCCTGGGTCATGCCCGGCCTTGGAAGATCAACACGTCGTAGCCCTACCTAGGCACAACAGAGAGGTCGGCACGCCGGTCTAAATCCTATGGCGCAGGGGTCTGGGCCCATCGCCCATTGCACACCTACACGTTGCGTACGCGGCCGGAAGCAGAACTAGCCCCCTTAATACAAGAGCAGGCTTACGGTCCAATCCGGCGCGCGCCACTCAGTCGCTGACGTCACGAAGGCTTCGGCTGATACCACGACATCGAGTGCCTATAACTGTCCCCGCGTAGATGGTTAGTGCGTATAGGCCAATAGCTAGACTCAGATCAAATACCAAGATCTCGTTAAACGTGTTAAGTATCCGCGAACACCGACCAGGGCCAGGCCCACCTCTCTCCTAGGTGGTCTCAACCTGCCCTGTCACTCCGCCTCAAAGTAACAGTCAGGGGCCGTCGGGAACTCAGGGCCATCACTACCTGGATGGAGCCACCTGCCCCTTCAGCCCCCATCTCCGAACAGTATCATAAGTAATGTAACAGTATAAGTATATATCATATGCCCGTGATCACCTCCCGAAGTGATCACGGCCCAGTAGTATAGCATGGCAGACGGACAAGAGTGTAGGGCCACTGATGGAACACTAGCATCCTATACTAAGCATTTAGGATTGTAGTTAAGGTATCAACAGTTGTAACAACAATGACAGGCTATGCATCAGAATAGGATTAACGGAAAGCAGTAACATGCTACCCTACTCTAATGCAAGTAGTATAGAGAAGAGTAGGCGATATCTGGTGATCAAGTGGGGGGGGGGCTTGCCTGGAAGCTCAGCCGAGAATGAGGGGTCGTCAACACCGTAGTCGATCGGGGGTCGCCGGCAGTCTCGGGGTCTACCGGAAAGAAGTAACAGAGGGGGAGCACAATAAATAACAGAGCAACCAAAGCATCACAAAACATAACGAGGTAATACGCGGTGCTAGGTGTGCCCTAACGCGGTAGGAGGTGATACCGGCGAAGGGGGGGGGACATCCGGAAAAGTATTCCCGGTGTTCCGCATTTTCGGACAGATGAACCAGAGGGGGAAAGTTACATGTTTGCTATGCTAGGGATGCGTGACGGATGAACGGGTTGCGTATCCAGATTCGTCTCGTCGTTCTGAGCAACTTTCATATATAAAGTTTTTTTCATCCGAGTTACGGTTTATTTTATATTATTTTTCAAAGTTTTAATAGATATTTTGAAATTCAGGAATTATTATTAATTTGAAATTAATAGTAAATGCTATGTTCACACATTGAAGTGTACACAGCAGGGTCTATAGAGGCTCACATGTGGGGCATGTTGACTAGGTTGACCCAGTCAACATCTGACTGGTCAAAGGGTGAATAGTGCAGTGGGTCCCGCGTGTCATGGAGAGTAGTTGTATTTTGATTTTTTTTGACTGTTAACTAAATGGGACCCGCATGTCAATGGGCCATTAGGAACCTAACCATTAATTAATCTAACTAACGTTAATTAGCACTACTAACTGGGAACTGGGCCGGCCCTAACATACACGTACGCACATAAACAACACACACATACCACGCACACACTTGGCCATGGCCATTAGCAGTAGTGTCCAGCAGTAGCATGCACTAGTAACAGAGGAGCGATAGCAGCAGCCGCACGCAGTAGCAGCCGGAACATCAAGCAGCAGCGACCAGCGAGAGCGCCAGTAGGCAACAGGGAGTAGCAACAGCTAGGTAGTGCAGCGGTGGTAGCAGCAAGCAGTAGGCAGTAATGGCATGAGCAACAGCAGCGGAAGCGGCCAGGAGCAACAGCCGCGGGCGCGCTGAGGCAAGACGCGGGAGGCAGCGGCGCTTGGCGGGGCAAGGGCGCGGCGACCGGCCGACGCGCGGGCAGGCGCGCTGGTGGACGCGGCCGTGGCGTGGCACACGGGGCAAGGCGAAGCCAGGGGAGCCCAGGGCGCAGGCCGGGCGCAGCGAGCGCGGGCGCGACAGTAGCGGCGCCAAACGATGATAAAGTAGACGGGAACAAAGGCGAATCGGACGAGGGCCTCATAGCGGTTCTCGATGACGTGCTCAGGAGGCCAGGGGAGCGCTGAGGGAGGAGATCCGGGACGAATAAGCGGCGACCGGACGCAGGGAAGACGCCCGATGACGAGCGCTCGGGGCCTCCTAGCTTGAGCCGATGCTAGTAGTCGAAGCAGGGGAAGGTGGCGCAGCTCCAGGACGGCTTGGCGCGATGAGGGGAGGTCGGCGGCCGCGGGATCGATGAGGTGGCGGCGGTTGTGTCTCGGGCGCGAGCGAATCTGAGAGGGGGAGGAACGAGCGAGGGGAATGGGGCACTAGGGTTAGCAAAGTGGTCGTAGGGGGGGTCTTGTGGGTCGCCGGGGATGTGGCGGATGGCTGGCACGTGGCCATGGTCGTGGGATGGACGCCACGGTTGCCCTGCCTCCCACTGTAGCGTGAGGTTAGGGATGAGGGGGGTTAGGTGGGTAGGCAACGTGTAGTGGGCCAAGCCCAGTGGGACAGGGGAGGGTTGTTTCCTTTTTCTTTCTCTTTTCTTTTTTTGTTTTCTTTGCAACATTTTCTTTTTATTTATTTTTCTTTTCTGTTATCATTTAGTTCCTAATTATCTTAGTTTTAATAAAATACCAAAGTGGCACCTAAATTTATGTTACAACTTATGTCACAACCACAAAAGGTTTCATCCCAAAATAATTTAGTTAGTAATTTTCAAAATATAAAAGGCATTTAATTAATGGTTTTAGCTACTGATTTAATTAGTTTAGTGCATTTAAACATTTTATAAAGAGTTGGTTTCTCCACCAATATATCTTATGAATTATTTGTCATAATAAGAACATTTTAGTTTTGACTTTTGAAAACTTTAATTGTTTGACTTTATTTAAATTTGAATTTGAACGGGATTTGAACCAACGAGGGATTAGCAACAATAACGGAGGTGATGTGGCATCATTAGCAGAGTTTTTCTATAGCCTAATTATCCAGGCGTCACAATTCTCCTCCACTATAAGAAATCTCGTCCCAAGATTTAAGAGGGGAGTAAGAGGGAAAGTTCTGGTTACGAAATTTTAACGGGTGTCCTCGGTCTTGGTTGCTCTTCTCGAAGAGGTCGATCCATTATGTTGCTTTCTTCATTCCTCTGCTTCAGGGCATCATGATGAAGTTGTCATCCTTTCTTTGGGAACTCCATCGTACTTACGAATAGGAAAGGGGCAGCTTCAAAAGGACAGACCTCTACAAGGCTGCTTATCCGGTAGATAATATTAGGGAAGGTGGCAGAAAGTAACTCTCGATTTGAAACTTAAGAAATTAACGAGAGCAAAATAATGAGGTTTCATGGGAAGTTTCGAGCGAGCAGGCAACAGTTCGATGCCCGAAATAGGGCGGGAAAGCGGCTCAAAGCAATCGGGAATAAGTATCGCGTCCAGTAGCATATTTGATGATCTCTCGGAAGGTGGTTCGTGAATTACATATGAGGCCACACGCGAGGAACAACCTTGGGAAGAGGGGGTGCAGGAGAGTCAGGTTTCGATCCTGTGGAACTGTGGGTTATGGGCCCACCATGTGGTTAAAAGTAGGAAAAACGTTGATATCTTGCACGGTCATGATAGCAAGGCATGTCAGATAATAACCTGTCAGTTATGTCGGCAACAACATCGGTACCAAGGGCGAGGGATGAAGAGAACAATTTTCCTGCTCGTTGAAACGAGGCGGACCAATAGGCAAAGTTCTCATCCATCGGTGGTTACCGGAATGTCATCAACAATAGTAACAGGGTCTCACTGACAGAGTTGTACAATGAGGTGCTTACTAAGCATGGAATTATCACTGCACAGTTAAGTCAGATTACAAAAAAGCTTAGCAAGACAATGGAAAGGAAAATGCGATTATCAGGTTTTAAACAGAAGAATGGAAAGGAAATTGTGTTTTAAACACATAATTCAGGGATATATCCTTCCCAAGGACAAGTAGAGCATGATATCTGTGGCAGGATATCATGTAGAAAACCCCTTAGGTAAGGGGAGAGAAATTTCATGACATTACCCATACAACGATGTTTGGATAATTGAGCAAAAAACATTTAGCATTGGCATCAAATGTTCTTGTTGAAAATCGGAGTACCACAGATAGGCTTCGAGATAGCATTGACATGGTCATCAGGTAAGGATCAGGCTATGGATACACAAAGGATCCATCAGGAACAACTTATAGAATAAGTCTTACCATTTTCTCATGGAAGAAAGGATAACCTTACTAAAATGGAAACTATAACCACAAGTCCTTCGGTCAGGTGTGATGGGCATGACATCACCTTACCAATATATAAGGACCAGTGTTATAACTGTTGGAGATATGTCCCAACCATCATATCTGACCGGGATTCATATCTGATTGGTGTTAGGATATCTCAGACTTGGGGTGCCTGAGAAGAAGAGGTGCAACACAAGTGATGAGATGACATTATATGACTCTTGGGAAATGAACTATGAAAGCGAGTCCCGATCAAGGGTTCATCATTAAGCCAAGGGGAGGATGAGGAAGTGGCTGATGGACTCAGCAATAATTCAACAAGGTATCCAAAATGATGCATCTCCACAATTATGTGGATAGGGAGATAGCATTTGTCAGATCAAATAATATAATGAAGTATGCTCGAGGAAAACATACACAATTAAACATTGGTTGAAAGGTGCAGCCGAATTATGGGTTGGGTTGCACGACCAATGTGAGAATGGTGATTCAATAATCAATAGTCTAAGAGTGAATGTTCGACCATTAACTTCAAAGCAATAGGGTTGCTAGAAGGGCAGAATCCAAACAGCACCGTTCACCTGTTGGTATCCCGGTTAGAACCAACACGGGGACCAAGAAAGAAAGGTGATGGTGAGAAGTATTACCTGTATCAAGAATCCATAAGAGGTGGTGAAATTCTCACGACTTTCTTGACATTAAAGATGGTAATACTCCAAGGTAAGGAAGAACAAATGCTGGATAGCAAGGAACTCAAGGTATAACACAAAACACGACAAGTTTGTGTTGGAGGGAAGTCAATAAAGTGGTCAATGATAATACAGATCATCGAGGGCAAGGATGGTATTTCTCATCATGAACTCAATTGACATCCTGGAAGAGCTTAGAATGCCGATGATGATCACGACACAATTGTTGAGAGATTTCATGAAGATGTAATCGGTCGGCGATGACATCAAGCCAAAGGAATGATGAAGTGAAAGGTTACTGAAACTAAGGGTATGACACAAACTCGAAACAAGCTCGTAGTTCAAGGCGAAGTGTTATGACGAGGAAGATCGACGTAAGCTTAGCTCATCATCGAAAATTTTGCTCCGGGAAGAAGGACCAGGTAGCACAGTTAATTTTTTGCACGATAATGATATGGCCAATCAGGCTAGGAATGACTTGAAGGGTTATTAAACTCGTAAGAAATGAAAATTACTTAGGAGTTATTGAATCGGAGTACATATTCGATTCACTATTCGGTGTTCTCGTTTGATGACAACCCAGAACCCAAGAAAATTTGGATTAGGGGGGAAATAACATTTGATGAAGAACCCATAAGAAGTTATGTAGTACCATGACATTATCAAGATATCATAGTGTAATAATCGATGGTAGATCAAAGTAAAGGTTGGACAAGTGCAATGATCTGCACAAGACAAGTACTTCAACTTGTCCGAGAAATGGTATTAAGGAGAAAATATGGTCGGAACCATGATTGCATAGGATCAGTTCACAGATACCAGATGATACTATATCAACGAAATAGTTATTATTACAAGAAGCTTCTATGGTAGGATCTACGTCGTGACCATGGACATGAACACAAAGTTCAAGGTCGACTCCCACTTCTTCAATGTATAACCTTCCATTCACCTCTCACTTTCGAAGAAGTTGTAGTGTTGAGATTTTATCTAGCAAAACACCAGAAGAGTATGACTCGTGAAAACTTTCGAGTTCACACATATTAGGGAAGGCATAGGTTCAACCCGTCAGGGTATCATGGAAACATATACCACAAGTTTCAATAGTAAATACCACAAGCTCGAAAGCAGAGCATGGTTGGTCAATCAGAGGATAGGATTTACCAATGGAGAAAGAACTTCCAAAGGGATTGAATATGAAGGACGCTATCGGATAAAATCCAACAAAGTATCCGGTGGTCCTCAAAGGATCTGATGTGAGCATCGGTACTCAACCAGAGGAAGAAACAATGCAAGGAGATCAGACTATAGAAACAACTGACTAATTCAAAGCTCAAATGCAAAAGAATTATGATTTCCGACCAACGGATCAGAAGCAAACACTTTGATTAAGGATGGATAAGTTACGTATGCATAGGGTACAATCGATGGCAATCCGATTGGTCGAGAACTAGCTCATGTTTAAAATGGTGTCTGAGCCGGGAGGATAAATCCTGAGGATTGCAAGCATTCACAACCATATTGGATCAAAGACCCAAAATGACAATGACAAGGGATGCCAATAATGATTACGAGACATATGGGATTAACCATAATGCAAGCAAGCAAGAATTTCAAGGGCAATAAGCTGCTAAGGATTTTCGGAAGATCGAATATTATTTCGAAGACCTTAGTGAAACACATAAACAACTAGGGATGAGCGGATACTCGGTAGGTGCGAGAATTTATCCATAGGGACATTCAGGCGGCAAAGAACTGCAAGGCGGTAGGCACAAAGTATTCTCGGGACAATAGAGAGAATTTCGGGGTATCTTGCAATAACAAGATCATCTAGGAATAAAAGTAAGGACGATTGGTGTATCTATTTATCCATAGGGATAATTCGATGGTAGGGAATTGCAAAGGCGGCGGGCACAAAGTCTCAAGAGAACATTGGAGAGTATCTTTGGAATCTTCTGGTGTAGCATGCAATCATCTATGATAAGGGGCTCTCCGGGAGAAAGTAGTTACGAGAACCTAGAGTCAGGTTTAGTAAAATCATTTAACCCGAGTAGGAGAGAGAGTTAGAATCCCAGAGTAAGGATCGAGGAGTAAAAGATTCTAATACCACCCAGATGGCGACGTGGGCCCGTAAGGCACACATCCAGGTTAGTAAAAGTTTTTGTAATGTCTAGACTCGACTTCGGCCAAGGAGTGTGGAAGGGGAATTCCTACAGGCAGTCGGCTCTGATACCAACTTGTGACGCCCCCGATTTGACCGTACACTAATCATACACGCAAATGTGTACGATCAAGATCAAGGACTCATGGGAAGATATCACAACACAACTCTAGACACAAATTAAAATAATACAAGCTTTATATTACAAGCCAGGGGCCTCGAAGGCTCGAATACAAGAGCTCGATCAAAGATGAGTCAGCGGAAGCAACAATATCTGAGTACAGACATAAGTTAAACAAGTTTGCCTTAAGAAGGCTAGCACAAACTGGGATACAGATCGAAAGAGGCATAGGCCTCCTACCTGGGATCCTCCTAAACTACTCCTGGTCGTCGTCAGTGGGCAGCACGTAGTAGTAGGCACCTCCGGTGTAGTAGGAGTCATCGTCGAAGGTGGCGTCTGGCTCCTGGGCTCCAACATCTGGTTGCGATAACCAGGTAGAAGGGATAGGGGAAAAGAGGGAGAAAGCAACCTTGAGTACTCATCCAAAGTACTCGCAAGCAAGGAGCTATACTACATATGTATGCATTGGTATCAACTGGAATAAGGCTATCATATATGGACTGGACTGCAGAATGCCGGAATAAGAGGGGGATAGCTAGTCCTTTCGAAGACTACGCTTCTGGCAGCCTCCATCTTGCAACATGTAGAAGAGAGTAAACTGAAGTCCTCCAGGTATCATCACATAGCATAATCCTAACCGATGATCCTCCCCTCGTCGCCCTGTGAGAGAGCGATCACCGGTTGTATCTGGCACTTGGAAGGGTGTGTTTTATTAACTATCCGGTTCTAGTTGTCATAAGGTCAAGGTACAACTCCAAGTCGTCATGTTACCAAAGATCACGGCTATTCGAATAGATTAACTTCCCTGCAGGGGTGCACCACATAACCTAACACGCTCGATCCCATTTGGCCGGACACACTTTCCTGGGTCATGCCCGGCCTCAGAAGATCAACACGTCGCAGCCCTACCTAGGCACAACAGAGAGGTCAGCACGCCGGTCTAAATCCTATGGCGCAGGGGTCTGGGCCCATCGCCCATTGCACACCTACACGTTGCATACGCGGCCGAAAGCAGAACTAGCCCCCTTAATACAAGAGCAGGCTTATGGTCCAATCCGGCGCGCGCCACTCAGTCGCTGACGTCACGAAGGCTTCGGCTGATACCACGACGTCGAGTGCCCATAACTGTCCCCGCGGAGATGGTTAGTGCGTATAGGCCAATAGCTAGACTCAGATCAAATACCAAGATCTTGTTAAACGTGTTAAGTATCCGCAAACACCAACCAGGGCCAGGCCCACCTCTCTCCTAGGTGGTCTCAACCTGCCCTGTCGCTCCGCCTCAAAGTAACAGTCGGGGGCCGTCGGGAACTCAGGCCCATCACTACCTGGATGGAGCCACCTGCCCCTTCAGCCCCCATCTCCGAACAGTATCATAAGTAATGTAACAGTATAAGTATATATCATATGCCCGTGATCACCTCCCGAAGTGATCACGACCCAGTAGTATAGCATGGCAGACGGACAAGAGTGTAAGGCCACTGATGGAACACTAGCATCCTATACTAAGCATTTAGGATTGTAGTTAAGGTATCAACAGTTGTAACAACAATGACAGGCTATGCATCAGAATAGGATTAACGGAAAGCAGTAACATGCTACACTACTCTAATGCAAGTAGTATAGAGAAGAGTAGGCGATATCTGGTGATCAAGAGGGGGGGCTTGCCTGGAAGCTCAGCCGAGAATGAGGGGTCGTCAACATCGTAGTCGATCGGGGGTCGCCGGCAGTCTCGGGGTCTACCGGAAAGAAGTAACAGAGGGGGAGCACAATAAATAACAGAGCAACCAAAGCATCACAAAACATAACGAGGTAATACGCGGTGCTAGGTGTGCCCTAACGCGGTAGGAGGTGATACCGGCGAAGGGGGGGGGGCATCCGGGAAAGTATTCCCGGTGTTTCGCATTTTCGGACAGATGAACCGGAGGGGGAAAGTTGCATGTTCGCTATGCTAGGGATGCGTGACGGATGAACGGGTTGCGTATCCAGATTCCTCTCATCGTTCTGAGCAACTTTCATATATAAAGTTTTTTTCATCCAAGTTACGATTTATTTTATATTATTTTTCAAAGTTTTAATAGATATTTTGAAATTCTGGAATTATTATTAATTCGAAATTAATAGTAAATGCTATGTTCACACATTGAAGTGTACACAACAGGGTCTATAGAGGCTCACATGTGGGGGATGTTGACTAGGTTGACCCAGTCAACATCTGACTGGTCAAAGGGTGAATAGTGCAGTGGGTCCCGCGTGTCATGGAGAGTAGTTGTATTTTGATTTTTTTTGACTGTTAACTAAATGGGACCCGCATGTCAATGGGCCATTAGGAACCTAACCACTAATTAATCTAACTAGCGTTAATTAGCACTACTAACTGGGAACTGGGCCGGCCCTAACATACACGTACGCACATAAACAACACACACATACCACGCACACACTTGGCCATGGCCATTAGCGGTAGTGTCCAGCAGTAGCATGCACTAGTAACAGAGGAGCGATAGCAGCAGCCGCACGCAGTAGCAGCCGGAACATCAAGCAGCAGCGACCAGCGAGAGCGCCAGTAGGCAACAGGGAGTAGCAACAGCTAGGTAGTGCAGCGGTGGCAGCAGCAAGCAGTAGGCAGTAATGGCATGAGCAACAGCAGCGCAAGCGGCCAGGAGCAACAGCCGCGAGCGCGCTGAGGCAAGACGCGGGAGGCAGCGGCGCTTGGCGGGGCAAGGGCGCGGCGACCGGCCGACGCGCGGGCAGGCGCGCTGGTGGACGCGGCCGTGGCGTGGCACACGGAGCAAGGCGAAGCCAGGGGAGCCCAGGGCGCAGGCCGGGCGCAGCGAGCGCGGGCGCGACAGTAGCGGCGCCAAACGATGATAAAGTAGACGAGAACAAAGGCGAATCGGACGAGGGCCTCACAGCGGTCCTCGATGACGTGCTCAGGAGGCCGGGGGAGCGCTGAGGGAGGAGATCCGGGACGAGGAAGCGGCGACCGGACGCAGGGAAGACGCCCGATGACGAGCGCTCGGGGCCTCCTAGCTTGAGCCGATGCTAGTAGTCGAAGCAGGGGAAGGTGGCGCAGCTCCAGGACGCCTTGGCGCGATGAGGGGAGGTCGGCGGCCGTGGGATCGATGAGGTGGCGGCGGTTGTGTCTCGGGCGCGAGCGAATCTGAGAGGGGGAGGAACGAGCGAGGGGAATGGGGCACTAGGGTTAGCAAAGTG
>NC_041384.1:116378538-116383641 GCF_002162155.2 Triticum dicoccoides | reverse complement strand
GGTCTTGTGGGTCGCCGGGGATGTGACGGATGGCTGGCACGTGGCCATGGTCGTGGGATGGACGCCACGGTTGCCCTGCCTCCCACTGTAGCGTGAGGTTAGGGATGAGGGGGGTTAGGTGGGCTGGCAACGTGTAGTGGGCCAAGCCCAGTGGGACAGGGGTGGGTTGTTTCCCTTTTCTTTCTCTTTTCTTTTTTTGTTTTCTTTGCAACATTTTCTTTTTATTTATTTTTCTTTTCTGTTATCATTTAGTTCCTAATTATCTTAGTTTTAATAAAATACCAAAGTGGCACCTAAATTTATGTTACAACTTATGTCACAACCACAAAAGGTTTCATCCCAAAATAATTTAGTCAGTAATTTTCAAAATATAGAAGGCATTTAATTAATGGTTTTAGCTACTGATTTAATTAGTTTAGTGCATTTAAACATTTTATAAAGAGTTGGTTTCTCCACCAATATATCTTATGAATTATTTGTCATAATAAGAACATTTTAGTTTTGACTTTTGAAAACTTTAATTGTTTGACTTTATTTAAATTTGAATTTGAACGGGATTTGAACCAATGAGGGATTAGCAACAATAGCGGAGGTGATGTGGCATCATTAGCAGAGTTTTTCTATAGCCTAATTATCCGGGCGTCACATTAAGCTTGGGGATGCTTGATACATCTCCAACGTATCTATACTTTTTGATTGTTTCATGCTATTAAATTATCAATCTTGGATGTTTTACATACATTTACAAGCAACTTTATATCATTTTTTGGGACTAACCTATTTACTTAGTGCCCTGTGCCAGTTGCTATTTTTTTCTTGTTTTTTACTTTCCAATTGAAGTCCAAATGCCACAAAACTTTTTCGAGATTTTTTGAGGCAATAAGAGACCCTGCAAGCTTTGAGAGGGAACTATAAGATGAAAGAGGGGCCCACAAGGCACCAGGGCGTGCCAGAGTCAAAAAAAATACTTTTTCTGCCACTTTAAGTTCCAAAACCACGAGATCCAATCTAGAGGCCTTTTCTGGCACTCTGCTAGAAGGGGAAACGATCACAAAGGGGTTCTTCATCATCCTTGCCGACCCTCCGATGATGCGTGAGTAGTTTGTCATGGACCTATGTGTCCATAGTTAGTAGCTATATGGCTTCTTCTCTCTTTTTGATCTTCAATACAATGTTCTCCATGATGTTCTTGGAGATCTATTTGATGTAATGACTTTTTGTGGTGTGTTTGTTGGGATCCGGTGAATTGTGAGTTTATGATCAGATCTATCCACGAATATCATTTGAGTTTTCTCTGAACTCTTTTATGAATGATTTTTATAGCATCATATTTCTTCTCCAATTTATTGGTTTAGTTTGGCCAACTAGATTGATTTTTATTTCCATGGGAAGAGGTGCTTTGTGATTGGTTCGATCTTGTGGTGCTCAATCTCAGTGACAGAAAGAGACATGACATGCATGTATCATTCCTATTAAGGGTAAGCAGATGGGATTTATTTTATCCGTGAGTTTATTTTGTCTACATAATGTCGTCTTTCTTAAGGCGTTACTCCATTCTTTTATGGATTTAATACAATAGATGCATGCTCGATAGCGGTCGATGTGTGGAGTAATTGTAGTAGATGCAGGCGGGAGTCGCTCTACTTGTCTCGGACGTGATGCCTGTATACATGATCATTGCCTTGGATATTGTCATAATTATTTTCTTTTTCGTCAATTGCGCAATTGTAATTTGTTCACCCACCATATGTTATTTTCTCGAGAGAAGCCTCTAGTGAAAACTATGGCCCCCGGGTCTAGTGTCTATCATATATTGAAACCAAAAATACCTTGCTGCAATTTTATTTTATTTATTTTATATTTCATTTTCACATCTATCTATCAAAAACTGCATCTTTTAATCTTGCTCGTAACCGTTGAGGGATTGACAACCGCTCTACGCGTTGGGTTGGAAGTATTTGTTGTTTGTGTGCAGGTCCTGTTTACATAGTGTTGCTTGGTTCTCCTACTGGATTGATAACCTTGGTTTTATAACTAAGGGAAATACTTATCTCTACTATACTGCATCATCCTCTCCTCTTCGAGGAAATCTCAACAAGGCTTACAAGTAGCAGACCCCGCTGCCACGGAGGGTAAGACAAAAATATGTCATGCAAGTTCTAATTATAAGCATGTATGGCCATACACGGAATACATGCCTACATTACATTGATGAATTGGAGCTATTGTGTATCGCTCTAGGTTATGACTATTACCTGATGAATTTCATCCAATACAAATACCCATCATTGATCCAATCCCTACATTTCTCGCATATTGGCCTTTGCTAAGTTATTTTAGTTGTTGCTGCTATTACAATCACTACAAAACTCCTACTGTTACTGTGTAGTAATGATAGTAGATATTGATTTTTATAATAGGAACAATAAAAAATAGCAAGGTAGCAAGTAACAAAAGTGAGCACAAATGGTGTTGCATGCTTGAAAATGAGGCCTAGGTTCCATACTTGCGCTAGTGCAATATCTCAACAATGCTAATATAATTGGATCATACAAACATCCCTCACATGCGATGACGAAACACTCCAAAGTTCTTATCTAGCGGAGAACATAAGGAGAAATTGGTTGTAGGGTACAAAACTACCTCAAAGCTATTCTTTCTAATCAATCTATCCTAGAGTTCGTACTAAAATAACACCAGGCTATTCTTTCCGATCGATCTAACCAAGAGTTCGTACTAAAATAACACCATATGATACACATCAACCAACTCTAATGTCACCTAGATACTCCAATATCACATATCAAGTGAGTCAATATGATACCCCATTGTCAGCATGGGTATTCATTGCAAGAAACACATCAAGTGTTCTCAAATCCATAAAAGTATTCAATATGAAAAAACGAAATCTCAAAGGGACAACTCAATTCATCACAAGATAGAGAGGGGAAAACACCATATGATCACACTATATTAACAAAGCCCGCGATACATCAAGACCGTGATGTCTCAAGGACACGAGAGGGAAAGAGATTAAACACATGGCTACATGTAGAAACCCTCACCCCTGAGGGTGCACTACTCCCTCTTCATCATGGTGGCCGCGGGGATGATGAAGATGGCCACCAGTGATGACTTCCCCCTCCAGCGGAGTGCTGGAACGGGGTCTAGATTGGTTTCTCGTGGCTATGGAGGTTTGAAGCGATGGAACTTCTGATTTAGGGTTAGTTTTGGAGGTTTCTGTATTTATAGGATTTTTTTGGCATTGGTTTCACGTGAAGATGGGCCTCGAGGTGAGCACAACCCACCACACCTCGGGTTGGGCACCAGGCACGCCCTGGTGGTTGTGCCCTCCTCGTGGCTCTTCTAGCCCTCCCACGAAGCTTCAGGGGTCTTTTTTGTTCCAAAAAAATCGTCAAAAAGTTTCAGCTCATTTGGAGAACTTTCATTTCTGCACAAAAAACAACACCATGGTAGTTCTACTGAAAACGACGTCAGTCCGGGTTAGTTCCATGCAAGTCATACCAAAACCATATAGAATTGTTGTAAACATGGCATGAATACTTCATAAATTGTAGATACATTGGAGACGTATCACTGTTCTACTAAACACTTTGCTGCGGATATTTGATTCTCCGGGTGTGGTTGAATTGACAACTCAGTTCATAATACTTGCAAATATTGTTTGCCTCCTCTTGTGTTGAATCAATAAATTTGGGTGAAATACTACCTTCAAAAGTTGTTGTGATCCACTATACTTGTGGGTTATCAAGAAGGTTCATTATAGATTTCTCTAAGATTTCTAGGCCGCTAACTAATCTCCTTCAAATGGATGTTCCATTTTTTAATGATGATTGCGTAGAAGCCTTTGAAATACTTAGGAAATCCTTAATTTCTGGACGTATTGTTCAACCACCTGAATGGAACTTGCCTTTTAAAAATATGTGTGATGCTTGTGATTTTGCTATTGGTGCTATTCTAGGACAAAGAGTTGATAAGAAGTTGAATGTTATTCATTATGCTAGTAGGTCTCTAGACAATGCTCAAAGAAATTATGCTACTACCGAGAAATAATTTTTAGCAGTTTGTGTTTGTATGTGATAAATTCAGACCTTATATCGTTAATTCTAATGTTACTATTCACATTGATCATGCTGTTATTAAATACCTTATGGAAAAGAAAGATGCTAAACCTAGACTAATTAGGTGGGTTCTTTTAGTTCAAAAATTTGACTTGCATATTATTGATAGAAAGGGAGCTGAGAATCCTATAGCAGATAACTTGTCTAGGATGGAAAATATTCTTGATGACCCACTTCCTATTGATGATAGTTTTCCTGATGAGGAATTAATTGTTATAAATGCTTCTTGTAATACTCATGGGTATGCAGACTGTGCTAATTACATTGTTGCTAAATATATACCACCTAGTTTCACATACCAACAAAAGAAAAAGTTCTTCTTTGATTTAAGACATCACTTTTGGGATGACTAAGGAAGTCCTGGACTAGGGGGTCCTAGGGTGGCCGGTCTGTCTCTCATGGACCAGACTGTTGAGCCACACTATATCCGTACCGAAGACCTTATATGTCTTGCACTACAAAAAAAAGACACATCCGTGACATTTTGGGCTGAACTAATTTTTTTCTATCATGATTATGACACTTCTATGACAATAATTGTGACAAAACCCGGTATCATCATAGATGTGGTGGGCTCCTACTTCTATGAAAAAAAAATCATGACAGAAAACAGGCTTTTCATCCTGGGCGGGCCGGAGACGCAGCTGCATGACATTCTTTGGGCCGTCCATGACGGAAAAAATCATGGTAGAAGCGAGGGCGAGGAAAATATCGCGGGAGTTTCTAGTTACGGTGGGTCGTCGGGGGCCGAGCGATGCGCGTTTCTCTCGTACGTACGCGCGTGTGTGCGAGGCGTTGGGCTCTAACTGAACCGAGCGATTTCGCTGCAGGCTACGCGTTAGTGAACCCGAGCGATCGATCGATCCCTTGATGTTAATTCAACCCGTGTGATTCCTTTGCTACTGCTGCTAACTGAAGCCCATCGAACCCTGCTGCCTCCTTCCCTGGATGAGCATTGAGC
>NC_041384.1:116266277-116378272 GCF_002162155.2 Triticum dicoccoides | reverse complement strand
AGGACCCTATGGTAGT
Organism: Triticum dicoccoides; assembly: GCF_002162155.2. Classification (NCBI taxonomy): domain Eukaryota; kingdom Viridiplantae; phylum Streptophyta; class Magnoliopsida; order Poales; family Poaceae; genus Triticum; species Triticum dicoccoides. The sequence continues at coordinate 116,378,256 of NC_041384.1, read as the reverse complement.
AGAGGCCATTGCCGCTGGATGAATAGGACCCCGATCGAGCTGGGTGGGCATGGATGAACAGGACCCCGTGGAGGGCTGGATGAATACGACCCCATGGAGGGTTGTTGAACAGTAGCCGGTGGAGGGCTGGATGAATAGTGTCCTGTGGAGGGGTGGTTGAATAGGACCCCATGGAGATGGCTGGTTGAATAGTAGCCGGTGGAGGAGCGCGGGGTGGAGGTTGGTGATACGTCTCCAACGTATCTGATTTTCCAAACACTTTTTCTCTTGTTTTGGACTCTAATTTGCATGATTTGAATGGAACTAACCAGGACTGACGCTATTTTCAGCAGAATTGCCATGGTGTTATTTTTGTGCAGAAATAAAAGTTCTTGGAATGACATGAAAATCGATGGAGATTATTTTTGGAACATATAAGAAATACTGGCGAAAGAATCAAGGCCAGGGGGCTCATCAATGGAAATTCTCATGGCTTTGAGAGACTCATTGATATCATTCTTAGGAGGAATAGATCTAAGTTTCAAAGAATCAACATCAAGAGAAATTCTAGCAACGTTCCTAGCCAACTCATCAATCTTAAGCAATTTTTCTTCAATCAAAGCATTGAAATTCTTTTGTGAGGTAATAAATTCTTTAATATTAGATTCAAAATCAGAGGGTATCTTATTAAAATTTCCATAAGAATTGTTGTAGGAATTACCATAATTATTAGAGGAATTAGTAGGATAAGGCCTAGGATTAAAGTTTCCTCTGTACGCGTTGTTACCAAAATTATTCCTACCAACAAAATTCACATTCAATGATTCATTATTATTCTCAATCAAAGTAGACAAAGGCATATCATTAGGATCAAAAGAAACACTTTTATTAGCAAATAATTTCATAAGTTCATCCATCTTACCACTCAAAACGTTAATTTCTTCTATCGCATGCACTTTCTTATTAGTAGATCTTTCAGTGTGTCATTCAGAATAATTAACCATAATATTATCTAGGAGTTTAGTAGCTTCTCCTAAAGTGATTTTCCATAAAACTGCCTCCCGCGGCCGAATCAAAAAGATTTCTAGAAGCAAAATTCAATCCGGCATAAAAATTTAGTATAATCATCCACAAATTCAAACCATGTGTAGGGCAATTATGTATCATTAATTTCATCCTCTCCCAAGCTTGTGCAACATGTTCATGATCAAGTTGCTTAAAATTCATAATATCATTTCTAAGAGAGATGACCTTAGCGGGAGGAAAATACTTAGAGATAAAAGCATCTTTGCACTTATTCCATGAATGAATACTATTTTTAGGCAAAGACGAAAACCAAGCTTTAGCACGATCTCTAAGCGAAAAAGGAAATAGCTTCAATTTAACAATATCATTGTCCACATCTTTCTTATTTTGCATATCACACAAATGAACGAAGTTGTTTAGATGGGTAGCGGCATCTTCACTAGAAAGGCCGGAAAACGGATCTTTCATGACAAGATTCAACAAAGCAGCATTAATTTCACAAGATTCAGCATCAGTAAGAGGAGCAATCGGAGTGCTAATAAAATCATTGTTGTTGGTATTGGTAAAGTCACACAATTTGATATTATCTTGAGCCATCATGACAAGCAAGCAAACCAACACACAAGAAAACAAGGAACATGCAAAAAGAGGCGAATAGAGAAAGAGAGGGAGGATGGAGAGAGAGAGAGAGAGAGGGCGAATAAAACGGCAAGGGTGAAGTGGGGGAGAGGAAAACGAGAGGCAAAAGGCAAATAATGTATTGCGGGAGATAAGGGTTTGTGATGGGTACTTTGTATGTTGACTTTTGCGTAGACTCCCCGGCAACGGCGCCAGAAATCCTTCTTGCTACCTCTTGAGCATTGCGTTGGTTTTCCCTTGAAGAGGAAAGGGTGATGCAGCAGAGCAGCGTAAGTATTTCCCTCAGTTTTTGAGAACCAAGGTATCAATCCAGTAGGAGGCCATGCACGAGTCCCTCTCACCTACACAAGCAAATAAACTCCTCGCAACCAACACGATAAAGGGGTTGTCAATCCCTTCACGGTCACCTACGAGAGTGAGATCTGATAGATATGATAAGATAATATTTTTGGTATTTTTATGATAAAGAGAAATAAACATGCAAGTAAAATAAATGGCAAAGGAAATAACTAAGTATTAGAAGATTAAAATGATGGAAAATAGACCCGGGGGCCATAGGTTTCACTAGAGGCTTCTCTCGAGAGCATAAGTATTACGGTGGGTGAACAAATTACTGTTAAGCAATTGACAGAATTGAGCATAGTTATGAGAATATCTAGGTATGATCATGTATATAGGCATCATGTCCAACACAAGTAGACCGACTCCTGCCTGCATCTACTACTATTACTCCACACATCGACCGCTATCCAGCATGCATCTAGAGTATTAAGTTCAAGAGAATAGAGTAACGCTTTAAGCAAGATGACATGATGTAGAGGGATAAACTCATGCAATATGATATAAACCCCATCTTGTTATCCTCGATGGAAACAATACAATACGTGCCTTGCTGCCCCTACTGTCACTGGGAAAGGACACCGCAAGATTGAACCCAAAGCTAAGCACTTCTCCCATTGCAAGAACGATCAATCTAGTAGGCCAAACCAAACTGATAATTCAAAGAGACTTGCAAAGATAACCAATCATACATAAAAGAATTCAGAGAAGATTCAAATATTATTCATAGATAAACTTGATCATAAACCCACAATTCATCGATCTCAACAAACACACTTCAAAAGAAGATTACATCGAATAGATCTCCACAAGAGAGGGGGAGAACTTTGTATTGAGATCCAAAAAGAGAGAAGAAGCCATCTAGCTAATAACTATGGACCCGTAGGTCTGAAGTAAACTACTCACACTTCATCGGAGAGGCTATGGTGTTGATGTAGAAGCCCTCCGTGACCGATACCCCCTCCGACGGAGCTCCGGAAAAGGCCCCAAGATGGGATCTCATGGATACAAAAAGTTACAGCAGTGGAATTAGGGTTTTGGCTCCGTATCTGGTAGTTTGGGGGTACGTAGGTATATATAGGAGGAAGGAGTACGTCGGTGGAGCAACGTGGGCCCCACGAGGGTGGAGGGCGCCCCCCTACCTCGTGCCTTCCTGGTTGATTGCTTGACGTAGGGTCCAAGTCCTCTGGATCATGTTCGTTCCAAAAAATCACGTTCCCGAAGGTTTCATTCCGTTTGGATTCTGTTTGATATTCTTTTGATGCGAAACCCTAAAATAGGCAAAAAACAACAATTCTGGGTTGGGCCTCCTGTTAATAGGTGAGTCCCAAAAATAATATAAAAGTGTATAATAAAGCCCAATAATGTCCAAAACAGAATATAATATAGCATGGAACAATAAAAAATTATAGATACGTTGGAGACGTATCAAGATCTGATGGACATATATAGCATTGACTACGACTTATAACAAGACTGATATGAATATTTAAGGACAATGACAGTGGATAAAAATTGTCTTACATATTTAGGAAGATAATTAAAGAAGCCACATGCAGCAACGCCCGGAATACACTAATATGTCTCCAACGTATATATAAATTTTGATTGTTCCATGCTATTATATTATCCATCTTAGATGTTTTATATGCATCTATATGCTATTTTACAAGATTTTTGGACTAACCTATTAACCTAGAGCCCAGTGCCAGTTTCTATTTTTTTTCCTTATTTTTGAGTTTCACAGAAAAGGAATATTAAACGGAGTCCAAATGAGATGAAAATTTACGGAGATTTTTATGGACCAGAAGAAGCCCCCAAAGCAAAAGAGTTGGGCCAGAAGAGCCACGAGGACTCCACAAGGGTGGAGGGCGCACCAACCCCCCTAAGGCACGCCCTCCATTCCTTATGGGCTCCTCGTGGACCCCCTGACTTGTTCTCGATGCCAAAACTTCCTATAAATATATAAACCCCCAGAAATAAACCTATATCGGGAGTTCCACCGCCGCAAGCCTCGATAGCCACCAAAAACCAGTCGGGACCCTGTTCCGGCACCCTGTCGGAGGGGGAATCATCACCGGTGGACATCTTCATCATCCCTGCGGTCTCCATGACAAGGATGGAGTAGTTCACCCTCGGGGCTGAGGGTATGTACCAGTAGCTATGTGTTTAATCTCTCTCTCTCTCTCCCTCTCTCTCTCTCGTGTTCTTGATTTGGCATGATCTTGATGTACCGCAAGCTTTGCTATTATAGTTGGATCTTATGATGCTTCTACCCCTCTACCTTATTGTAATGGATTGAGTTTTCCCTTTGAAGTTATCTTATCGGATTGAGTCTTTAAGGATTTGAGAACACTTGGTGTATGTCTTCATGTGCTTATCTATGGTGACAATGGGATATTCACATGGTCTACTTGATGAATGTTTTGGTGAACAACTTGCGGGTTCTGTGATCTTGTGAACTTATGCATAGGGGTTGGCACACGTTTTCGTCTTGACTATCCGGTAGAAACATTGGGGCACTCTTTGAAGTTCTTTGTGTTGATTTGAATAGATGAATCTGAGATTGTGTGATGCATATCGTATAATCAAACCCGCGGATACTTGTGGTGACATTTTAGTATCTAGGTGAGATTAGGGTTTTGGTTGATGTGTGTCTTGAGGTGTTATTTTAGTATGATCTTTAGGGCTGTTTGTGACACTTATAGGAATAGCCCAATAGATCGATCCGAAAGAATAACTTTGAGGTGGTTTCGTACCCTACAATAATCTCTTCATTTATTCTCCGCTATTAGTGACTTTGGAGTGACTCTTTGTTGCACGTTGAGGGATTGTTATATGATCCAATTATGCATTGTTGAGAGAACTTGCACTAGTGAAAGTATAGACCCTAGGCCTTTTTTCCAAGCATTGCAATACTGTTTTTGCTCACTTTTGTTACTTGCTACCTTGCTGTTTTTATATTTTCAGATTACAAAAACCTATATCTACCATCCATATTGCACTTGTATCACCATCTCTTCGCCGAACTAGTGCACCTATACAATTTACCATTGTATTGGGTGTGTTGGGGACACAAGATACTCTTTGTTATTTGGTTGTAGGGTTGTTTGAGAGAGACCATCTTCATCCTATTCCTCCCACGAATTGATAAACCTTAGGTCATCCACTTGAGGGAAATTTGCTACTATCCTACAAAACTCTGCACTTGGAGGCCTAACAACGTCTACTAGGATAAAGTTGCATAGTAGACATCAAGCTCTTTTCTGGCGCCATTGCCGGGGAGGTTAGCGCTTGAAGGTATATCTTTAGATCTTGCAATCGAATGTTTTAGTTTCTTGTTTTATCACTAGTTTAGTCTATAAAAGAAAACTACAAAAAAATGGAATTGAGGTTGCCTCATATGCTTCATCTTTTTAATGTCTTTCGTGAAAATCAGGATTCTGATAATTGTGCCAAAGTGTTAGAAGAAGGATGCATTAAAATGTTTCGCAGTAAATCTTTGAATGCTGAGCATGGTTGCAATGTTGTTAGTATGAATTGTTTGAATATCCATGATGCTAATGATATTCAAATCTACAAGCTTGGGGACGCTATGTTTGATGAAGATGATATTTTTTGTCCCCCAAGTTTTGATGAGCAAATTTATTATGATGATAGAATGCCTCCTATCTATGATGATTATTGTGATGACATTTATGCTATAAAGAATAATGATAATCATGAAAATTGTCATCATGATTTTAATTTTCAATTGGATCATGCCTCACATGATAGTTATTTTGTTGAGATTGCTCCCACTAATATTGATGAGAATAAATTTGCTTATGTGGAGAGTAATAAATTTTCTATGCTTGTGGATCATGAAAATAACACTTTATGTCATGGTTATATTGTTGAATTCATTCATGATGCTACTGAAAATTATTATGATGGAGGAATATATCTTGTAGGAGTTGCAATAATATCAAGTTTCCTCTCTACATGTTGAAAATCTTGAAGTTTTGCTTGCTTTACCTTCCTATGCTAGATGATTCTTGATCCCATAAGTTGTTTGCTCACAAAATCCCTATGCATAGGAAGTGGTATAGACTTAAATGTGCGTGTCATATGCTTCATGATGCTCCCGTTATGTTTCAATTCTTATCTTTTATGTGAGCATCATTGAAATCATCATGCCTAGCTAGAAAGGCAATAAAGAAAAGCGCTTGTTGGGAGATAACCCAACATTTATACCTATTGTTTTGGTATGTTCACATGATTATGCTACTGTAGTAATCATGTTTTATAGCTTTTGTTTCAATAAAGTGCCAAGTAAAGCCTTTGGGATTGCTTATGGTGATAGTTGATTTGATCTTGCTGAAAAACAGAAACTTTTGCGCTCAGGTAAACAATTCTCATTTTGAACAGAAGAGTGATAAAATACTGATTCGTTTCGAAGAAGATTCATAAACAAATGTCTTAGGTTGTCCTAATTTTAAAGATTTTTTGGAGTTACAGAAGTATTCTAGAGTTACAGATTACTACAAACTATTCCGTTTTTTGACAAATTCTATTTTCGATGCATAGTTTGCTTGTTTTCTAGTTTCTATGGCTTATATTGCTTAATATAAATTGTAGAAAAGATAGGTTACTATAGACATAATGTGAGAAAAATTATGAATCTTGTCTTGACAGTAACTAAGTAGTGATTTGCTTTATTATACTAACGGAGCTTACGAGTTTACTATTGTGAAGTTTTCAAGTTTTGGGTAAAGTTTTGATGGACTACGGAATAAGGAGTGGCAAGAGCCGAAGCTAGGGAATGCCCAAGGCACCCCAAGGCAATATTCAAGGAAAATCAACATGCTAAGCTTGGGGATGCCCCGGATGGCATCCCCTCTTTCGTCTTCGTTCATCGGTAACCTTACTTGGAGCTATATTTTTATTCACCACATGATATGTGTTTTTCTTGGAGTGTCATTTTATTTTATTAAAATTTTCTTGCTGTTATTTAGAGTAATGTTTTGCATCTTTTAGTTCAACAAAAAGGTCAAGTGTAGCCTTTACCATGCTTATTTTGCAAGTGTGTATGTTGCTGTTTGAAAACAGAAAGTTTGCTGTTATGTTTTGAATATTGCTGATTAGTCAGAACATGATTAAATCTTGAAATTTTTATGCAACGATAAACAACAAATTATCTATAGTGTGGTAAATTTTCAGAATTTTTTGAGTTAAATAAGTATGATTCCTCTTGCATTCTTTACAGACTATCGTGTTTGGACAAATTGCTGTTGTGGTTGCATTGTTTGCATATGTTTGCCTGTTTAATGATTCTATTTGAGGAGTGTTAAATATGCAGAGGCATTTATTATGCAATGTCAAATTATAATTTTAGTGATTTTCTACAGTAGAGAAAGATAAGGTTTACCATGGATTTATACTACCTTATCTCACGAGTTCTTGTTGAGTTTTGTGTGGATGAAGTTTTTAAGATTTAGGAAAACTGTGAGATGAAAGGAATTAAGGAGACAAAAAAGCTCAAACTTGGGGATTCCCAAGGCATCCCAAGTTAATATTTCAAGAAGTCTCAAGCATCTAAGCTTGGGGATGCCCAGTAGGCATCCCACCTTTCTTCTTCAACAACTATCAGTCAGTTTTGGTTGAGCCTAAGTTGTTGCTTCTTCGCATGATATGTGCTATCCTTGCAATGTCATTTTATTTTGTTTTGCTTGCTGTTTGGATAAAATACTTAAGATCAAAAAATTTATTTATGAGAATGAGTCTTCACATAGTTACATAATTATTCGACTACTCATTGATCTTCACTTATATCTTTTGGAGTAGTTTGTCATTTGCTCTAGTGCTTCACTTATATCTTTTTAGAGCACGACGGTGGTTTTATTTTGAAGAAATTGATGAAATCTCATGCTTTACTTATATTATTTCGAGAGTCTTAAACAGCATGGTAACTTGCTTCGGTTATGAATTTAGTCCTAATATGATGGGCATCCAAGAGGGATATAATAAAAACTTTCATATAAAGTGCACTGAATACTATGAGAAGTTTGATTCCTTATGATTGTTTTGAGATATGAGGATGGTGATATAAGAGTCATGCTAGTGAGTAATTGTGGATTGGTAGAAATACTTGTGTTAAAGTTTGTGATTCTCATAGCATGTACGTATGGTGAACTGTTATGTGAGGAAGTCGGAGCATGATTTATTTATTGATTGTCTTCCTTATGAGTGGCGGTCGGGGACGAGGAATGGTCTTTTCCTACCAATCTATCCCCCTAGGAGCATGCGCGTAGTACGTTGTTTCGATAACTAATATATTTTTTCAATAAGCATGTGAGTTCTTTATGACTAATGTTGAGTCCATGGATTATAGGCACTGTCACCCTTCCACCATTCCTAGACAACATACACTAGGGAAAAAGAAGAAGGATGATGCAGACAATGATATGGCTCACTGATCTCTACTTTCTTGATGCGTTGCAGGCCACATAGACTAGTTCTCGCGCGAGCAGCGATGATCTCTTTAATGCCCTCAATATGCTTCTTGGGAGCATCCACACGGATTCCTCCACCACCCATTCACGCTCGATGCGGACCATGTCATTATCGTCCATAAGTTTCTTGACGATGATGCCCGTCCTCTTCAACAAGGCAGTGGTCTCCTCGTGCTCCTTCGCTCTCAACAGGCCGCGCTCGGTGCGGAGCTTTGCTTTGTCCCCCCTAGTCGCCGGATGATGCCGGTAGCATTTTCAAATGAGGCACTCATCTCGTCATGTAGCTTTCTCCATCTGGAGTTCCGATCCATCAAGTCATCAACCATAGCTTGCATGTGCCTGTGAGAGTCCTCGCCTGCCCATGAGACATTTTCCCAGGCCGCCACGGCGAGGGAGGACCTCTCAGCTGCATTCGCAACGCGACGGGACATCTCTGATGCTTCCGCATTGCGACCAAACCTGTCTGCTGCATCAACGGCATGGCGAGACCTCTGTGCTGCTTTGGCGTCCTGGCGGGACATGTCGGCTAGTTTCGCAGCGAGGAAGGACATCTCTCATGCTTCCACTTCCATGCTCTCCTCTCCATGGTAGTAATCTCTGGACCCAGAACTTAGGTGGGCCAAGGCAGACGCAAGGGAACAACGATGAAAGACTTGTTTGTTTTTGTGGATAAGGAGTTAAGGAGGAATGTTCAGTCATGTTGGTGTAGGTAGTATTTATGACCGAGTATTAATATGCTCCTAAGTGGGAAACCATTTAGGTTTTCATTGGTGTAAACAAGTTTGCAATTAAATATAGCGTGGTAGTAATTTGGAATGTGAAGGGACGTAAGCTCAAAATTTATTGATGGTTCTAGTTTTGAAGTGTGGCACTATTCCTGGATGTCATAACATGGTCGCGCGTTCTTGGCCACATACTTGGCGTTTTCACCATAGGGTGCACCGCAATAGGCGATGTTTGCGCATGTCTTGTTCCATCAACCATGGGCGGTCATTATTACCATCGCGCATGCTTATTTTAATTAGAATGTGTGCCCATCTAACGCACACACGTTGATATGTCTAACTGTTTCTGTTTGTTGTGGCTAATCGCAAATAGTTCTTCTGTGTGAAGTGTATGCCGTCAATCGCACATGCCATCATTCGCAGACACCTTGATCTGGCTGACCGTTTCTGTTGTGTTTCCTAATCGCAACCAGTTCATCTGAGTGAACTGTATGCCGTCAATCGCACTCACACCTTGATCTATCCTACCATTTCTGTTGTGTTGCCTAATCATAAACAATTCATTCGGGTGAACTGTATGTCGTATATTGCACACACATTCATCTGGCTGCCCGTTTATGTTGTTAAGCTCATCGCAAACAGTTCATTCGAGTGAACTATATGCCACGCATCACACACGCAATTATAGTCTGAAACGTGTTTGTTGTCTCCGCCATCGCAAACATTTTGTATATTTTTATTGTTTTATTACATCAGCGTTTGTGATCAATGCACCACACTGTCACATCCCTAGTCCTGGCCTGACCTATGCTTGCTTCCATCTGTGCATCATGTTTAAATTTTTGAAACTTGAACCGAGGAATTTAGAAGCCTCAAAACCCTAAATAAAAGAAGGGCAAAAACCCTAAAATCTCATTCATTGTTCCAAAATGCTCTTCTTAGATGTTTAATATTTTTGGCAAGGGTTTTGATCCAAACCAAAAATATTGAACATTTTTAAGGATTATTTTTGGGACTTTGAATTTAAATCATTAGCTATTTGAATTTGAATTATATTCATATAACTAGAATATAATTTCAAATACCCCTGAAATATTTTATGAGCTTTTGGAAAAGTCCATCTAGCAAAATAAAAATATTCAGAGGAGCTTTTGGCATTGTTTGAATTATTTTAAATTCAAAACAGTGGCAAAAGATTAAATAAAAATAAAACAGAACAGAAAAATTAAAAAAGAGCAGAAAACTTACCTGGTAGCCCACCAGCAGCCCAGCCACTTACCTGGCGCCACCAACCGGCCCAGCACGGCCCAGCCCACCGCCGCTTTCCCCCCTGTCGTCTTCCTCCCTCGCCAGAAGGACAGAGGCGAGGCGTGGCGAGCGCCGACGCCGCCCCGGCCACCTCCTGCTTGCCGCTTCGCCCTGGCCTCTTCGGGTGACGCCACGCAACCCCCTCGCTCCTCTCTCTCACTCTCTCCCGACCCCTTCTCCCTTCTCTGCTCTCCCCCTCTCGCGCCCGAGCGCGCTCGTCGCCGCCGTCCACTGCCACCACGGCCACCGGGCCTCCCTCGCTTCCCCGACTAGCCCAGAGGCTCCGCCTCGACCCCCTCTTCCTCTCCACCGAGCCACGAGGTCCCGGACACGCTGCAACGTCGCCACCATTGCCGTTCCCGTCGCCGGCCACCGAAGCTCACCGCCGTCGATTCGCGACGTCTGGCGCGTCTCCGAGCCCACTGAGCCACCCTGCTGCCTCCCTGTGAGCTTGCCGTCGTTTCCCCTCACCTCTCTCTCTCACGCGCGCCCTGTGGCCGCCGCCCCACGAGCACCCGAAGCCGCCGTCCGCCATGGCCGGTGAGCTTCGTGCTCTCGAGCTCCTCCACCTGCGCTCGTTGCCTACGAGTGCTCCTGATGACCCCAGTAACCCGTAGAGCCCCTCAGCTGATCTCGCCGTGCCGTGTAACGCCGAACCCGAGCACGCCCGAGCTCCGGCCGCCGCTGCCGAGCTCGAGGCCATCGTCTCCGGCCGCCCTAGCTGCTGCTGCTTGCTGAAACGGGCGCGGGTGAGCTCCAGCTCTCCGTAGCCGCTCTCCTCCGTCCATTTGGACACCGGAGGAGCGAGCCCGAGCCCTCCGCCGCGCCTGTTGCCACCGGCGACGAACCGCCGGCGGGTTAGGCCCTGTTGACCAGGGGTTTGACCTCCCCTGGGTCGATGACAGGTGGGGCCAGCCCCCTGTTAATTAGTTTAGTTTTTGTCTAACTTATTTAGCCACTGTTTCACTGCCATGTGGGCCCAATGTCTATTTAGTTTAACTTAATGTTATGTTTAGATTAGTTATTAACCCAGCTGGTCCCACATGTCAGTTTGACTTGCTGACGTGGCCTTTGACCGGCCCCACACGTCAGTGACTCATGCCAGCGGTGTGTCACTGACCAGTGGGTCCCACTGGTCAGGTTTGACCCGGACCATCCCCTGTTGACCTGCTGACGTCACACTGACGTCAGGCCGACGCATTAATGAATTACTGGAATTATTATTATTCAGGAAATTCCAGAAAATGCCTAAAACTTCTAAAATTCATAGAAATTCAACCGTAACTCCAAATTAAATAATTTATATATGAAAAATTATCAGAAAAATTCAAGGAATCCATCTGTACCATTTTCATGCATGTTTGAACAATGTTTGTCCTCTGTTTTGGACAAAACAATTAAATGGCATCTAAATAATCACATATGGAGTTTGAATTTGAATCTTGTATTCAAACCAGCTTCATTTAATCTGTTGCTAATTGCATTAGCTCAAAACACATTCATATTGCCATGTCATGAGCATGCATCATATTGTGCATTGCATTGATTGTATTTCTTCTTTGTTGCCGGTATCTGTTCCCTCCCGGTAGACGATGTTTCGACGTTGTGATCATTGACACTGATGAAGACTCAATGTTATCTTCAGAAGTGCCAGGCAAGCAAAAACCCCTTGTTCATTCCGATAAAATCCCACTCTCTCGCCCCTGCTCTCTTTTACTGCATTAGGACAACAACGACATATTTGTTACTTGCTGCGGTAGCTGAACCCCTTTATCCTTTGCATGACCTGTCATTGCCACAGTAAATAGATGAAACCCACTAGCATGAGTAGGAGTTGTTTGAGCCCTGATGTGCCTACTCATTCATGCTTGTTTGTCATGCCTGCTACTGCTTAGAGTTGAGTCAGGTCTGATTCATCGGGGATGAATCAGAGGTGTGTGAACATGTCCTATTGTGTGTGAGCTAAGTGTGTGAACACGATTTGGTAAAGGTAGCGGTGAGAGGCCATGTAGGAGTACATGGTGGGTTGTCTCATTGCAGCCGTCCTTAGGAACTGTGGTCTGTGTTTGTGATCCATGATCAGATACTACCACACATTGAGCTCCGGCGCTCCAAGCTCTCTCGACTTATTAATCAACTTGATCTCTGTCCATGAGTTGCAACTAGTTTCTGGTGTTTGTAGGTAGTGTTAGTAGTCTACCAAGTGGCACCCGGTACAGGTGGGCTTGGGACAGACTAGGCATAGTGGCACGGTGTACCAAGCGTAGATCCACCCGTCGAGGTGGGCTTGGGAACCCTGCTCACATCGTTTGGGGCCGTGAGCGACACCCCGGCCGGATCTCCTTGCGGATGGAACCCAAATAGGCGATAAACCTGGACTAGAGACTTGTTCGGTTAGTTAGGTCATGGCCGACTCCCTCGCCCGGCTTCCGCTTGAAGGTTGCCGAGGTACATGACGTGTACAGGGCGATAAGTGGCGAAAGCATGTGTGAAGAAGTACACCCCTGCAGGGTTATCATTATCTATTCGAATAGCCGGATTCCTCGGATATGGAAATTTGGACCCCTTGCATAGTTCATAGACAAGTGAAAGTGGATACTCTAAAATACGCAAGATAAGTGTGAGTGCTATGGATGGCGTTCTCGTAGGGAGACGGGAGCGGATCCATAGTGGTGTATTGATATGGTGAATATGTGGACTCGTGTGCGCCACCTCAAAAGAGTTACTTGCAGTCATAGTTCAGGTTAGCCACCGAGTCAAAGCTGGCTTGCTGCAGTTAAACTCCACCACCCCCTTTGTTGATAATGATGCATATGTAGATAGATCTGATGTAAGTCTTGTTGGGTACATTTGTACTCACGTTGCTTAATTTATGTTTTTGCAGAGAGACTTTAGTCTCACTAGTAGTTCCACGTGGACTTCGACGTTTAGCTTGTTACCTCAGCTACGATCTTGTGCCCTCGGCAGGATCTGGTAGATAGTCACGCTTCTCAGCCTTTTTCATTTATAGATGTCTGTACTCAGACATCATAGCTTCCGCTTGTGCTTTGACTTGTATGCTCTGATTGTTGGGTCATGAGACCCATGTTTGTAATATCTCGCTCCTCGGAGCCTATTGAATAAACTACTTGAGTCGTAGAGTCATTTTGTGATGCCATGTTGTATTGCACATATTGAGCATATTGTGTGTATGTTATTGAAATGCTTGGTATGTGTGGGATCTGACTATCTAGTTGTTTATCTTTAGTAGCCTCTCTTATCGGGAAATGTCTCCTAGTGTTTCCACCGAGCCATGGTAGCTTGCTACTGCTCCGGAACACTTAGGCTGGCCGGCATGTGTCCTTCTTCGTTCCTGTGTCTGTCCCTTCGGGGAAATGTCACGCGATGAATACCGGAGTCCTGTTAGCCCGCTACAGCCCGGTTCACCGGAGTCCTGCTAGCCCAGTGCTACAGCCTGGATTCACTCGCTGATGACCGACACGTTCGATGCTGGGTCATGGATGCCTGTCCCTGTAAGTTTGTGCCACTTTGGGTTTACGACTAGCCATGTCAGCCCGGGCTCCTTATCATATGGATGCTAGCGACACTGTCATATACGTGTGCCAAAAGGTGCAAACAGTCCCGGGTAAAGGTAAGGCGACACCCGTGGGAATACCGTGCGTGAGGCCGCAAGTGATATGAGGTGTTACATGCTAGATCGATGTGGCATTGAGTCAGGGTCCTGACAGCGTTGGTATCAGAGCTTGACTGCCTGTAGGATTACCAAGCCAAATTGGTCAAAGTTGAGTCTAGAAATTCTTTAGTTATATAATGGAATTGATTGTGGGATGGAACGTAAGGCTCTTTTTACTCCTTATACCTCATGGCCTTCTGATCTGAGTCAACCTCTTCTCTTCTACGGGGTTAAGAACTAGGCCTTCTCTTCTTTCTATCAGGATCACGTGTTACTAATCCGTAGACTTATAAGATTGTCGGATTCAAGCCTCAGTCCAGTTCCTACTACTTCGGTATGTCTCTGATGATCTCGAAACCTTGATATTGTGCTTCTGAGTGGTTATGCCACCATTTTTGTGAATGTCTCAAATCTTTTTTGAGCATTTACAGCCGTTATGCTGTCCGAGTCATCCCAGGTTTCTAAATAGTCTGATGCATTTGCAAAATTCTTTCCCCCTGGTTTCGATGTTCCTTTATGCCAGCTCAACCACACTAATTGTTGAGTTGAGGTATTCCATTGCCTTGACATTTATGTTGGAGTTATTATTATGACCCTAGGTGTCTCAGGGGATCATCTAGTGGTCTAGCCATGATTGTGTCCTAGTGTGATGATTCTGGCCTTTATTCTCGAAAGCATTCCGTGATGCTACTTAGTAGTAGGTATTCTACCCCTGGGTTTTGAACCCGAGATTCACTCTACTTACTTCTTGTTGATAGTGTTTGCTAGTTCCTTTAGGATATTAGTAACCTTTGCGATAGTCCTTGAAGTCTGTGGTATCTTCTTCTTCCAAATACCATGAACTACTTATGGCAGAAGTTCCTCGTTGAACTGGAATATCACAACAGGAGTGCTCTTGATGGGTTCTCCATTCTATATTGTGGCTCTGCCAGTTCTACCTTTCTGCATGGGTTATCCAGAAGAAATATGTTGAATTTCGTTCGACATGCTAATCCATGCATCCAGAACTCAGAAAATCTTATGTTCTTTTGAGTTGTCCCTCTTTAGTTGTCTTCTGACCCTCGTCTATCAGTTGATAGTCAAGATTATGTGTGCATTCGTTCATCGATGCCTATTACTCTTGTGGTCTGTCAAGCCATTCTATTCCGGAATGACTAGGAGAAACAAACTCCAGTACCTCATCCATATTTAGGATTGGGTCAAAGTAGTTGTGTTCCGCAGATCAAGTTGCAATCCAGCTTCTGGTCTGTTCTACCTTGAGGTATTACCATCTTTATATCAGGAATATCATTGGAAATGCACACCCTCTTATGAATTCTTGTTGCAGTGATACTTCTTGCCATAATTATTCATTTCTCAGCTTCCGTGTTGTTGCAACCGGAATGCCGACGGGTGAACTATGATGTGTGAAATCTATACTCCTAGCAACTCTGTTGTTTGGTAGTTAATGGAAAATAATTTCATTCTTAGTGTGTTGGTTCTTGAATCATCATTCTAAGACTGATTGTGCTACCTAGTCCTTATTTCCTGGTGCACTCTTTGATTGATGAGTTAGGATTTTGTCAAGTCCTCGCTTATTTGATCATATCATCTTGCCTTGAAAAGCAAGATTGTTCTCGAGCTTAGTAACATATCGGTGGTTCGTGATTTTCTGAATATCTTCTCGGAAGTATTACCAGGTTGTCCCCTGATTGTTATGTTGAGCTCGTGATCAAGTTGGTTTCTTGTGAACCACCCTCTCTCCAAGAATCAGTGTTAGATATCCCTGAGCTAGTTAGTTAAGCTAGACAACAACTTGGAGAGTTGGAAGATAAAAGCTTGCCTGACTTAGTTCGTTCCAAAGGGATATTCTTGTGTAGTGTGTGTTGAAGAAAGATGATATCTTCATCGATTGGTCCCTGTGATCAGTTGCTGGACCTATTATCTTATCCAATCTTTGATTTGAGTATGAGCTATCGTCAAATCAAATCAGAACCAACGATATTCGTAATGTTGTCTTACTCGTGGGTTTCCTCGAGCATACACCATTATATTCTTTGGTCTGACCAATGCTATCACCGTGTTCACTTAACTATGGAAATCCTTTTATATGGAAACCTGGATGAATTGTTGTTGAGTCCATTGACAACATCCTTATCTCCTCCATGATTTTGTTGAACATTAAGCTAGTGTTGGGAACTTGTATAAGCATTTTCTTCATGCCCCGTTCATGAAGTATATGTTGGATGAAAGAAGTGACTTCCTTTGATTCACGTGCATTTGATGTAAGTTGCCGCCGTGAATTCGAGAAAGTTTGTTTTTGCTCCTCTGGAATCATCCCAAGTTGGTCATGCATATGTGCGAAGTATTCTATGTTTTGGTAGGTTGGCCGCCTCCATTCTATATGTGTTCCTAGCACACCAAGCCACTGATTGACTTGTTCTAGGTAAAGAAGTCTAATTTAAGTGCGCAAGACTTCGATATCCTCGATGATGGTTTCCCCCCTGAACTCGGTAGTGTTTTATTATAAGACTACCATGTGTTCATGTTTGTCTGTGACAGCGTGTTCACACGTGTGTAGCAGAACCAGCTCATGTTTTGGAGCTTGCTATCATAGTTCATTTCCCGAGAATCTCGCAACGTCATCTCGTCGATTTATGTTGCAAACTTTCATTTTTCTTCCTAGACTCGATGAGTCTGGAATATTCTGACACCAACCAGATCTGAATCTCAGGCAGATATGATGGTTGGAACATTTCCCAAGAACTATAATATTGGTCCCTCGATAACTGGTAAAGTGGATGTCGCGGCCAGCACCACCCAGCCGAAGGACCTATTATTGTAGTATCTTGTTTGAAGAAGTTGGCCACCTCCCCATAAGGATTTCGTAGGATTACCTCCGTAACTGTTCCTTATGGATTCTATTGTTCCCGAAGTCCGACCTTTACTTGATGTTCTAGTTATCAAACCATATCTATGAATGGGATACACTAGCACGTCAAGGAGAACATTAGAAGCCGAGTGCTAAATGTCTCTCGGTCGATCATGCAGATTTTGGTTCCTTGGCCTCGCTAAGGTGAAATCTGAGAAAGTGTTATCCTCCTTTGCATCTGCATCGTCCATCGCTATTCATCATGGTAGTATGTTGTGTTGTCAGCACCCTTGACACGGATGTTGATAAAACCCTGATGATTGTGGAAATGCTCAAGTTCTTGAGAGCACGCACAAGCGCTACGTGTTATCATCGGCACTAACTGGGATTCCTCTCAGTTTCCTCGGCAATGCTATGACCTTTTCAAACAGTGAATTCACTCTCTATTATTGGGTTCTTTCCCAGTTACCAGAATCATTCCCAGCATTTGCATTTTTGTTCCCAGCTTGCACCACCAAGGTGCCATTCTACCATGGGTCTCTTCCATTTCCGGTGGTAAGCAAATTCATCCATTACGTTGTCTTCAACAAGGTAATCCACATCATCCATAGTCCAAGTATGCCATTCTACCGAACCCCTCCAAACAATCGCTTGAGGATTGCCTTAGGCTGGTATAAAGGTTTTCAATGATCTCTGAATCAAAGGTAATTCTTATGCCACCTAAGGTAATAATCACCGAATCACCCTCCTCCAAGATGTCTCGTTATGGTATCATGGCAATTCAACTCCTCGCTACGTTGACAACCGCTCACCACCTTCTCAAGCGTGAAATTGTTGTCCACCTAGTGAACCTTCGTCATCCGTTTCTTTCCACCCCTCTTGATGTGTATCTCATGTCTCAACCCGAGAGATGGTTCTATGTCTCATTCCGTGAGTTGTTCGACCTTCGAGAAAATCGATCCTTCTAGAGTTTTCCTTTCCTCTTCTTGTCATGATTAGCTAGAGTTCTCAGAGCAAGACATCAAGACAATGATGGTGATCGAATCAATGTTCTTATGAAGGGCAACCTGGATCATGAAGATTGTGTTAGGTTGCGTTCACCATCGTCTTACCCTACACTTGAATCTCGGGTCGAGATTCTTGTTTAGTGGGGGTGAGTTGTCACATCCCTAGTCCTGGCCTGACCTATGCTTGCTTCCATCTGTGCATCATGTTTAAAATTTTGAAACTTGAACTGGGGAATTTAGAAGCCTCAAAACCCTAAATAAAAGAAGGGCAAAAACCCTAAAATCTCATTCATTGTTCCAAAATGCTCTTCTTAGATGTTTAATATTTTTGGCAAGGGTTTTGATCCAAACCAAAAATATTGAACATTTTTAAGGATTATTTTTGGGACTTTGAATTTAAATCATTAGCTATTTGAATTTGAATTATATTCATATAACTAGAATATAATTTCAAATACCCCTGAAATATTTTATGAGCTTTTGGAAAAGTCCATCTAGAAAAATAAAAATATTCAGAGGAGCTTTTGGCATTGTTTGAATTATTTTAAATTCAAAACAGTGGCAAAAGATTAAATAAAAATAAAACAGAACAGAAAAATTAAAAAAGAGCAGAAGACTTACCTGGTAGCCCACCAGCAGCCCAGCCACTTACCTGGCGCCACCAACCGGCCCAGCACGGCCCAGCCCACCGCCGCTTTCCCCCCTGTCGTCTTCCTCCCTCGCTAGAAGGACAGAGGCGAGGCGTGGCGAGCGCCGACGCCGCCCCGGCCACCTCCTGCTTGCCGCTTCGCCCTGGCCTCTTCGGGGGACGCCACGCATCCCCCTCGCTCCTCTCTCTCACTCTCTCCCGACCCCTTCTCCCTTCTCTGCTCTCCCCCTCTCACGCCCGAGCGCGCTCGTCGCCGCCGTCCACTGCCACCACGGCACCGGGCCTCCCTCGCTTCCCCGACTAGCCCAGAGGCTCCGCCTCGACCCGCTCTTCCTCTCCACCGAGCCACGAGGTCCCGGACGCGCTGCAATGTCGCCACCATCGCCGTTCCCGTCGCCGGCCACCGAAGCTCACCGCCGTCGATTCGTGACGTCTGGCGCGTCTCCGAGCCCACTGAGCCACCCTGCTGCCTCCCTGTGAGCTTGCCGTCGTTTCCCCTCACCTCTCTCTCTCTCTCGCGCGCCCTGTAGCCGCCGCCCCACGAGCACCCGAAGCCGCCGTCCGCCATGGCCGGTGAGCTTCGTGCTCCCGAGCTCCTCCACCTGCGCTCGTTGCCTACGAGTGCTCCTGATGACCCCAGTAACCCGTAGAGCCCCTCAGCTGATCTCACCGTGCCGTGTAACACCGAACCCGAGCACGCCCGAGCTCCGGCCGCCGCTGCCGAGCTCGAGGCCATCGTCTCCGGCCGCCCTAGCTGCTGCTGCTTGCTGAAACGGGCGCGGGTGAGCTCCAGCTCTCCGTAGCCGCTCTCCTCCGTCCATTTGGACGCCGGAGGAGCGAGCCCGAGCCCTCCGCCGCGCCTGTTGCCACCGGCGACGAACCGCCGGCGGGTTAGGCCCTGTTGACCAGGGGTTTGACCTCCCCTGGGTCGATGACAGGTGGGGCCAGCCCCCTGTTAATTAGTTTAGTTTTTTTTCTAACTTATTTAGCCACTGTTTCACTGCCATGTGGGCCCAGTGTCTGTTTAGTTTAACTTAATGTTATGTTTAGATTAGTTATTAACCCAGCTGGTCCCACATGTCAGTTTGACTTGCTGACGTGGCCTTTGACCGGCCCCACACGTCAGTGACTCATGCCAGCGGTGTGTCACTGACCAGTGGGCCCCACTGGTCAGGTTTGACCCGGACCAGCCCCTGTTAACCTGCTGACGTCACACTCACGTCAGGCTGACGCATTAATGAATTACTAGAATTATTAATATTCAGGAAATTCCAGAAAATGCCTAAAACTTCTAAAATTCATAGAAATTCAACCGTAACTCCAAATTAAATAATTTATATATGAAAAATTATCAGAAAAATTCAAGGAATCTATCTGTACCATTTTCATGCATGTTTGAACAATGTTTGTCCTCTGTTTTGGACAAAACAATTAAATGGCATTTAAATAATCACATATGGAGTTTGAATTTGAATCTTGTATTCAAACCAACTTCATTTAATCTGTTGCTAATTGCATTAGCTCAAAACACATTCATATTGCCATGTCATGAGCATGCATCATATTGTGCATTGCATTGATTGTATTTCTTCTTTGTTGCCGGTATCTGTTCCCTCCCGGTAGACGATGTTCCGACGTTGTGATCGTTGACACTGATGAAGACTCAATGTTATCTTCAGAAGTGCCAGGCAAGCAAAACCCCCTTGTTCATTCCGATAAAATCCCACTCTCTCGCCCTGCTCTCTTTTACTGCATTAGGACAACAACGACATATTTGTTACTTGCTGCGGTAGCTGAACCCCTTTATCCTTTGCATGACCTGTCATTGCCATAGTAAATAGATGAAACCCACTAGCATGAGTAGGAGTTGTTTGAGCCCTGATGTGCCTACTCATTCATGCTTGTTTGTCATGCCTGCTACTGCTTAGAGTTGAGTCAGGTCTGATTCATCGGGGATGAATCAGAGGTGTGTGAACATGTCCTATTGTGTGTGAGCTAAGTGTGTGAACACGATTTGGTAAAGGTAGCGGTGAGAGGCCATGTAGGAGTACATGGTGGGTTGTCTCATTGCAGCCGTCCTCAGGAACTGAGTTCTGTGTTTGTGATCCATGATCAGATACTACCACACATTGAGCTCTGGGCGCTCCAAGCTCTCTCGACTTATTAATCAACTTGATCTCTGTCCAGGAGTTGCAACTAGTTTCTGGTGTTTGTAGGTAGTGTTAGTAGTCTACCAAGTGGCACCCGGTACAGGTGGGCTTGGGACAGACTAGGCATAGTGGCACGGTGTACCAAGCGTAGATCCACCTGTCGAGGTGGGCTTGGGAACCCTGCTCACATCGTTTGGGGCCGTGAGCGACACCCCGGCCGGATCTCCTTGCGGATGGAACCCGAATAGGCGATAAACCTGGACTAGAGACTTGTTCGGTTAGTCAGGTCGTGGCCGACTCCCTCGCCCGGCTTCCGCTTGAAGGTTGCCGAGGTACATGACGTGTACAGGGCGATAAGTGGCGAAAGCGTGTGTGAAGAAGTACACCCCTGCAGGGTTATCATTATCTATTCGAATAGCCGGATTCCTCGGATATGGAAACTTGGACCCCTTGCATAGTTCATAGACAAGTGAAAGTGGATACTCTAAAATACGCAAGATAAGCGTGAGTGCTATGGATGGCGTTCTCGTAGGGAGACGGGAGCGGATCCATAGTGGTGTATTGATATGGTGAATATGTGGACTCGTGTGCGCCACCTCAAAAGAGTTACTTGCAGTCATAGTTCAGGTTAGCCACCGAGTCAAAGCTGGCTTGCTGCAGTTAAACTCCACCACCCCCTTTGTTGATAATGATGCATATGTAGATAGATCTGATGTAAGTCTTGCTGGGTACATTTGTACTGACGTTGCTTAATTTATGTTTTTGCAGAGAGACTTCAGTCTCACTAGTAGTTCCACGTGGACTTCGACGTTTAGCTTGTTGCCTCAGCTACGATCTTGTGCCCTCGGCAGGATCTGGTAGATAGTCAGGCTTCTCAGCCTTTTTCATTTATAGATGTCTGTACTCAGACATCATAGCTTCCGCTTGTGCTTTGACTTGTATGCTCTGATTGTTGGGTCATGAGACCCATGTTTGTAATATCTCGCTCCTCGGAGCCTATTGAATAAACTACTTGAGTCGTAGAGTCATTTTGTGATGCCATGTTGTATTGCACATATCGAGCATATTATGTGTATGTTATTGAAATGCTTGGTATGTGTGGGATCTGACTATCTAGTTGTTTATCTTTAGTAGCCTCTCTTATCGGGAAATGTCTCCTAGTGTTTCCACCGAGCCATGGTAGCTTGCTACTGCTCCGGAACACTTAGGCTGGCCGGCATGTGTCCTTCTTCGTTCCTGTGTCTGTCCCTTCGGGGAAATGTCACGCGATGAATACCGGAGTCCTGTTAGCCCGCTACAGCCCGGTTCACCGGAGTCCTGCTAGCCCAGTGCTACAGCCTGGATTCACTCGCTGATGACCGACACGTTCGATGCTGGGTCATGGATGCCTGTCCCTGTAAGTTTGTGCCACTTTGGGTTTACGACTAGCCATGTCAGCCCGGGCTCCTTATCATATGGATGCTAGCGACACTGTCATATACGTGTGCCAAAAGGCGCAAACGGTCCCGGGTAAAGGTAAGGCGACACCCGTGGGAATACCGTGCGTGAGGCCGCAAAGTGATATGAGGTGTTACATGCTAGATCGATGTGGCATTGAGTCGGGGTCCTGACACACACATAGTTTCATCAAAGAGTCTCTAATTGTAGTGGTGCGTTTGGACCATCATGCAGTAGTGATAAGGGTACTGAAGAAGAGTCAACTTTAGTTAGAAGGCGTCCCCATGATTCGGAGGGTGAAAATCTGATGAAAAATGCTAAAAGTGGGTTTGGCGAGGTAAAAACTTTAACTAGTGATGTGCCCACTCTCTTGGACTACAAAGATTTTAATTATGATAGTTGTTGTTTGATTGAGTGTGTTTCTTTGTTGCAATCCATGCTATATTCACCCAATGCCTATGAACAAAATAAAGCTTTTACTAAGCATATTGTACAAGCGATGATGAAACCTTTAGAAGAAAAGTTAGAACTAGAGATTTCAATTCCTAGAAAATTATATGATGAATGGGAACCGACCATTAAAGTTAAGAAAAAAATAATGAATGCAATGTTTTATGTGATGTGAGTGCTAGTGTTTCCACAATTTCGAAATCTCTATGTGATGTGCTAGGTTTTACCAATATGGATGAGTGTTCTCTTAATTTGCACTTGGCAGATTCTATTATTAAAGGACCTTTGGGTAGAATTAATGATGTTCTTATTCTTGCAAATAGGAATTATGTGCCCGTTGATTTTATTGTACTTGATATTGATTGTAATCCGTCTTTCCCCATCATACTTGGTAGACCGTTTTTACGAACTATAGGTGTCGTTATTGACGTGAAAGAAGGGAATATTGAATTTTAGTTTCCGTTAAAGAAGAGTATGGAATACTTCCCTAGAACTATAATTAAGCCACTATATGAGTCAACCATGAGAGCCACCTATGGAACCAAAACCAAAGATGACAACACTTGAAACTATGCATTATGCCTAGCTAGGGGCGTAAAAGAATAGCGCTAGTTGGGTGGCAACCCAATATTTATCTTTTAATTTTTTGTGTTCCTTTCTGTTTTTCAATAAATATACAATTATGCTAATATTATGATTTTATTTTATTGTTTAATTAGTTTTTGTGCCAAGTAAAGCCTTTGGGATGATTTGGATGATAGTTGCTTTGATTCTATGCATTAACAGAAACTTTTGGGCCCAGTAGCAGAATTGATGTGCTCTGCTGGAACGCAATAAATTTTTGAATTGTTTACAAATGATTTATATACAAATTTCCAACGTTTTCCTATTTTTTTTAGAATTTTTGGAGTTACAGAAGTATGGTTGAAGTTCAGATTACTACAGAGTGTTCTTTTTTTGACAGATTCTGTTTTTGTTTCATTGTGTGCTTATTTTGATGAATATATTGGTTATATCGGGGTGTATAAGCCATGGTAAAGTTAGAACACAATAGGTATAATGCAATAAAAATATGAATGGGTTTGCAACAGTACTTAAAGTGGTGATTTGCTTTATTATACTAATGGATCTCATGAAGGTTTTGGTAAGTTTTGTGTGATTGAAGTTTTTAAGTTTTGGGTGAGATCACAATGGATGAAGGAATAAGGAGTGTAAGAGCCTAAGATTGGGGATGCCCGAGGTACCCCAAGGTAATATTCAAGGACTCCCAAGCAACTAAGCTTGGTGATTCCCCAGAAGGCATCCCTTCTTTCTTCTAATGACCATCGGTAATTTTACTTGGATCTATATTTTTATTCATCACATATCATGAGTTTTGCTTGGAGTATCTTGTATTATATGATTCTTTGCTTTGGTTTGCTTTTTATTTTGTCACAATCATCCTTGCTGAACACGCTTGTTTGAGAGAGCCACATGCATACCATTATTTCCTAGAATACTCCATGTGCTTCACTTAAATCTTTTGAGCTAGGCAGTTGCTCTAGTACTTCACTTATATCTTTTTGAGCAGAGTGGTGGTTATATTTTAAAGAAATATGCTCTCATGCTTCACTTATATTAGTTTGAGAGTTGATTTTTTGAAGAAATATTTATGCTCTCGTGCTTCAGTTATATCTTTTTGAGAGTTAAGAATAGTAACAGTAATTTGCACGAGATATGATTTTGGTCCCAAAGTGATAGATATCCAAGAGGGATATAATAAAAACTTTCATGAATATCATTGGATATTATAAACTTGATTCCTTGCAATATTTTTGCGATATGGAGATAGTAATATGTGTGTCATGTTGATTAGTAATTATGATTTAGTAAGAATATTGGTGTTAAGGTTTGTAATTCCCAATGCATGCACGTAAAGTCAATATTTATGCAATTACATTATATCCTACTTGTGGTGCATTATTCGGTGTTAATTATGTTCAATGCTCGTTTACGACCGTTTTCACCTTTTTTGGTTGGTTGCTTCTCAATCTATTTGCTAGCCTCCACTTGTACTAAGCGGGAATACTGCTTGTGCATCCAATTCCTTAAACCCAAAGTTGTGCCTAATGAGTCCATCATACATACCTATATGCGGTATTTCCATACTGTTCTAAGTAAATTTGTATGTTCCAACTATAATTTTCAAAATGAATTTCTGCTTTGTGTGCCCGTACCGCTCACGAAGCGGCAAGGGGTGGCCAATATTTTCCATGCTAGGTATTTTCTTCTCACGATGAGTGTTTATTCACTTGTCATTGCAAGAGAGTGTGGCAGGTAATAGGGATGCCAGTCCCGAAATGAAAAAAATACTATGATAATAAATTCTATGGAAAGTGTTGGTATGGAAGGCAGCCGTGGATACATCAAGCCATGGATTGTGAAAGAATGGTAGAAAGGAAATAAAACTTTACTTATTTTTTGGGAACCGCCTATAAGTTTTCTAGCATGGAAGATATTGGGAATTCTCGGTCATTTTCGTTGATAGGAAAAGCATGTCTCTCAAAACAATTTTATCTCTCAATTTAAGCTATCAGCTTTGGCACCTCTACAAATATCTGCTTCCCTCTATGAAGAGCCTATCTATTTACTTCAATGCAATTTTTATTTTTATGTTGAGTCTCCATCTTCTCTTAGAAAGCACCAACTAGGTCACACTATTCTCATACTTGTGTACTGGATGTAGTTAATATTTGAGTGTGTTTCATGAATGGATCAATGACTGAGCATAATGGGCTAGGGATAACTTTCTTTAGTGTTGATATTTTGAAAGATATGGTTGCTTGTTGATATGCTTGAGTATTCATGTCTTCATGTCAAATTATAGACTATTGCTTTATATCATTCAAGTCCAAATGTCCATGCTACAAAGAAAAGAATATATGATGAATGTCTTAGGTAGCATTCCACATAAAAATTCTGTTTTTAACATTTACCTAGTCGAGGACGAGCAGGAATTAAGCTTGGGGATGCTTGATACGTCTCCAACATATCTATACTTTTTGATTGTTTCATGCTATTAAATTATCAATCTAGGATCTTTTATATACATTTACAAGCAACTTTATATCATTTTTTGGGACTAACCTATTTACTTAGTGCCCTGTGCCAGTTGCTATTTTTTGCTTGTTTTTTACTTTCCAATTGAAGTCCAAATGCCACAAAACTTTTTGGAGATTTTTTGAGGCAATAAGAGACCCTACAAGCTTTGAGAGGGAACTATAAGATGAAAGAGGGGCCCACAAGGCACCAGGGCGTGCCAGAGTCAAAGAAATACTTTTTCTGCCACTGCAAGTTCCAGAACCACGAGATCCAATCTAGAGGCCATTTCTGGCACTCTGCTAGAAGGGGAAACGATCACAAAGGGGTTTTTCATCATCCTGGCCGACCCTCCGATGATGCGTGAGTAGTTTGTCATGGACCTATGTGTCCATAGTTAGTAGCTATATGGCTTCTTCTCTCTTTTTGATCTTCAATACAATGTTCTCCATGATGTTCTTGGAGATCTATTTGATGTAATGACTTTTTGTGGTGTGTTTGTTGGGATCCGGTGAATTGTGAGTTTATGATCAGATCTATCCATGAATATCATTTGAGTTTTCTCTGAACTCTTTTATGAATGATTTTTATAGCATCATATTTCTTCTCCGATTTATTGGTTTAGTTTGGCCAACTAGATTGATTTTTCTTTCCATGGGAAGAGGTGCTTTGTGATTGGTTCGATCTTGCGGTGCTCAATCTCAGTGACAGAAAGAGACATGACATGCATGTATCATTCCTATTAAGGGTAAGCAGATGGGATTTATTTTATCCGTGAGTTTATTTTGTCGACATAATGTCGTCTTGCTTAAGGCGTTACTCCATTCTTTCATGAATTTAATACAATAGATGCATGCTCGATAGCGGTCGATGTGTGGAGTAATTGTAGTAGATGCAGGCAGGAGTCGCTCTACTTGTCTCGGACGTGATGCCTGTTACTGTTACTATTACTGTTACTATTTCTACTGTTACCACTGGTATCAAACTATCATAATACTGTGTGATGTCTACTACACAACTCATTCTTGTAGACTCGTGTTGGGCCTCCAAAGCATAGAGTTTTCTAGGACAGTAGCAAATTTCCCTCAAGTGGATGACCCTAAGGTTTATCAATCTATGGGAGGTGTAGGATGAAGATGGTCTCTCTCAAACAACCCCGCAACCAAATAATAAAAAGTCTCTTGTGTCCCCAGCACACCAAGTACAATGGTAAATTGTATAGGTACACTAGTTCGGTGAAGAGATTGTGATACAAGTGTAGTAATGATAGTAGATATTGATTTTTATAATAGGAACAATAAAAAATAGCAAGGTAGCAAGTAACAAAAGTGAGCACAAATGGTGTTGCATGCTTGAAAATGAGGCCTAGGTTCCATACTTGCGCTAGTGCAATATCTCAACAATGCTAATATAATTGGATCATACAAACATCCCTCACATGCGATGACGAATCACTCCAAAGTTCTTATCTAGCGGAGAACATAAGGAGAAATTGGTTGTAGGGTACAAAACTACCTCAAAGCTATTCTTTCTGATCAATCTATCCTAGAGTTCGTACTAAAATAACACCAAGCTATTCTTTCTGATCGATCTAACCAAGAGTTCGTACTAAAATAACACCATCTGATACACATCAACCAACTCTAATGTCACCTAGATACTCCAATATCACATATCAAGTGAGTCAATATGATACCCCATTGTCAGCATGGGTATTCATTGCAAGAAACACATCAAGTGTTCTCAAATCCATAAAAGTATTCAATATGATAAAACGAAATCTCAAAGGGACAACTCAATTCATCACAAGATAGAGAGGGAAAACACCATATGATCGCACTATATTAACAAAGCCCGCGATACATCAAGACCGTGACGTCTCAAGGACACGAGAGGGAAAGAGACTAAACACATGGCTACATGTAGAAACCCTCACCCTTGAGGATGCACTACTCCCTCTTCATCATGGTGGCCGCGGGGATGATGAAGATGGCCACCAGTGATGATTTCCCCCTCCAGCGGAGTGCCGGAACGGGGTCTAGATTGGTTTCTCGTGGCTATGGAGGTTTGAAGCGATGGAACTTCTGATTTAGGGTTAGTTTTGGAGGTTTCTGTATTTATAGGATTTTTTGGCATTGGTTTCACGTGAAGATGGGCCTCGAGGTGAGCACAACCCACCGCACCTCGGGTTGGGCACCAGGCGCGCCCTGGTGGGTTGTGCCCTCCTCGTGGCTCTTGTAGCCCTCCCACGAAGCTTCAGGGGTCTTTTTTGTTCCAAAAAATCGTCAAAAAGTTTCAGCTCATTTGGAGAACTTTCATTTCTGCACAAAAAACAACACCACGGTAGTTCTACTGAAAACAACGTCAGTCCGGGTTAGTTCCATGCAAGTCATACCAAAACCATATAGAATTGTTGTAAACATGGCATGAATACTTCATAAATTGCAGATACATTGGAGACGTATCACTGTGCTACTAAACACTTTGCTACGGATATTTGATTCTCCGGGTGTGGTTGAATTGATAACTCAGTTGATAATACGTGCAAATATTGTTTGCCTCCTCTTGTGTTGAATCAATAAATTTGGGTGAAATACTACTTCAAAAGTTGTTGCGATCCCCTATACTTGTGGGTTATCAAGAAGGTTCATTATAGATTTCTCTGAGATTTCTAGGCCGCTAACTAATCTCCTTCAAATGGATGTTCCATTTTTAATGATGATTGCGTAGAAGCCTTTGAAATACTTAGGAAATCCTTAATTTCTGGACCTATTGTTCAACCATCTGAATGGAACTTTCCTTTTAAAAATATGTGTGATGCTAGTGATTTTGCTATTGGTGCTATTCTAGGACAAAGAGTTGATAAGAAATTGAATGTTATTCATTATGCTAGTAGGTCTCTAGACAATGCTCAAAGAAATTATGCTACTACCGAGAAATAATTTTTAGCAGTTTGTGTTTGTATGTGATAAATTCAGACCTTATATCGTTAATTCTAATGTTACTATTCACATCGATCATGCTGCTATTAAATACCTTATGGAAAAGAAAGATGCTAAACCTAGACTAATTAGGTGGGTTCTTTTAGTTCAAAAATTTGACTTGCATATTATTGATAGAAATGGAGCTAAGAATCCTATAGCAGATAACTTGTCTAGGATGGAAAATATTCTTGATGACCCACTGCCTATTGATGATAGTTTTCTTGATGAGGAATTAGCTGTTATAAATGCTTCTTGTAATACTCATGGGTATGCAGACTGTGCTAATTACATTGTTGCTAAATATATACCACCTAGTTTCACATACCAACAAAAGAAAAAGTTCTTCTTTGATTTAAGACATCACTTTTGGGATGACTAAGGAAGTCCTGGACTAGGGGGTCCTTGGGTGGCCGGTCTGTCTCTCATGGACCAGACTGTTGAGCCACACTATATCCGTACCAAAGACCTTATATGTCTTGCACTACAAAAAAAAGACACATCCGTGACATTTTGGGCCGAACTAATTTTTTTCTATCATGCTTATGACACTTCTATGACAATAATTGTGACAAAACCCAGTATCATCATAGATGTGGTGGGCTCCTACTTCTATGAAAAAAAATCATGACAGAAACCAGGCTTTTCGTCCTGGGCGGGCCGGAGATGCAGCTGCATGGCATTCTTTGGGCCGTCCATGACAGAAAAAATCATGGTAGAAGCGAGGGCGAGGAAAATATCGGGGGAGTTCCCGGTTACGGTGGGTCGTCGGGGGCCGAGCGATGCGCGTTTCTCTTGTACGTACGCGCGTGTCTGTGAGGCGTTGGGCTCTAACTGAACCCGAGCGATTGCACTGCAGGCTACGCGTTAGTGAACCCGAGCGATCGATCGATCCCTTGATGTTAATTGAACCCGTGTGATTCCTTCGCTATTGCTGCTAACTGAAGCCGATCGAACCCTGCTGCCTCCTTCCCTGGATGAACATTGAGCGTTGTTGGAGGGGGGGGTTGGATGAACAGTTCCTGATGGGGGGTTGGATGAACAGGACCCTGTGGTAGTAGAGGCCATTGCCGCTGGATGAATAGGACCCCGATCGAGCCGGGTGGGGGTGGATGAACAGGACCCCGTGGAGGGCTGGATGAATTGGACCGCATGGAGGGCTGTTGAACAATAGCCGGTGGAGGGCTGGATGAATAGTGGCCCGTGGAGGGGTGGTTGAATAGGACCCCATGGAGATGGCTGGTTGAATAGTAGCCGGTGGAGGAGCGCGCAGCGAAGGTTGGTGATACGTCTCCAACGTATCTGATTTTCCAAACACTTTTTCTCTTGTTTTGGACTCTAATTTGCATGATTTGAATGGAACTAACCAGGACTGACGCTGTTTTCAGTAGAATTTCCATGGTGTTATTTTTGTGCAGAAATAAAAGTTCTTGGAATGACATGAAAATCGACGGAGATTATTTTTGGAACATATAAAAAATACTGGCAAAAGAATCAAGGCCAGGGGGCCCACACCCTGTCCACGAGGGTGGGGGCGCGCCTACCCCTGGGCGCGCCCCCTGTCTCGTGGGCCCCATGGTGATCCACCGACCTCAACTCCAACTCCATATAATCATGTTCGGGGAGAGAAAAATCAGAGAGAAGGATTGATTGCATTTTATGATATGGAGCCGCCGCCAAGCCCTAATCTCTCTTGGGAGGGGTAATCTGGAGTCCGTTCAGGGCTCCGGAGAGGGGAATCCATCGCCATCGTCATCATCAACCTTCCTCCATCACCAATTTCATGATGCTCACCGCCGTGCGTGAGTAATTCCATAGTAGGCTTGCTGGACGGTGATGGGTTGGATGAGATTTATGATGTAATCGAGTTAGTTTTGTTAGGGTTTGATCCCTAGTATCCATTATGTTCTGAGATTGATGTTGCTATGACTTTGCTATGCTTAATGCTTGTCACTAGGGCCCGAGTGACATGATTTTAGATCTGAACCTATTATGTTTTCATGAATATATGTGAGTTCTTGATCCTATCTTGCAAGTCTATATTCACCTATTATGTGTTATGATCCGTTAACCCCGAAGTGACAATAATCGAGACACTTACCGGTGATGACCGTAGTTTGAGGAGTTCATGTATTCACTATGTGTTAATGCTTTGGTCCGTTACTCTATTAAAAAGAGGCCTTAATATCCCTTAGTTTCCAATAGGACCCCGCTGCCACGGGAGGGTAGGACAAAAGATGTCATGAAAGTTCTTTTCCATAAGCACATATGACTTTATTCGGAATACATGCCTATATTACATTGATGAACTAGAGCGAGTTCTGTCACCCTATGTTATAACTATTGCATGAGGAATGGCATCCGACATAATTACCGATCACTGATCCATTGCCTACGAGCTTTTAATATATTGTTCTTCGCTTATTTACTTTTCTGTTGCCACTGTTATAATTACTATAAAACCAAAACTGTTATCGTTACTTTTGCAACCGTTACCACTACTATCATATTACTTTGCTACTAAACACTTTGCTGCAGATATTAATTTTCCAGGTGTGGCTGAATTGACAACTCAGCTGCTAATAATTGAGCATATTCTTTGGCTCCCCTTGTGTCGAATCAATAAATTTGGGTTGAATACTCTACCCTCGAAAAATGTTGCGATCCCCTATACTTGTGGGTTATCAGTTGGATGAACAGTCGCAGGTGGAGGCTGGAGGAGGTCGACGGTGGATGAACATTATCCCGTGGAGGCAGTCGACGGTTGAGATGAACATTATCCTGTGGAGTCCCATTTTGCGGTACGCCACACCCCTCCCGATGAACATGACCCCCGTTTCAACCGTAGCACTCTAACACAAGTCTGTTTCCTCCGTTTTGTGGTACGCCACACCCCTCCCGATCAATAGGACCCCATTTTGACCAAAGGAAGTCCGTTTACTCTGTTTTGCGGTACGCCAGACCCCTCCTGATGAACATGATGCCGTTTCGACTGTGGCCGGTCGAACACAAGGCCGTTTCCTCCGTTCCGCGGTACGCCGGGCCTCGTTTCCATCGGCTATTCCATCCAAGCCGCTTGTTTCTCGATGAACAACACACGTTCCATTTCCTCCCAATGAACACGACACATTTTGTTGCCTCCCCAT
Organism: Triticum dicoccoides; assembly: GCF_002162155.2. NCBI lineage: Eukaryota > Viridiplantae > Streptophyta > Magnoliopsida > Poales > Poaceae > Triticum > Triticum dicoccoides. The sequence goes on along the minus strand of NC_041384.1, from coordinate 116,346,324 downwards.
GAACACGACGACGACGCAGTTTCTCTGTTCCGACCCAGCCATGTTCACGAGCCCTGGCCGTACGTATGCGTGAGTAGGCGTTCGAGACCCCACCCGTATGTACGTATGCAGCCGTATTTTTTGGCGTGTGGCTGTATGTTTGTGTACACGGTTTAGATGGGACCGCCTGAACTACTACGTGGGGGGCTATACTATGACATGTGCCGCTACTTACTCGGCCATGGTTGATACGTCTCCAACGTATCTATAATTTTTGATTGTTCCATGCTATTATATTATCTATTTTGGATGTTAATGGGCTTTAATTTACACTTTTATATTATTTTTGGGACTAACCTTTTAACACAAGGCCCAGTGCAAATTGTTGTTTTTTTTGCCTATTTCAGTGTTTCGCAGAAAAGGAATATCAAACGGAATCCAAACGGAATGAAACCTTCGGGAACGTGATTTTTGGAACAAACGTGATCCAGAGGACTTGGAGTGGATGTCAAGAAACGAACGAGGAGTCCAGGAGGCAGGGGGGAGCGCCTACCCCCCTAGGCGCGCCCTCCCCCCTCGTGGGCCCCTCATGGCTCAACCGACCTACTTCTTCCTTGTATATATACTCATATACCCTGAAAACATCGGGGAGCGCAACGAAACCCTATTTCCACCGCCGCAACCTTCTGTACCCAAGAGATCCCATCTTGGGGCCTTTTCCGGAGCTCCGCCGGAGGGGGCTTCGATCACGGAGGGCCTCTACATCAACTCCATGGCCCCTCCGATGATCTGTGACTAGTTTACTCTAGACCTTCGGGTCCATAGTTATTATCTAGATGGCTTATTATCTCTCTTTGAATCACAATACAAAGTTCTCCTCAATCTTCTTGGAGATCTATTCGATGTAACTCCTTTTGCAGTGTGTTTGTCGAGATCCGATGAATTGTGGGTTTATGATCAAGTCTATCTATGGACAATATTTGATTCTTCTCTGAAATCTTTTATGCATGATTGGTTATCTTTGCAAGTCTCTTCGAATTATCAGTTTGGTTTGGCCTACTAGATTGATCTTTCTTGCAATGGGAGAAGTGCTTAGCTTTGGGTTTAATCTTGAGGGGCTCGATCCCAGTGACAGAAAGGGAAATGACACGTATTGTATTGTTGCCACCGAGGATAAAAAGATGGGCTTGATATCATATTTCTTGAGTCTATCCCTCTACATCATGTCATCTTACCTAATGCGTTACTCTGTTCTTATGAACTTAATACTCTAGATGCATGCTGGATAGCGGTTGATGGGTGGAGTAATAGTAGTAGATGCAGGTAGGAGTCTGTCTACTTGTCACGGATGTGATGCCTATATACATGGTCATGCCTAGATATTCTCATAATTATTCGCTTTTCTATCAGTTGCTCGACAGTAATTTGTTCACCCACCGTAATACTTATGCTATCTTGAGAGAAACCACTAGTGAAACCTATGGCCCCGGGTCTATTCTCCATTGTATTAATCTTCCATCAACAAGCTATTGCAATTACCTTTTATTTTGCAATCTTTAGTTTTAATCTTTATCATAAAAATACCAAAAATATTATCTTATCATCTCTATCAGATCTCACTCTCGTAAGTGACCGTGAAGGGATTGATAACCCCTTTATCGCATTGTCTGCAAGGTTCTTATTTGTTTGTGTAGGTATGAGGGACTTGCGTGTGGCCTCCAACTCGATTGATACCTTGGTTCTCAAAAACTGAGGGAAATACGTACGCTACTTTGCTGCATCCCAACGCTGTGCTCAAGAGGTAGCTAGAAGGATTTCTGGCGCTGTTGCCGGGGAGGTCTACGCACAAGTCAAGACATACCAAGTACCCATCACAAACTCTTATGCCTCGCATTACATTATTTCCCATTTGCCTCTCATTTTCCTCTCCCCCACTTCACCCTTGCCGTTTTATTTGCCCTATTTTTCCATTTGCTTTTTCTTTCGCTTGCTTCATCGTTATGGCTAGTCCTTTATCTACTCATTTGTCTCCCAAGAATGAGGTCCTTAATTTTAAACAAAGGGAGGGAGAAAATCTAAAAGATGCTTTGTTCGGAATTTGCAATGCGCAAAATAGATCTACTAGGAAGCAATCTACTTCTGTTCTTCTTCGCAATTTTTATGTAGGCATCATTCCTTGGAATAGATATATTCTTGATACCATTACCGGAGGAAATTTCTTGGGTAGCCACACTTTTGATTCGTATAATGCTATGATAGATTTGTTTCGCACACCACCTCTCCTGGTTAATAGAACTATGTTAACTTTGGAACATGTTATGCAAAGGCTCGATATTATTGAAAATAAAGTTGCCACTATGGAATTGATTGAGAATTTGGATAAAAAGATCCACAACCAAATTACCCAATATGGATCTAAGGTAGGAGTCATTCTGAAAAGTTTTAAAGAAAAATAACCCATAGTGAACGAAAGAATAGACCAAGATCCCGAAAGAGTTGATAAGCTTGAGGTTATTATAGGCACCACGAAACCCTATTTCCACCGCCGCAACCTTCTGTATCCAAGAGATCCCATCTTGGGGCCTTTCCTGGAGCTCCGCCGGAGGGGGCATCGATCACGGAGGCCCTCTACATCAACTACATGGCCCCTTCGATGATGTGTGAGTAGTTTACTTCAGACCTCCGGGTCCATAGTTATTAGCTAGATGGCTTCTTCTCTCTCTTTGGATCTCAATACAAAGTTCTCCTCGATCTTCTTGGGGATCTATTCAATGTAACTCTTTTTGCGGTGTGTTTGTCGAGATCCGATGAATTGTGGGTTTATGATCAAGTCTATCTATGAACAATATTTGATTCTTCTCTGAAATCTTTTATGTATGATCGATTATCTTTGCAAGTCTCTTCGAATTCTCAATTTGGTTTGGCCTACTAGATTGATCTTTCTTGCAATGGGAGAAGTCCTTAGCTTTGGGTTCAATCTTGTGGTGCTCGATCCCACTGAAAGAAAGGGAAATGACACGTATTGTATTGTTGCCATCGAGGATAAAAATATGGGGTTTATATCATATTGCTTGAGTTTATCCCTCTACATCATGTCATCTTACCTAATGTGTTACTCTGTTCTTATGAACTTAATACTCTAGATGCATGCTGGATAGTGGTCGATGTGTGGAGTAATAGTAGTAGATGCAGGCAGGAGTCGGTCTACTTGTCACGGACATGATGCCTATATATAATCATGCCTAGATATTCTTATAATTATTCGCTTTCCTATCAGTTGCTCGACAATAATTTGATCACCCACCGTAATACTTATGCTATCTTGAGAGAAGCCACTAGTGAAACCTATGGCCCCCGGGTCTATTCTCCATTATATTAATCTTCCTTCAACAAGCTATTTCAATTACCTTTTATTTTTCAATCTTTACTTTTAATCATTATCATAAAAATACCAAAAATATTATCTTATCATCTCTATCAGATCTCACTCTCGTAAGTGACCGTGAAGGGATTGATAACCCCTTTATCGCATTGGTTGCGAGGTTCTTATTTGTTTGTGTAGGTACGAGGGACTTGCGCGTGGCCTCCTACTGGATTGATACCTTGGTTCTCAAAAACAGAGGGAAATACTAATGCTACTTTACTGCATCACCCTTTCCTCTTCAAGGGAAAACCAACACAGCGCTCAAGAGGTAGCTAGAAGGATTTCTAGCGCCATTGCTGGGGAGGTCTACGCACAACTCAAGACATATCAAGTACCCATCACAAACTCTTATCCATCGCATTACATTATTTGCCATTTGCCTCTCGTTTTCCTCTCCCCCACTTCACCCTTGCCATTTTATTCGCCCTCTTTTTCCGTTTGCTTTTTGTTTCGCTTGCTTCGTCGTTATGGCTAGTCCTTCATCTACTCCTTTGTCTCCCGAGAATGAGGTCCTTAATTTTAAACAAAGGGAGGGAGAAAATCTAAAACATGCTTGGTACAGAATTTGCAATGCGCAAAATAGATCTACTAGGAAGCAATCTACTTATGTTCTTCTTTGCAATTTTTATGTAGGCATCGTTCCTTGGAATAGATATATTCTTGATACCATTACCGGAGGAAATTTCTTGGGTAGCCACACTTTTGATTCTTATAATGCTATGATAGATTTGTTTGGCACACCACCTCTCATGGTTAATGAAACTATGTTAACTTTGAAACATGTTATGCAAAGGCTCGATATTTTTGAAAATAAAGTTGCCACTATGGAATTGATTGAGAATTTGGATAAAAAGATCCACAACCAAATTAACAAATATGGATCTAGGTAGGAGTCATTCTGAATTTTTTTAAAGAAAAAGAACCCGTAGTGAATGAAAGAATAGACCAAGATCCCGAAAGAATTGATAAACTTGAGGCTATTATAGGCACCACGAAACCCTATTTCCACCGCAGCAACCTTCTGTACGCAAGAGATCCCATCTTGGGGCCTTTTTCGGAGCTCCGCCGGAGGGGGCATCGATCAAGGAGGGCCTATACATCAACTCCATGCCCCCTCCGATGATGTGTGACTAGTTTACTTCAGATGTTTGGGTCCATAGTTATTAGCTAGATGGCTTCTTTTCTCTCTTTGGATATCAATACAAAGTTCTCCTTGATCTTCTTGGAGATCTATTCTATGTAACTCTTTTTGCGGTGTGTTTGTGGAGATCCGATGAATTGTGGGTTTATGATCAAGTCTATCTATGAACAATATTTGATTCTTCTCTGAAATCTTTTATGTATGATTGGTTATCTTTGCAAGTCTCTTCGAATTATCAATTTGGTTTGGCCTACTAGATTGATCTTTCTTGCAATGGGAGAAGTGCTTAGCTTTGGGTTCAATCTTGCGGTGCTCGATCCTAGTGAAAGAAAGGGAAACGACACGTATTGTATTGTTACCATCGAGGATAAAAAGATGGGGTTTATATCACATTGCTCGAGTTTATCCCTGTACATCTTGTCATCTTACCTAATGCGTTACTCTTTTCTTATGAACTTAATACTCTTGATGCATTCCAGATAGCGGTCGATGTGTGGAGTAATAGTAGTAGATGCAGGCAGGAGTCGGTCTACTTGTCACAGACGTGATGCCTATATACATGATCATGCCTAGATATTCTCATGATTATTCGATTTTCTATCAATTGCTCGACAGTAATTTGTTCACCTACCATAATACTTATGGTATCTTGAGAGAAGCCACTAGTGAAACCTATGGCCTCGGGTCTATTTCCCAACATATAAGTTTGCAATCTATTTTATTTTGCAATCTTTACTTTCAATCTATATCATAAACGTACCAGAAATATTTATCTTATTATTATTATCTCTGTCAGTGTCAAAACCAGCGGATCTCGGGTAGGGGGTCCCGAACTGTGCGTCTAAGGCGGATGGTAACAGGAGGCAGGGGACACGATGTTTACCCAGGTTCGGGCCCTCTTGAGGGAGGTAATACCCTACGTCCTGCTTGATTGTTCTTGATAATATGAGTAGTACAAGAGTTGATCTACCACGAGATCGAAGAGGCTAAACCCTAGAAGCTAGCCTATGTTATGATTGTTGTTGTTAGTCCTACGGACTAAACCCTTCGGTTTATATAGACACCGGAGGGGGCTAGGGTTACACAGAGTCGGTAACAAGGAAGGAGATCTACATATCGTACTACCAAGCTTGCCTTCCACGCCAAGGAGAGTCCCATCCGGACATGGGACGAAGTCTTCAATCTTGTATCTTCATAGTCCAACAGTCCGACCAAAGGATATAGTCCGGCCGTCCGGATACCCCCTAATCCAGGACTCCCTCAGTAGCCCCTGAACCAGGCTTCAATGACGACGAGTCCGACGCACAGATTGTCTTCAACATTGCAAGGCGGGTTCCTCCTCCGAATACTTCATAGAATATTTTGAACACGAGGATCGTGCCAGGCTCTACAAAACAAGTTCCATATACCACCATAGAGAGAATAATATTTCCATAAATCTAATCTGCTGAGGTACCCCGTAATGTGACATCACACCACAGCCAGGTCTTTATTCGAATCGTTTTTCATAACCAATCTCAGCGTGTTTCGCGAGGCGGTTTCCTTGGCACGTCTTGTCGAAGCAGAGATCGTGTCCCCTTTATTACGGGATTCTCATCAATACGGACGTGGGTAACCCAACCGTTCCTATTGGTAGGACTCCTAGATCTTAGGCAAGTCCCAAACGGTCACGAGGAGGACGCTTGATATTCACCCTCTTTATAAAGGGGACAAGGCCTTTTCTTTTTTCCCTCTCGTGCTCGATCAAATCCTTTCCCCGCCGCGAGTTCTAACACCCAAAACTCAGGTCAGGTGCTTCGGACCTTCAACTATGTCTGGATCCAACATTCAAGGTCAGTGGATGCCTTCCTCCGTCATGGGGGAGGACATCAAGAGGTTGAGAGAGGCCAGATATTTGACCGCCGAAATTTCGCATTGGCTGCCCGCCCGAGGGCAGGTCGTCCCTACTCCCGAACCCAACGAGACCGTCGTGTTCGTCTCCCACTTCCTCCGAGGACTAGGCCTCACTCTAGATCCCTTTATTAGGGGTCTTATGTTCTACTATGGGTTAGATTTTCACGATCTGGCCCTGGATTCCCTTCTTCACATCTCGACATTTATCGTCGTATGTGAGGCCTTCCTCCACATTACCCCTCACTTCGGCCTGTGACCCAAGACCTTCGATGTGAAGTCGAAGATGATCGAGGGGCAGCACGCAGCGTGTGGAGGTGCTTTAATAGGCAAAATCGCTGACGCTCCATGGCCTGAGGGTTGCTTCCCAGAGGTGTCCTGATTGTGGCAGCGGGATTGGTTCTACATCATAGCTCCCCGAAGTGCCAAGTGGGTAGCTGCCCCCACCTTTCGCTCAGGCCCCCCACCACAACTGATGTCATGGATTTGCATGGGGCTAAGCTGGGGTCCAGCCAAGGACGTGCCAATATTGCAAAGCCGTATCCGAGATCTCTTTGAGAGAGATTTCAGTCTATTTATGGTAGTGCAAGTTATGCTAGTTCGTCAAGTCCAGCCTTGCAAACACCGGCCCCTTCGCATGTGGGAATTCAACCCGGAAGGACCGCGAGCTATTCAAAATTTCCTCGGCATGACGCACGAAGAGATGTACAAATTGTTCTTTGGACCACAAATAATGTGTCCGGACATCACCGAGGATGCAGGTCTGAGCTGCAATCGCTCGGATACCCAAGTAAGTAGCCCCGCATCCGAACACACTATCCGTTTATTTATAGCAACGTTGCCCTAAAATAGTCGCTCGTTGTCCAGGATTGGATAGCGAAGGCAAAGCTGATCAGGTGTCCGACCCCCCTCCCTGAGACCTCACCAAATCCCATGCTAACCAGGATGCTGGAGATCGCGCCTTATCAAGCGCCCTCAGGAGAGGATAAAGGGGGAACAAGGAGGCTAGCGCCTCCGTGGTGGAGGTTAGCCGGGGAGGAGTAACTGAAACTTCCTCTCCCCAAGAAAGGAAGAGTACCGCCTCTGAGGACCCGGAGACAATGGTCTCCAAACGGGGGAAGAAATCTCCACCGGAGGGTCCTGCCCTGGGGGATACCCTGGCCGCACTATGCCGTCAAGGGGACCAGCCCTCCACCGAGCTGTAAGTAAAAGGGTACTTAATAATGAAAGTATCTTGCTTTACTTCTAAGGAAAATATTCGAAGCATTTATCTTGCAGTTCTGATCATAGCCCTTCTCAGCAGAGCTCGTCTTCGGGGGATCTTCTTCCAGAGATGATGGAGAGCGAAACGCCTCCCCCTGCTACCCCGAGGTGTCATCGCAGAGGGTTTCTCCTGATCCAGCAAGGCCAGAAGGTAATCCTATGGCCACCCGAAGTCCTCAGTATCCGGCTATCGAAGGGGCAATCAAAAGAGTCCGGCACCGTCTGGTGTACGGTCGGACGTACTGAGGGATCTGCTAGAGCAAGCGGCTATCTTAGAAGAGCACCGCACGTTGATGGGTACGGTGATTGAAAGGATTTCGTCCGCTGAAAGTGGGTTGCACGAAGCCTTTATGAGTCTAGTGACGGGTTTTGAGGTACGTGAAATGATGTACATTTTTGATAGTACCGCACATTTTTAGATGTGCCCTGTGTAGATAGTAGCCCCTGAGACTCTAGTTGTCGCCGAAAACGGCGGCAAACAGAGGATCATAGTCCCAGGCAATAACCAGACCACCTTTATGTGCAGGTGGTTGAAGCTCCGGTAGCTAGCCGGACTGATGGGTTTGCCGAACTAAGGCGACAACTAGATGCAGCAGATGCCGACATCGTGCTTGTTAACAAGCGTCTTGACGAGGCACAGTGTAGGTGATTTTTCTGGTGATTGTCACATAATAAGAGCAGCATGATGCCAATATCTTTAATATGTTGTGACTGCAGATGGAGCTGCCACCGTGGAGACCCTTCGGGCGGAGCTTGCCCGAGCCAAGGAGCAAGCAAGGAGTAGAAATGCGGCCGCTTTAAAGGCGGCTGAAGAGTTAAGGGCCAAACATGCCGCACATTACGAGAGAAAAGAAAAAAATAGCCAAGATGGTTGTAGAGTTAAAAGATGCTGCTGACCGTTACCAGCTTCTTGAAGAAGAAAACCGGGCGAAAGTGACGGACCTGGAAAAGGCCTAGGTGACTGGCAAGGAAGCTCGCTCCAAAATTAGAGCAACGAAGGAGGAGCTGCATCAAGCTGCGGATATTGTATGTAGGAAGGCCTTCATGTTCTGGACTAAGTTCGGCGATCGGAAGTATGCAGCTCTGGACCGGCTATGGAGTTCTGCGGACGAGTACATGGATTTGGCTGCAAGTGCTGCTGATGCGGCCGAGTACTTCAAGGATCAGAAAGGTCCTGAAGTGGAGAATCTGTTCTGGTCACAGTTTCACGCTCCAGTCCGTCCGCTGTTGCTGAATGAGCGATTGACCGGTTGGGCCGAGCTCCATAGATTATCCGGACTTGCCATGAGGTCCGTTGTGGATAATCTGTGGCCAGGAGGGCCAAGGCTGAATAGCTACTTTAGCTTAGGGCAACAATTCCTTGGTGCTGTGCCACACATCGATACTGTAAAGAGGTCGGCGTGCATAGAAGGCTCGCGGATGGCCCTTTCCCGTGTCAAAACATACTGGGCAGAGATGGATGCCACCACTGTTGCAGCACAGGGTTCGGCCATAGGCCGAGTGGCAGCCGAGCACTACTTTGAAGAAGTTCTTGAAGCCGCTTGTTTGATAGAGGCTCAGTGCTCGAAGAATATTATGTTTAAGTGACATGTATTCCCATTTTAAAAACAATGTTTTATTGAGTTTATCAAGGTTGTATTTATACTTTTGCCCGAAAGTACTATGATGCCTCCTGTGCGGCCGTTCATGTATATATGTATATAACCTGAAAGATGGCAGTCGTCGGCTTCAGCCCCCACACATATAATGCGGGGGTGTTAGCAGAAGACACAGGTTCACACTTGATCCAACGTCTTGGTCCATTAAGGAGGTGATAGCGCAGCGAACTAGGCAATCAGACTATAATGCTTTAACACTTTCACTTAGCCAGAGGAGTTTGACAGTGGGGCTACTATATAGCCCCTGGTGGCTCCGCGCTCATCTGAATTCGGGGCCTGTACATGCCTGGCCGGGAAATGGCCCTTCATTAAGGCGGAGGAATCCCGAAGATTCCGCTAGGTCATTGAGTGGTTGACCAGTCTCATGCTATATCATGACAGTCAATTTTCAGCTTTCTCTACTGAGGTGCTCGTCCGGATGAACCAGGGCACAATCGCAGTAGTTCTCCTGGTGCCGCCTTAGCTGATAGAGCGGAACGTAAGGCAGCAAAACACAGGAGCCGGGCAAACCCAACATTTGACCAAAGACATGATTCAGAGTGGATGCACATAAGGCCAAACTCGCGACGCCTAAGACTCCCTAAGGTATTCGGTCTTTATGATGTAAACCGGGCTTAAACAGTGCCCTTTGTAATAAGCCCCTGGTGTCTAGGTACGTGCAATATTCTGACGTGGCCACATGCCAATACGTTAGCATCCTTCTCAATTGTACTGAGAATCCAGGGGATGTGTATCAACAAGAGACAGTAAAAAAGGTTTACGCAGGGTCTTAATCTAAAAGAATCCTTGGAATGGGTCCCTGCTGCACGTCTGCGCTTGTGTCTCCGTTCTGCCGTATCCTGGACGGGTGTAGCATGATGGTCATCTGTAAAAGAGAGGAACTTAGTTGAAAAGTTGTCGTGCAAAAAGGTAGGTTATACTAAATAAACCATGTACAGTTCAAGATGAGTAAAGTTGAGCCTAATTGTCACTTGTTTACACGTGTTGAGCCCCTTGTATTGTTATAGGGGTATAGCCATCAAACCTGTATCAATTATATATAGCTGCACCGGACTCGTCCAACCGTGTCCGTGGTCTTAACGACATGTCAGGTGCTCTAGTTGGTGAGGCCGTCTAGTGTGCGGCTGCCAAGGCAGCCGCACGATCTTCCGCGCGCAAGGAGCGCTCAATATTTCCATTTACTGTAATGATGCCACATGGACCGGGCATCTTAAGCATGAGAGAAGCGTAATGCGGTATTGCGTTAAAGAGAGCGAAAGCTTCGCGTCCGAGTAGTGCTTGATAGCCACTTTGGAACGGAGCAATGTGGAAGGTTAAATTTTCACTACGGAAGTTATCGGGAAAGACGAATATAACCTCTAGTAGCAGGGAGCCCGTGCAATGGGCTTCTGGGCCTGGCGTTACTCCTTTAAAGGTAGTATTGCTATGGCTAATTTGTGTTCGGCTATCCCCATTTTGCGGACTGTGTCCTGATATATCAGGTTTAAACTACTGCCGCCGTCCATCAGGACTCGTGTGAAGTGGTATCCGTCAATTATCGGGTCTAACACCAAGGCAGCCCATCCTGCATGCCGGATACTTGCCGAGTAATCCCGATGGTCAAAGGTGATCGGTTGGGACGACCAGTGGTAGAACTCCGTGGTGATAGGCCCTGGGGCATGTGTCTCTAGGAGTGCTGCTTTGTTTCTCCCCTTTATCACATGTAACACGTTTACTGTTTTGACTTCTGGTGGGAATTTCTTCTGTTCCCCAGTGCTTTTCTTGCGAGCCTCGTCCTCGTCTTCGCTTGGTGTATCCTGCCCCGTGTGTTCGGTGCTGAGCTTGCCGGACTGCTTGAAGACCCAACATTCTCTATGGGTATGATTTGCAGGTTTATCGGGGGTACTGTGGATCTGACATATTTTGTCTAGAATCTTGTTTAGGCTGGACAGTTCGTCTATGTTGCATTTGGAGGGTAGCTTTTGCTGACCTGGCTGCGAGCTTCTGAATCCGGCATTTACCGCCGTGCTCTTCGGGCTGTCTTCTTTATTTCTGCGCTTGTTTTTGCTACGTCGTGGCTTCCCGTTTCCGTCCCTGACTTCGGATGTACTTGGGTCGCTGGTGCTACATCGGGCTAACCAGCTGTCCTCGCCCGCGCAAAAGCGGGTCATGAGGTTTGTTAATGCTGCCATTGTTCTCGGCTTTTCTTGGCCGAGGTGTCTGGCAAGCCATTCGTCTCGAACGCTATGCTTGAAAGCTGCTAAGGCTTCGGCATCCAGAGAGTCGACTATTTGGTTCTTTTTAGTGAGAAACCTGTTCCAAAGCTTTCGGGCTGACTCTCCGGGCTATTGAGTTATATGACTTAAATCGTCTGCATCAAGTGGTCGGACATAGGTCCCTTCGAAATTTTCCCGAAAAGCGTCTTCGAGCTCTTCCCAGCTTCCAATGGAGTTTTCGGGGAGGCTTTTAAGCCAGTGCCGAGCTGGCCCTTTGAGCTTGAGGGGTAAGTACTTGATGGCATGGAGATCATCTCCTCGAGCCATGTGTATATGGAGGATATAGTCCTCAATCCAGACCCCAGGGTCTGTCATTCCGTCGTATGCCTCTATGTTTACGGGTTTGAATCCCTCTGGAAATTCATGGTCCAGCACCTCATCGGTGAAACATAGGGGGTGTGTGGCACCCCTGTATTTGGGTGTACCGTGGTGTTAGGATTTTTGTTGTGTTGCATTGCGTGCTGGAGAGCGCTTGATTGGCCCGTAGATGGATCTGGTTGCGCCGTCCTTTTGATGCGAGCCCTCACGTGGATCGCGTACTGGCTTGTGTGCGGCGTCGTTTGCCACTCTATGTTGGCCACGAGGTCGTCTATCCGACCGGATGGCTGTTTTGTTTTTTGATTGCGGGGGATCTAAGGCCTCCTCATCAAATTCCGGTAGCAGTTTTCGCTTCGGGTAGCTCTTTGTGTGGCGAATACCGCCGTACTTTGCTGTAGTGTTGAGTACTTTACTCCATCTAATTCTGAGTGTGTCTTGTCCAGCCCTGAGCCTTTGCTTCTGCTTTTTCAGACTCTCGCAGTGGCGACAAGCCTTTGATGGGTATTTTGTTGCTTCGGGTGCCTGTCTGGTGTGACTTCATTTGGACTGTTATCTTCACCAGAGACGGGTTGTTCGGTTTGATTCTCCGTGTTGCCGTGGTCGGACGGTGGTTCATTGCCGTGTTTGTCGTCCGCTGGCTCACCCTGCTCTATCGCTGGGTCCGTATGATCGTCATTTCTACCGAGGCGGGATTTGGAGCAGCGCTTATGCCCACGCTTTGACTGCTTCTCGAGGGAACGATCCTTTGCTGCGTCCATCCGTTCCTCGTCGCTGTTTTCTTTGGGTGTGTCCACCATGTATACATCATTTGATGAAGTGGGTGTCCAGTGCCCTGTGGGCGGTGGCTCCGGTTCGCCTCCTGCATCGTCGTCCATACCGTCGATGTCTTCGGAGTCGAAGTCGAGCATGTCGGTCAAATCGTCGACAGTGGCTACTAAGTGGGTGGTGGGTGGGCGGCGGATTTCTTCGTCATCCGCATCCCAATCCTGCCGGACATAGTTCGGCCAGGACTCTCCTGACAAGGAGAGAGACCTTAATGAGTTTAGTATGTCACCGAAGGGCGAGTGCTCAAAGATATCCGCGGAGGTGAACTCCATGATCGGCGCCCATTCGGATTCGATAGGCACGGGCCTAGGCGGTTCGGAGTCCGTGGCCGGGGAGGAATCCGGCAGTTTGGCGTCACGGCTCTTGTCGTGGATTTGTCACGGCAGATGTCCTAGCGAAAGGACTTAGTCGTGGAGCCATCGCTACGAGTTTACTTGAAGGGGTTAAAGCGGACACAAAGACACGAGGGTTTTATACTAGTTCGGCCCCTTCGATGAAGGTAAAAGCCTACGTCTAGTTGCGATGGAATTGATGTGGTCTCGATGGCTAGGGAGCAAACAAGCTTCGCCTAGACTCGAGTTATTGTTCTCTCCCTGAACCGCCGCCGGGTCGTCCCCTTATATACATGGGTGACGCCCGTCGGTCCATAGAGTCCCAACCGGTCCATACTCGTATTCCGGTTGGTATCTCTCTGTTCCTAACTTACAATACAAGTTGCACATCAGGCCGGTTTACGGCTACAGGTTCTAAACCGGCCACAGGCCTTGGGCCTTCACCTGTTCATACCACTAATGAAGTTATCCCGGCCCAAGCAGGCCGGTTCACGCCTAGTGGTAATATCCCCAACATTAGGCCCCAGATTGATTTGAACTGGTTCATGTCAATCCCTCACAAAATCTGGTGTCTTGGACATCTTCGGGTAATTGGTAAACCGCCATGTCGTCATCATTTCTGGTTGCTGTAAGCCGGCATGACGTCATCATGAAATTTTATCATTTATAACGCCCTTTTTTAACAATAGCTCCTGGATCCGCGCGCTTGACCTAGCTCTGTTGCCATATAAATAAGACCGAAGGGTCATTTCTTTCCCTTTCCCTTCGTCCCTTCTTCTTCGTCTTCCTCGCGTCGCCAGCCTTGGAGCTCCGCCACCGCCGTCGACCTCTGCCTCGTCTTGGGCCGCTGCATCAACCTGAACGTACCAGAGCATTGCGGCATCTTTCTGCATCTTCTCCGTTCCCAGTAAGCTTTCTCCTCTTCTTGACCTAGATCTGTTCTTAGGGTTCCATGTTCGTGTTGTGTTCGTCGCATGCTCCTACCTGTTTTCTGACCTTGAATGAATCTATGAATCCCTGCTGCGTTTAGTAGTAGTCTTTAAACATCCACCTGTAGTTTCTCATCTAAGTCCATATATCTCTCGCACATACCCGCTCAATGGTTCACTTCTGTTTTTGCCTTACTCTTCGGAATATTTTCTGTTTTTGTGAGCTCGCGGTAGATCCGCGGCTGTGATAAGATCATGTGAAACTTGTTTCTGCATACCTAGTTATCCATAGCTTCAATTTCTTCCGATGCTTATGTCAGGCGGTTTAACTTATCATAGAAAAAAGTTACTAAACCGGTATATACAATTAGTCCCCTGGTTGAACCGCCAGAATCCACATGATGTCGCATTGTGGAAGACCGGTTTATAGGTACTGTCCCCGGTTTATCGTAGTTTAGATCAACACCTTCTTTTACCCAGCGTGTTCTTGAACCGGATCACCTATTTCTTGTAGATCTCACCATGGCCAAACAAGTGTATGAGTGCAATTGGGTTCCTTCTCGCGTCACGGAATCACAGTTGGACGATCTAGTCTTGATCGGCGCTTTAGACAGTAAAGATACGATCCACTGGAGGGTTCCTGGAAATGAATGTCCTCCCACCCCCCAGGAAGGAGAGGTTGTGGTCTTCGCAGATCACTTGGTCCGGGGCTTCAAACCGCCCGGCTCTAAATTTTACCGGGATGTGTTAGCCAATTTTCAGCTCCGTCCACACGATATTGTCCCCAACTCTGTTACCAATCTATGCCACTTTCAAGTGCTCTCTGATGTATACTTTCAAGAGGAGCCTTCAGTTGAGTTGTTTAGAGACCTCTTCCATTTAAACCGTCGCACTGAATTCACCGATGGCCCGAACACTGAATTGGGCGGTATGGCCATTCAGAAGAGGAAGGAGATCACTTATCCCCACGTCAAACTCCATACTCACCCCAAGGAGTGGAATGCAACTTAGTTTTATTGCAAGGATACCTCTCCTGACAATGAAAATCCCTTGCCTGGCTTCCGTCCGGAACGGCTCAGCAACACGCACCCTTTTCCACAAAGACTAAGCGCCAAGGAAAGAATTAAATACGCTCCGCAACTGTCCAAGCTCTAAGCTTTTATGGCCAACGGCTTAACGGGAATAGATCTTGCACGCTGTTGGATATCATGGAGCATACTGCCTCTGAGCCGGCGCTCCAGTTTGATGTGCAAGTATACTGATAGTGTCGATGACCCACTCCGACACACTAAAATCCAACTCCCCGATGATGAAGTCACAGAATCTGTAAAAAAGATGCTGAATGAACCGGAGCACCTCTGTGCTCAAACCGGTCTGCCTCCTTACTGCACCACCAACAAACCGCCAGCGGTAAGATTTTAATTGCTCTATTGTTGAATCGGTTACTGCTTTATCTGTTTGACATTTAATTACTGCTGATCCAGGGCGATAATCCATTTTGGAGCAAGAAGCTTTCTCAAGACAAAACGGAGAAAGCAGGGCGGCCAATCCGTCCCAAGACCAAGGTTATCAAGAAGCCAGCTCACAAGAGAAAAACCACTGCTTCATCTGATCCAGCTATTGATGACGATGTGGGTAACCCGGACCTTGAGGTAGAACTTGACTCGCTTGGCTTATTTTTTACACACCTTATTGATGATGATGCTTGTCAGGACGACGCTGAAGCCAGCAATGCGGAATTCGTTGAGGTAACTATTCTCTCTTCCGATTCAGAAAACTTGCCTTTGCCAAAATTTCAACAGGCAAACCGGAAAGTTAAATTTTCTCATCCTCTTGCTTATTTGGATCCTAAATTTCTTATGAAGACTCAGCAACATGAAGCTCGCCGCACAACCCGGCACAGTGGCCAGGTAGTTACCTCCACCGGTTTACCAAACAGTCTGGTTCGAAAACGCCGCTCCGAGGTCTCTGACCTTTTTGTTGATTTACATCCTAAAGCGGGTTTCTTCCGTCAACCTCTTAACCCATCCGACTCCGATTATCAGGTTACATCTCATTCATCTTCTGGTGAATCGTCGGCCACTCAGCTGCCACCGTTAAAAACCGTTCTTGGGTAAGCTAAGCTGAACACATGCTTCCAGTACACTATGTAATGGCTTATGCTTTTCCTTGACTCTTTGATTTTCTTTCAGGGCCAAACCTAAACCGAGCAAGAAACCCCGCCTGGATAAAGCGGCTGAAGAAGATGTAGCCCCAGAACATGACAAAACGCCAGATCTTGAAGCATTTGCTCCTGAGGATATTCCCAATGATCCTCCTTTACAAGACGATGCTATTCCCGAAGAGAGGCCTATTAATACTTCAGTCTCTGCTGACCCGCCTGTCAGCTCCGTCCGGATTGAGAAATCCCACTGTCCTGCTGACAAACCAATCACACTAACACAAACCGGCGAGTCAAAAGATGATGATGTTTTGATTACTGGTGTAGGCCGCTTTGAACCCGGGAATCCTGTCACCTTAACCAAGCATACCATAAAAGAGGATTTTTCCGCTCTGAATAAAGAAAAATGGGATGTTGAACTGGAGACATATGCTGCTCTGAGTGCCCAAGATCTTCATTCCGGCTATCTAAACCGGCTTTATACTAGCCGTGACTGTGAAGCTGGTCTGGTAAAAATGATGAGGGATAAATTTGAGGTAACTTACTTCTTTACTGACTGCCTTTGCATCAATCCTCCTAGCCCCCAAGGGTCGGTTTGTAGCCTTCGTCAAACCGGGACTTGAATATGATCCTCAACACTTTTGAAATCCATTAATATAGCCCCCAAGGGCCGGTTTAACTTAGCAGAATTAGACCGGGGCTCCAACAGAAAACTACCCTTAGAACATAATTTGAGCAAATAGCCATTAGCCCCCAAGTGCCAAGTTGAATACCTGTATTGAGCTTGGGACTTTGCAATCTAGTAACTTTTGAAAACTGAAGGTTCATTAGCCCCCAAGTATCAGGCGTATAACTTTGTTATGTGGTTGATACTTCAATTTCTTGGACCGCTTGTTTAAAGCTAAATGCTATCTGTATGCAGGCTGAGGTGAGAATCAAGGATGACCGGATTGCTGATTTGTAGGAGGCCTTGAAAACTCAACAAGCTGAAACAGACAAGGAAAAGGAAGAATTAACCAGCGCCTTGAGCACCGCTGAACAGCTGAAGGAAGGCTTCAAGAAAGAGCGGGCTGATTGGGCCACTGAGAAAGCCACTTTAACCAAAAGAGCGGAAAATGCTGAAGCTGCCCTTAAACCGGTAGCGGATGAACTGACGTCCGTAAAGCGGCAAATACACTCCATGACCGCTGCGATCTTTGGTAAGCTCCTTTTAACTTTTGTGATAATTTGAACCTGCTGTAGCGTAAATCTGGTTTGAAACCGTCCCTATATTGTTGTAGGGACACGCATCGGGCACTTGGGAAACGATGTGCGGAAGAAACTGAAGGCTGCCTACACCTTAGTGGAACAATTATATACCGGAGCCCAGCGGATCATCACCACAGCCTCTCATAACAACCCGACACCTTCTTTAATCCAGAACACTCTTAACATGTTGTCGATGCTTCCGGCCCGGATGGAGGAGCTGAAGAAATCTGCTGCTCGAACCGGAGCTATTAACGCCTTGATCCGGGCAAAGGCATGGGTGCCAGATTTCGACCCTGTGGAAGCATCTCAAGGCTATCCCAGCCTGAAGGAAGATGGCTCTGAATTCAACGAAGAGGATTTAAGGGCAATAAACCGTGCAGTGCACCCTCTGGCTTGTCAGCTAGCTGAAGAGGCAGACTTGACGCATTATCAAGCACAATACAATGACCAGAACAAGCGAGTGCCTGCCCCAACTCTTGAAGCGGAGAATCTGATCCCTCCAATCCGTAAGCACACTTACGCTCCTGATATTGAACCGTTTTCCCTGATACATGAAGAGGCTGTTTTCCAAGCTTTAATGGGAATCGACTGGACCACTGTTGATTTCCAGCCAATGGGTAGGGATGAAGAAGCTGAAGCGGATGATGACGAGGAGCAGGCCTAAACCGGGAGCCGGTTTGTATAGCTGTCCTTGGAATCTTTCCAAGATAACAAATGATCTTTATTCGGGCACCGTGATGCCTTGTAACAGGATAGTTAATACTTCTATCTTCAATATGCCTTCATGCATAAGTACTGAAGCTTTTGTTCGAAAAAACCTCCATTCATATTTCCTGCCATGTCTTGGCATGAAGCTGGTTTAGCCAAGCTTTGAAGCGGGGGTTTTATAAACCATTACCGTTAACAAGGGGGGAGAAAACAGCTCCCGTATAGACCGTACTGGGTCAATATAAACCCCCTTGTTACTCCATGATGTTAACAGGAAAAAATAAAAATAAACCGGGCATACTTCTCCGGATTAAAGGGGAATCAAATCCATAGGCTGAACCAGAAAAACAAAAAGGTGTTTGTTGACATAAAAGGAAACCAACAAAAAACTAAGAACAAACAAGCCATGAAAATACCATGGAAACCAAGGCAATGATAAAAACTCTTTGCAAAAAATATGCTATACTGAGCTGATCAGATGGTATTACGATGGTCGGACAGGACCAAGCCCCCAATAGGAGTGACAATGATTCAAGTCAGCCAGGTCCCCAAATGATTCATGGCATATATGCCAGATCAAAAGGCGTGGCAATGGTTCGGGTTCGACCAAGCCCCCAAGTGATTTTGTGGCCTTAGGCCGACCAAGAGGCGTGACTGGTTCAGACTTGACCATGTCCCCAAGTGATCTGGTGGCTGTCGCCTATCAAAAGGTGTCGCGTTGGCTCGGACACGACCAAGGCCCCCAGTGATGTATAAAAAGCAAATGTCAAGGGGTAAACCGGAGTCCGTTTTAAAAATAGAGCCACTCCATGTAACCACGCATGATAAGAAAGACAGAGACCCCGCTTTAGCTGAGGCTCCGGTTTTATTATATCAAAGATAATATATACACTGTCATGATATGTACATAGATAGAGCCGATGGCTCAAGTGTAGTAAGGTCAAAGATGAGCTATATTCCACGGCCTGTTAGTCTCCTCCTCCGATGTACGTGAATCTTTATGCTCTCGAATATCAATTAGATAGTATGACCCGTTGTGCAGATTCTTACTGACCACGAAAGGTCCCTCCCAGGGTGGGGATAACTTGTGTATATCTGTTTGGTCTTGGATGAGCCGAAGCACCAAATCTCCTTCTTGAAAAGTTCTGGTTCTAACCCGGCGACTGTGATAGCGACGAAGATCTTGTTGGTAAATCGCCGAACGGGCAGCTGCTATATCACGCTCCTCGTCCAATAGGTCCAAAGCGTCTTGCCGTGCTGTCTCATTGTCCGCTTCGACATAAGCTGCCACCCGAGGCGAATCATGCCGGATATCACTAGGGAGAACTGCCTCTGCTCCGTAGACCATGAAAAATGGCGTGTATCCTGTGGACCGGTTTGGCGTAGTATTGATACTCCATAGCACAGATGGTAGCTCTTCAACCCAACATCCTGGTGTTCTTTGCAATGGGACCATAAGCCGGGGTTTGATGCCTCGCAAGATCTCTTGATTAGCCCGTTCTGCCTGTCCATTGGACTGGGGGTGTGCCACTGATGACACGTCAAGCCGGATATGCTCTCGTTCACAGAACTCCTTCATAGCACCCTTAGATAAATTGGTACCATTGTCAGTAATGATACTGTGTGGAAAGCCAAACCGGAAAATCACCTTTTTAATGAACTACACCGCTATTGCTGCATCACACTTGCTGACAGGCTCCGCTTCAACCCACTTGGTAAATTTGTCAACTGCCACCAAAAGGTGGGTTTTCTTATCCTTGGATCTTTTAAAAGGTCCGACCATATCCAGCCCCCAAGTTGCAAACGGCCACGTTATTGGGATCATCCTCAATTCTTGAGCCGGCACATGAGCACGCCTTGAAAATTTCCGACATCCATCACACCGTTTAACCAAGTCCTCCGCGTCAGCATGCGCTGTCAACCAGTAGAACCCATGACGAAACGCCTTTGCCACCAGAGACTTTGAACCGGCGTGGTGTCCACAATCCCCTTCATGGATTTCTCTTAAGATTTCACAGCCTTCCTCAGGAGAAACACAACGTTGAAACGGCCCTGATACACTGTGACGGTGCAATTCACCATTGACAATCGTCATAGACTTGGATCGCCGGACTATTTCACTGGCTAGAATCTCATCCTCTGGTAACTCCCCCCGGTTCATGTACATAAGATAAGGAACTGTCCAATCCAGAATAGCATGCAATGCTGCCACCAATTGAGCCTTCGGATCAGGAATAGCCAAATCCGCTTCACCTGGGAGCTTGACTGACGGGTTGTGCAGCACGTCCAGAAAGATATTAGGCGGGACCGGTTTGTGCTGAGAGCCCAAACGGCTTAAAGCGTCCGCCGCTTCATTCTTCCGACGGTCCACATGATCCACTTGATAACCCTGGAAGCAACCCGCAATATTATCCACTTCCCGAGGATATGCAGTCATGAGCTGGTCCCTAGAATCCCAAGTGCCAGACACCTGTTGAACCACGAGATCCGAGTCACCGAAGCACTTAACCCGGCTTAAGTTCATCTCTTTAGCCATCCGGAGACCATGGAGCAAGGCTTCATACTCAGCTGCATTATTAGTGCAAGGGAACATTAAGCGGAGAACATAACAAAACTTATCGCCTCGTGGGGAAGTTAACACGACTCCAGCCCCAGAGCCTTCCAGTTGCCTGGATCCATCAAAATGAATAGTCCAATATGTGTGATCCGGCTTCTCCTCTGGTGCTTGTAGCTCCGTCCAGTCATTGATGAAATCAACAAGTGCTTGAGACCTCACCGCCGTCCGAGGCACATACTTCAGTCCGTGTGGCCCAAGCTCTATAGCCCACTTGGCAATCTGGCCAGTCGCCTCCCGGTTCTATATGATATCACCCGAAGGAGCTGAACTGACCACTGTGATGGGGTGCCCTTGAAAATACTGCTTCAACTTCCGACTGGCCATGAAAACACCATAGACCAGCTTCTGCCAATGCAGATACCTTTGCTTGGATTCAATAAGCACCTCGCTGATATAATAAACCGGCCGCTGAACCGGATATTCCTTGCCTGCCTCCTTGCGTTCCACCACAATAGCCACGCTAACTGCCCGAGCATTGGCTGCTACATATAATAATAGTGGCTCTTTGTCGACCGGAGCTGCAAGAACAGGCGGATTGGCTAACTGCCGCTTCAAGTCCTCAAATGCTTCATCAGCAGCCGGGCTCCAAATGAAATGGTCTGTCTTCCTCAGCATTTGGTACAAAGGAATGGCCTTCTCTCCGAGGCGGCTGATAAACCGGCTTAGTGTGGCGATCCGGCCCGCCAAACGTTGAACATCATTGATGCACTTCGGTTTAGCCAGGGAGGTGATAGCTGTAATCTTCTCCGGATTAGCCTCAATTCCTCTATTAGATACCAGGAAACCCAGTAACTTGCCTGCCGGAACAGCAAAGACACACTTGGCCGGATTAAGCATCATCTTGTAAACTCGCAAGTTGTCAAAGGTTTCCTTCAAGTCATCCACCAGCGTCTCCTTTTGCCTTGACTTTACTACAATATCATCCACATAGGCGTGCACATTGCGGCCGATCTGTTTATGCAGGCAATTCTGTACACACCGTTGATAGGTGGCTTGGGCACTCTTGAGTCCGAAGGGCATAGATACATAGTAGAAGGCTCCAAAGGGAGTAATAAACGCTGTTTTCTCCTGGTCTTTAACCGCCATTTTGATCTGATGATATCCAGAGTATGCATCCAAAAAACTCAAATGCTCACAACCCGCCGTGGCATCAATGATCTGGTCAATGCGGGGGAGGGCAAAAGGATCCGCTGGACAGGCCCTGTTAAGATCTGTGTAATCCACACACATACGCCAAGTGCCATTTTTCTTAAGAACCAACACAGGATTAGCAAGCCACTCTGGATGGAACACCTCAATGATAAAGCCAGCTGCCAAAAGCCTGGCCACTTCCTCTCCGATGGCCTTTCGCCTTTCTTCGTTAAACCGGCGGAGGAATTGTTTCACCGGTTTATACCTAGGATCCACATTAAGAGTGTGCTCAGCGAGTTCCCTCGGTACACCTGGCATGTCGGATGGTTTCCATGCGAAGATGTCCCGATTCTCACGGATGAACTCGATGAGCGTGCTTTCCTATTTGGGATCCAAATTGGCACTGACAGTGAACTACTTAGATGAATCGCCGGGCACGAAGTCAACAAGCTTGGTCTCAGCTGCCGATTTGAACTTCAGATCTGACTCATGCTCTGTAGTCGGCTTCTTCAAAGGAGTCATATCCGCCGGATCAACATTGTCCTTATAGTACTTCAACTCCTCCGTGGCACAGACCGACTCTGCATAAGCCGCATCACCTTCCTCACATTCCAAAGCGACCCTACAGCTCCCATGAACCGTTATTGTCCCCTTGTAACCCGGCATCTTGAGCTGCAAGTAGATATAACAAGGCCGCGCCATGAACTTGGCGTAAGCCGGCTGGCCAAACAAGGCGTGATATGGGCTCCGGATCTTCACCACCTCAAATGTTAGTTTTTCCGACCGGGAGTGGTGCTCGTCCCCAAAAGCCACGTCCAGGGCTATCTTACCAACAGGATATGCGGATTTGCCAGGCACCACACCATGGAACACCGTATTAGACGGTCTGAGATCTTTGTCTGTTAAACCCATGCGGCGGAATGTCTCATAGTACAGTATGTTAATACTGCTTCCTCCATCCATGAGTACCTTGGTGAATTTATAACCCCCCACCTGAGGGTCTACCACTAATGCTAGCTGGCCCGGATTATCAACCCGGGGCGGGTGATCCTCTCTGCTCCACACGATAGGCTGCTCCGACCAGCGCAAGTAACGTGGTAAGGCCGGTTCAACAGAATTCACCCCTGCTTGTGGAGTTTTCGGTCGCGTTTATCCAAGCTAGTTGTGAAAACATGATATTGCCCATTGTTCAACTATTTTGGCTGGCTCTGATAACCCGACTGCTGCTGCTGCTGCTGCTGGCCGTTCTGATTATTCTGGTGATTGTGACCGCCCTGATTGCGACCTGAACCGGAAGCTCCATCGTGATCCGGCCCATGGAAACCGGATCCTGAACCGCTACCTGACCCGTGATCATACTGGAAGGCATTAGAGTTTTTAAACTCCTGCATGATATAACAATCCTTCCAAAGATGGTTAGCCGGCGCCTCATTCGTCCCGTTCTTCGGGCAAGGCTGATTCAGCAAATAACTCAAGCGGCTTGCGTTAGGATTGGGAGCCCCATTACGATTTGCCGCTTTACCTCTACGCCGCTGCCCCCTGTCCTGTGCATTAGTGTTGGCCACAAAGTCCATGCTGCCATCCGCCTTGCGCTTGCCTCCGTTTCCATGACCCGCCGGTTTGTACTGCTGCTGTTTGGAGTTGCTATTCTTCCTTCCCTTCCCTGCTTCATCATCATCAGTCTCGGGATCCTTGGTACTGTCCGAATCAGCATACTTCACTAGAGCGGCCATGAGGGTTCCCATGTCATTACAGAACCACTTCATGCGTCCCAATTTCAATTTTAAAGGCTCAAACCGGCAGTTGCCTTCCAGGGTTAAGATCGCAGAGTCAGCATTAATCCTTTCGGACGAGTGCAAAATTTCCGAAACGCGGCGCACCCAATGGGTTGTTGATTCTCCTTCCCCCTGGACACAGGCCGCCAGGTCTACTATGGACTTGGGCTGCTTACACGTATCCTTGAAATTCTGGATAAACCGGGCCCGCAACTGGGCCCATGAGCCGACAGAATTGGGCGGTAGGCTCTTCAACCAGGTACGAGCCGTGCCTTCCAGCATCATGGTGAAGTATTTTGCCCACGCGGTCTCATCCACGTCTAACATCTCCATGGCCATCTCATAACTCTCTATCCATGCTTCAGGGGATAAATCAGCGGTGTAATTCGGCACCTTGCGTGGACCCTTGAAATCTTTGGGCAGACGCACATTGCGTAAAGCGGGGATTAAACAAGGCACTCCCAAAGCGGATGCGACTCCTGGTCCGGCGAAGGTGGTAGGGCGAACCGGTGTAAGTTGACCCGCATCATCCTGTGCTGCTAACTCGGCCTCCCTCCATGCTCGGGCCCGGTCCACCACATCCTGAGCATCGTGAACACCACCTGCCAGGTTATTGCCACGGGCCGCTTCACGGCCTCGCACATTGCTCGATATGGCCGGTTCATCCAAGCGCCTTCTATAGCTCCGGCTTGGACGGGGCGTAGAGTGAATCCGATCACGGCTGTATGAATATGCTTCCTGCTGAATCAGCACGGTCCGGAGAAGCTCCTTAACCCGGCGCGTCTCTATCGCTTGCGGAGAGTCCCCTTCAACTGGGATAGCCTCTAATCGCGCCGCAGCTGCAACAAGGTTGTCCATAGGATTAGAATAATGACCTGGGGGCATCTGGACCGGCGGAAGAATCACAATGTTCTGCTGAGGAGGTTCCATCAGGCAAGGTTGGACCGTCCCCCTGGTCCTGGTGCCTCAATCCGGTTTGTCTCCAGGTGCCGTGGCGGATTACTGGGTCCAGCTGCTGGAGTGTGAAAGAGATTCCGAGGATCAAACCCTAACGGCAGGCGTGATCTGTGCTTCCGCTTTAAGACCTCCTGTGATGCGTTCTGGTCAAGCATGAGCTTATAAGCCCGAGCGTCCAAAGAGGCCCGCTCTGCGGCCATCCTGTCTTTTTCTGCGGCCAGATCCGCTTTGGCTTGCATGATCTGCTCTCTCACCTTTGCAATTTCCGCATTATGGGCCTCCTGATCCGCCGGATTGTCCTCTGCCATAAGCGCGGCTAGTGAATCAAACAGATCAGATAGAACTTGAACCGGCGGGCGCACAAGGCCTCCTGCCCCGGCTGCTGCTGCCACTGCTGATCCGGAGAGCATCGCTGCGGCGGTCGAAGAGTGATTCGCCGCCTGTGTGCCGGCCATGAATATTCCAACCCGGTTGACCTGGCCTGGGGGGTCCGGAATACTGTCGCCATCGGAACAGCCCCCTAACCTGGTCATCTTGTAACTGGTATAGTGATTCAGTCTCTCCGGTCGAGGACTCGTCGCCAGAATAGACGACGGTCTCGCTACCGTGTTCTGACTCGTCCTCACGCCCTCCTCCGTGGATGACTCCAACGAAGGCACGCTTCACGGCCGGTTTAGCCTGGGTAGATCTCGCACGCTGAGCCGTCTCGACGAGGTCGATGCAGATGTCCGGCTCAGGCCCCGGCTCACCGATCTTGCCGATGAAAACGTGTATGCCACCAAAGGGGACCCGGTACCCGTATTCAATCGAATCGGCCTCGGGACCCCATCCTGCGTCGTCGATGTAGATCTTTCCACGACGACTCTTGGTCATCTGGCCCACAGCATAGCCTTCGAGTCCTTTGAGCTTGCCCTCCAAGATCGTCAAACCATCGTGCGATCGCCCCACGGTGGGCGCCAACTGTCGTGGATTTGTCACGGCAGATGTCCTAGCGAAAGGACTTAGTCGTGGAGCCATCGCTACGAGTTTACTTGAAGGGGTTAAAGCGGACACAAAGACACGAGGGTTTTATACTAGTTCGGCCCCTTCGATGAAGGTAAAAGCCTACGTCTAGTTGCGATGGAATTGATGTGGTCTCGATGGCTAGGTAGCAAACAAGCTTCGCCTAGACTCGAGTTATTGTTCTCTCCCTGAACCGCCGCCGGGTCGTCCCCTTATATACACGGGTGACGCCCGTCGGTCCATAGAGTCCCAACCGGTCCATACTCGTATCCTGGTTGGTATCTCTCTGTTCCTAACTTACAATACAAGTTGCACATCAGGCCGGTTTACGGCTACAGGTTCTAAACCAGCCACAGGCCTTGGGCCTTCACCTGTTCATACCACTAATGAAGTTATCCCGGCCCAAGCAGGCCGGTTCACGCCTAGTGGTAATATCCCCAACAACTCTTGTGAAGGGTAAGGTCGATACTTGGCTCGATCGCCGCTAAGAATGCGGCCTCTGTCGCGGTGTCTATCCACCCGTCCATGGATGGCGCAATTGGCCTCGAATTGAGGGTCGGAGCGGTTGCTGGTGCGGTCTCCCGAACACTGTCCGATGGTAGAGCTAAATCATGCTCATCGTGATAGTGCGGCGCACTCGGCAGGGGCTCGAATCCGTCGAACATCAAGTCTCCGCGGATGTCGGCCGTGTAGTTTAAGCTTCCATATCTTAGCTGGTGGCCAGGGGTGAACTCTCGATCTGCTCCAAATGGCCAATCGAGTTGGCCCGCAGTGCGAAGCCGTCGAATACAAAGATCTGTCCGGGGGGAAAAGTCTCACCCTGGACTGCATTGTATCGATGATTGAAGGAGCCATCAAGCCTAATGATGACAACACAGAGTAACTCTCAATGAAAGCACCAATGTCGGTGTCAAAACTAGCGGATCTCGGGTAGGGGGTCCCGAACTGTGCGTCTAAGGCGGATGGTAACAGGAGGCAGGGGACACGATGTTTACCCAGGTTCGGGCCCTCTTGATGGAGGTAATACCCTACGTCCTGCTTGATTGTTCTTGATAGTATGAGTAGTACAAGAGTTGATCTACCAGGAGATCGAAGAGGCTAAACCCTAGGAGTTAGCCTATGGTATGATTGTTGTTGTTAGTCCTACGGACTAAACCCTTCGGTTTATATAGACACCGGAGGGGGCTAGGGTTACACAGAGTCGGTAACAAGGAAGGAGATCTACATATCTGTACTGCCAAGCTTGCCTTCCACGCCAAGGAGAGTCCCATCCGGACACGGGACGAAGTCTTCAATCTTGTATCTTCATAGTCCAACACTCCGGACAAAGGATATAGTCCGGCCGTCCGGATACCCCCTAATCCAGGACTCCCTCAATCTCCATCAGATCTCACTCTCGTAAGTGACCGTGAAGGGCTTGACAACCCCTTTATCGCGTTGGTTGCGAGGTTCTTAGTTTTTTGTGTAGGTACGAGGGACTTGCGTGTTGCCTCCTACTGGATTGATACCTTGGTTCTCAAAAACTGAGGGAAATACTTACGCTGCTTTGCTGCATCACCCTTTCCTGTTCAAGGAAAAACCAACGCAGTGCTCAAGAGGTAGTAAGAAGGATTTCTGGCGCCGTTGCCGGGGAGTCTACGCACAAGTCAAGACATACCAAGTACCCATCACAAACTCTTATCCCTCGCATTACATTATTTGCCATTTGCCTCACGTTTTCCTCTCCCCCACTTCACCCTTGCCATTTTATTCGCCCTCTTTTTCGGTTCCCCTTCTCTTCTCCAGTTTGCCTCTTTTTGCTTGTTTCTTGTTTGCTTGTGTGTTCGATTGCTTGTCACGATGGATCAAGATAATACTAAATTGTGTGATTTTTACAATAACAACTATAAATATTTTATTAGCACTCCGATTGCTCCTCTTACCGATGCTGAATCTTGTGAAATTAAGGCTGCTTTGCTGAATCTTGTCATGAAAGATCCGTGTTCCGGCCTTCCTAGTGAAGATGCCGCTACCCATCTAAACAACTTTGTTGATTTGTGTGATATGCAAAAGAAGAAGGATGTGGATAATGATATTTTTAAACTGAAGCTATTCCCATTTTCCCTTAGAAATCGTGCTAAAACTTGATGTTCATCTTTGCCTAAAAATAGTATTGATTCGTGGAATTAGTGCAAAGATGCTTTTATCTCTAAGTATTTTCCTCCCTCTAAGATCATCACTCTTAGAAACAATATTATGAATTCTAAGAAACTTGATCATGAACATGTTGCGCACGCTTGGGAGAGGATGAAATTAATGATACGTAAGTGCCCTACACATGGTTTGAATCTTTGGATGAATATACAAAGTTTTTATGTGGGATTGAACTTTGCTTCTAGGAATCTTTTAGATTCGGCCGCGGGAGGCACTTTTATGGAAATCACTTTAGGAGAAGCTACTAAACTCCTAGATAATATTATGGTTAATTATTCTCAATGGCATACTGAAAGATCTTCTAATAAAAAGGTGCATACTATAGAAGAAATCAATGTTTTGAGTGGAAAGATGGATGAGCTTATGAAATTGTTTGCTAATAAGAGTGTTTCTTCTGATCCTAATGATATTCCTTTGTCTACCTTGATTGAGAATAATAATGAATATATGGATGTGAATTTTGTTGGTAGGAAAAATTCGGTAATAACGCGTATAGAGGTAATTTTAATCCTAGGCCGTTTCCTAGTAATTCCTCTAATAATTATGGTATTTCCTACAACAATTCTTATGGAAATTATAATAAGATGCCCTCTGATTTTGAATCTAATATTAAATAATTTATTAGTTCACAAAAGAGTTTCAATGCTTTGATTTAAGAAAAATTGTGTAAGATTGATGAGTTGGCTAGGAACGTAGATAGAATTTCTCTTGATGTTGATTCTTTGAAACTTAGATCTACTCCACGTAAGCATGATATCAATGAGTCTCTCAAGGCTATGAGAATTTCCATTGATGAGTGCAAAGAAAGAACCGCTAGGATGCGTGCAAAAAAAGATTACTTTGTGAAAGCGTGCTCTTCTAGTTTCCATGATAATAATGATGAAGATCTAAAAGTTATTGATGTGTACCCTATTAAATCTTTGTTTTGCAATATGAATCTTGGTAATTATGGGACTGGAGATGAGTCAACTTTAGTTAGAAGGTGTCCCAATGATTCAGAGTTTTTAGATCTTGATGCAAAAATTGATAAAAGTGGGATTGGAGAGGTCAAAACATTACATAGAAATGAACCCACTATCTTGGATTTCAAGGAATTTAATTATGATAATTTCTCTTTGATAGATTGTATTTCCTTTTTGCAATCCGTGCTAAATTCTTCGCATGCTTATAGTCAAAATAAAGCTTTTACTAAACATATCGTTGATGCTTTAATGCAATCTTATGAAGAAAAGCTTGAATTGGAAGTTTCTATCCCAAGAAAACTTTATGATGAGGGGAACCTACTATTAAAATTAAAATTAAAGATCATGACTGCTTTGCTTTATGTGATTTGGGTGCTAGTGTCTCCACGATTCCTAAAACTTTGTGTGATTTGCTAGGTTTCCGTGAATTTGATGATTGTTCTTTAAACTTGCATCTTGTGGATTCCACCATTAAGAAACCTATGGGAAGAATTAATGATGTTCTTATTGTTGCAAATAGGAATTATGTGCCCGTAGATTTCATTGTTCTTGATATTGATTGCTATCCTTCATGTCCTATTATTCCTGGTAGACCTTTCCTTAGAACGATTGGTGCAATTATTGATATGAAAGAAGGGAATATTAGATTCCAATTTCCGTTAAGGAAGGGCATGGAACACTTTCCTAGAAACAAAATTAAATTACCTTATGAATCTATTATGAGGGCCACCTATGGATTGCATACCAAAGATGACAATACCTAGATCTATCCTTGCTTTTATGCCTAGCTAGGGGCGTTGAACGATAGCGCTTGTTGGGAGGCAACCAAATTTTATTTTTGTTTCTTGCTTTTTGGTTCTGTTTAGTAATAAATAATTAATCTAGACTCTATTTAGATGTAGTTTTATTCTTTTAATTAGTGTTTGTGCCAAGTAGAACCTTTGGGAAGACTTGGGGAAAGTCTTTGTGATCTTGCTGTAAAAAACAGAAACTTTAGCACTCACGAGATTTGCTGCCATTTTTTACTGGAGAGTTATATTTAGTTAATTATTTTTGCAGATGATTAATAGATAAACTCCTCACGTACAGAAATTTATTTTCGAATTTTTGGGGTTCCAGAAGTATTCGAAACCTACAGATTACTACAGATTGTTCTGTTTTTGATAGATTTTGTTTTTCGTGTGTTGTTTGCTTATTTTGATGAATCTATGGCTAGTAATAGAGTTTATGAACCATGGAAAAGTTGGAATACAGTAGGTTTAACACCAATATAATAAAGAATGAGTTCATTACAGTACCTTGAAGTGGTGGTTTGTTTTCTTTTACTAACGGAGCTCACGAGATTTTCTTTTAAGTTTTGTGTTGTGAAGTTTTCAAGTTTTAGGTAAAGATTTGATAGATTATGGAACAAGGAGAGGCAAGAGCCTAAGCTTGGGGATGCCCAAGGCACCCAAGGTAAAATCCAAGTACAACCAAAAGCCTAAGCTTGGGGATGCCCCAGAAGGCATCCCCTCTTTTGTCTTCATCCATCGGTAACTTTACTTGAAGCTATATTTTTATTCACCACATGATATGTGTTTTGCTTGGAGAGTATTGTATGATTTGAGTCTTTGATTTTTAGTTTACCACAATCATCCTTTCTGTACACACCTTTTGGGAGAGAC
This sequence comes from Triticum dicoccoides, assembly GCF_002162155.2. NCBI lineage: Eukaryota > Viridiplantae > Streptophyta > Magnoliopsida > Poales > Poaceae > Triticum > Triticum dicoccoides. Next base: position 116,315,892 of record NC_041384.1, on the reverse strand, counting down.
ACACATGAATGGGAATTTATTAGAATACTCTATGTGCTTCACTTATACCTTTTGAGCTATATAATTTTGCTCTACTGCTTCGCTTATATCTTTTAGAGCACGGTGGTGGTTGTATTCTATAGAAAATATTGATCTTTCATGCTTCACTTATATTATTTTGAGAGTCTCTTAGAACAGCATGATAATTTGCTTTGGTTATGAATTTAGTCCTAATATGATAGGCATCCAAGATCGATATAATAAAAACTTTCATAAAAAGTGCATTGAGTACTAGGAGAAGTTTGATACTTGATAATTGTTTTGAGATATAAAGGTGGTAATATTAGAGTGTGCTAATGGAGTAGTTGTGAATTTGAGAAATACTTGCGTTGAAGTTTGCAAGTCCCGTAGCATGCACTTATGGTGACCGTTATGTAACAAATTTGAAACATGAGGTGTTATTTGATTGTCTTCCTTATGAGTGGCGGTCGGGGACGAGCGATGGTCTTTTCCTACCAATCTATCCCCCTAGGAGCATGCGCGTAATGCTTGGTTTTTGATGACTTGTAGATTTTTGCAATAAGTATGTGAGTTCTTTATGACTAATGTTGAGTCCATGGATTATACGCACTCTAACCCTTCCATCATTGCTAGCCTCTTCGGTACCGTGCATTGCCCTTTCTCACCTTGAGAGTTGGTGCAAACTTCACTGGTGCATCCAAACCCCGTGATATGATACACTCTGTCACACATAAACCTCCTTATATCTTCCTCAAAACAGCCACCATACCTACCTATTATGGCATTTCCATAGCCATTCTAAGATATATTGCCATGCAACTTTCCACCATTCCATTTATCATGACACACATCATCATTGTCATATTGCCTTCCGTGATCATGTAGTTGAAAGTGCATTATATCGACTAGAGGGGGGGTGAATAGGCGATTTTTATGAATTCTTCACTGAGGAATGTGCAGGTGAGGAAATTCCTTAGCGAAGAACCACTAGAAGCGGAATAAATACTCAAAAGTAAACATAACAGAACACAAGCATAGTCATCATGATGAAATGAAGACAGGCATAGAGTACAGAAAGCGTAAGCACATGATAACATAGGATGAAGACAAACCGACTGAAGAAATTGAATTGAGGGAATTGAGAAAGTCTTTAGTCAAAGTCTTCAAACACAGATATGAACAAGCACTCAACACAGTTATGAGGAAATGGAAGAGTTGAAGAGATAGAACCAGTGATCTTGGTGAAGACAATGATTTGGTAGACCAGTTCCAACTGCTGTCTCAGTTGTACATCTGGTTGGAGCGGCTAGGTATTTAAACCTGAGGACACACAGTCCCGGACACACAGTCCTCACTGTATTCTCCTTGAGCTCAGGTCACACAGACCTCGCCCAATCACTCGTGGTAAGTCTTCGGGTGACTTCCGAACCTTCACAAACTTGGTCACTCGGTGATCCACAATTCCTCTTGGATGCTCTAGACCTTGACGCCTAACCGTTTGGAAGAAGCATAGTCTTCAAAGGTAACAAGCGTCTGATCCACGCAGGATCAATCTCTTCAGTGATGCTCATTCACTTCGGTTTGTAGGTGTTTGGGTTTGGGTTTTCCTCACTTGATGATTTTCGCTCAAAGTCCTCGGAGGATGGGATGCTCTCAAATGACAAGTGTCAGTTTCTCTCGGAGCAGCCAACCAGCTAGTGGTTGTAGGGGGCGGCTATTTATAGCCTAGGGAGCAGCCCGACATGATAAGACATAAATGCCCTTCAATGATATGACCGTTAGGTGGGTAGATATTTTGGGACAGCTGGCGCATAGCACAACAACGGTCGGAAATTTGAGTATCAAATTCCTCAGGGCTATCATGTTCCTTACTGTGTAGGCAATCCGCACTGGCGAATTCCTAAATCCTCAGTCAGAACAAATTCCTCAGAGACCAGAAGAACTTCGCCTCTGTCACTGAAGAATATGACTGAACTGTATGAGATTTCCAATGGCTTCACTCGAAGGGATTGGTCGGTGTAGGATTTTGAGTTGAGCATCACATGGAAATTTTTCCTTAGTATTTCCTCGACCTCCTTTAACAGTACGGTGTTTCCTATGACTCAAGAAAGAGAAAATGAAACTATGAAAACAAAAGTCTTCACACTTCATGTTCCTCGAATGAATACCAAGTCTTCAGGATTGCACCAATTTCTTCACTTTCAAAGTCTTCAGAAAGTCTTCAAAAATCCATAGTCTTCAGTCGAAGAACCTCATTTTTAGGAGTCGACTTTCTCTATAAATATCAAACTCCTCATAGACTTATAGACCTATGTACACTCAAAAACACATTAGTCCCTTAACCTATAAGTCTTCAATACACCAAAGTCACTAAGGGGCACTAGATGCACTTACAATCTCCCCCTTTTTGGTGAGTGATGACAATATATGTTAAGTTTTCAACGGGGATAAACATATGAAGTGCAAATACTGATATTGAGGTATTTGATTGCAAGATATAGAAGAACTCCCCCTGAAGATGTGCATGATGAGGAATTTGCTTTTGAAGCATTGCACACTTGAAGAGTAGAATCAATGGAGATCTCCCCCTATATCTTGTAATTCATACACGCATTCGACATATCATAATGAAGAATTTGGAATGAATGATGAAATATGATGACTGATGTAATTCAGCATACGTGCATTAACATATATGAGGAATAAGCATGCATAAAAACACATCAAAAATATCAGAGCACCATCGGGTTTAAGTTTAAAACTCGATCCAATAAAGTTTCAAAAGAACGAGAGTTGTAACTTAGCAAAAAAATGCCCATATAGACAGACCCTCTTGAAGAGTAACTCAAAATTCTCCCCCTTTGTCATCGAATGACCAAAAGGATCGAAAATGAGGACTAACGCCCCTGAAGAATATCAAGTTGATGAAGGAGCGCCAGTGTTGTTGGGGTCGTTTGTCGGTGTCGCGCGATGAAGAATAGGAGCTGGACACCAAAGGAGGAACCTTGACCTTCTTGTATTTCTTTGGTGGAGGCATAGACCAGTCAAAATCTTCCTTGAGACCCATTTTCTTGAGATCTTCTTCGCCATACAGATGTGATAGAATGGCCCAGGTGCGACCGAAGACTTCATGGAGGTAGTAATGATTTTTCTTCACTGCATTGTGTGTAGCACTCATGTTGTGAAGAAATGAACCAAACTGACGCTTAACCCATTTATGGTTTCGATCCACCTTGTGGTGAAGACTAAGCAGAAGCTCACGGTCACTAATCACAAGAGGAGCAGTCGCTTGAGGAGTAGAATTGGGTGCATTGGCAGGAGAGTCATGTGTGGCAGAGTCATCATTGGTGGAATAAGATGCAGCTTTGCGAAACTGACCATCCAACGGATGAATGCCTTCATTAATGACAGGAGGAGCCTTGCCCTTTTCATCAGTTGAAGAAAAAGCCTGCTTGTGGACTTCAATCGGGGGCAGATAGCTAAGGTGATTCTGAAAATCAGCCATGTAGTTGAGTGAAGACCTTGTCCTAAGGAATCTCATAATCCAAGGTGCATAAGGTTTCAGCTCAAATAGAGAAAGTGCAGCATGTGCTAGAGTCCTCATGAAGAAATCGTGATAGTTGATAGGAATGCTATGTATGATGTTGAATAGCAGATTCTTCATGATGCCAACTATTTCCTCATCAGATGAGTCGTGGCCTTTGATGGGACTCATTGTCCTCGTCAGAATGCGATAGACAGTCCGAGGCACATATAGTAATTCCTTCACGAGGAATTTGGTTCGTGGGGCCTGACCTGGCTTCAAAGGCTTCATCAGAACTTGCATGTAGTGATTTGTAAGCTCAGGTTCACTTTAGATGCAACGGGCAGCTTCAAGGGGAGGACTGAGTGGTAAAGCACGAAGCAATTCAGTAGCTGGTGCCATGTAGTGAGTGTATTCAGACATCCAGTCCAGCACCCATGAATTCACATCTTCAGAATCTCCTGTGATGTGTAGCATCGCATAAAATTGAAGAATGAGTTCTTCATTCCAATCACAGATGTCAGTGTAGAAATTTAACAGTCCAGCATCGTGAAGAACACTGAGGACTGGCTCGAAACACGGCAGAGATTCCATATCCACGTGAGGAATGTGCTCATGGTAGAAGATTTTGTCTTTGTTAAACATCATTGAGGAATATAAAGTAGCATGTCTCGCAGTCCAGAAACGCCTTTTCCTAATGCGAGCAGAGTCATAGGGGTTGTAGTCTATGAAGAATACGTGCTCGCCCAAGAAATCATCAGCCTTGAATTTTTGCTTCCTGGAGAATGGATCCTTTGGCTTGGGTAGAGGAGTGTCAGTGAGTTGCATCACAACCTCAGGAATCGCAATCTCAGGTTCTTTAGGCTGAGGAATTTCTAGTTCCTCTTCAGTGGTAGTCTGCTTCTTTAGATGTTCAGCAGTAGCAGTTTCTTCAGCACTAGTGGCTGGAATTTCTTCATGTACAGACGAAGTGGGGTGAGTTTCTTCAGAGCCCATTTGAACAGTTTGTGCAGGGGACTGAGGTATTTGCTATAAAGGTGTGAACAGTGGAGAGTTAGGGTGCTGACTTTCCCAAAATTCATCACTTAGCACAGGTGCGGTGCAGCCAATGTCCACATCTTCATCTTCCATTTCTTCAACGCTAGCCTCTTCAGCTGTGAACTGAAGCATAGGCGAGGAAACAACTAGTGTTGAAGGGATTTGATCCGCTTCAATTTCTTCATCCATCTACTCTGACGAAGCAGCAGAAGGATTTTCTTCATCAGATCTGCTAGGGATCACATATTCTTCATCAAAAGGAACAAGGTCCTTTGATGGCATGGTTGAGATCGGAACAACATCAATGAGATTTGTGAACGAACTTGTCATAGACTTCATTTTCTTCGGAGCTGAAGAATCTGAAGTAGCTGATGCTTTCCATTTCTTCACAGTTGCACGCTCTGCAGCCTTGGTCTTCTTCACATCTGATGCAGATGGAAAGATCAGAGTTGGTGTAGGCATAGGAGGAGCAGAATAATCTGGTTGATTTTTTTCAAGCACAACTGATGCAGTTGCCCTGACTTCTTCATTTTCTTTAGGCGCACCACTAGTAGATGCCCTGGTAATTTCTTCAGTGGCTAGAATGCAGTCATCAGCCCTGGAACTCACATTTTCTTCAGCAGCCTGAAAGTCATCAGTGGTGCTGGCATGTTCGTCAGTTGGCTGAGCAGATGCTTCAGCCTGAGGAATTTCCTATTGCAACATTTGAGGTGAACTTCTCAGTCAGTTTAACAAACCTGACCTTGGCTCCTTGCCAATTAGCATAGTAGGCTTTGAAGTCATCGCCGAGGGTTTTGATTTTAGACTGTATTTTTACAAGTTCATCAGTTGTCATAGTGACAACGTTGTTCTTCAGAAATTTCTCCTTCTTATATTGTGCTTTCTTGATCTGCCTGGCCTTCTCCTATTTCCATTTTTCTTCATGGATGAAATGGGTCAGCATGTGACTCTGGCCAGGAGTCAACTTGAAATCAGGCATAGGAGTGTTTGGGTCCTTGTGCCAGAGATCAATATAGTCGAGGATCAACCCTGGATCCAAAAGCAGTGGCACATTTGTGCCTTTGGCTCTAGCGGCCCTGACTTGCCTATCTCTGATGATCTCAGCAAGTTCTTCATCATCAGCTTCGTCTTCTTCAGTCGGCACTTGGAAGGCGACCCGCTTCTTCTGAGGACTAGGGCGAGGACCTCGTCCAGCAGTGGCCTTTGTCTTCAGCAGAGAGGGTCCCGTTGAAGAATTGGGTGCAGCTAAGGAACTAGCTGAAGCTCCTGAGGCAATAGAGATGCATGTAGTCCTTTGGCACGTGGCAAGATGCACCGGTGCAGAGGACTTGGTTGGAGCAGTTGAGGACTTTGGAGGAGCTGCTGAGGACTTTTGAGGAGCTGAGGATTTTGGAGGAGCAGGAGCAGCATGAGGAATTAGCCTTGAGGGCTTTGAAGATTCTGGCCATGAGGGCATTGCTGAGGAACTTGGTCCTGAGGGCACTAAAAGCGAAGCACTTGTCTTGTGCGCAGGCTTCTTTGACATGGCCTTCTTAGGCTTGACAGAGGCCTCAGCGGCTTCTTTGACATGAACTTGGTCCTGAGGGCACTGAAAGTTGAATTTCCTCACAGCTTCTCTGACTTGTCTAGCCAACTTGGCCTAGCGCTTGGCCCATTTATCAGGATAATCCTCACCACGCTTGAGGCTGGTGGGATTAGCTATTTGGCCAGGTGCCAATGGAGTTCTTGGGCATGGAGGATTGAGTGCGAATTTCTTCATGTATTTGGGAGTACCATATCTGTATTCCCTCCACTCTCTTGCCCATCTCCTCTCTATCCTCTGTATGCGCACCTTGCACTGATTTTTGTCCTCTTTTCCAAACTTGGCCTCATCAGGAGTGCAGTAATCTTCGTACATGTCATCAGGGATTTCAAAGGCAGTATTGATTTCAGGCCTTTTTCCTCCTTTGTGTGGCTTCTTACCGTCGGCCATTTTCTTCAGTTGAGGAATTTGAACAATTGAATTTTCTGAAGAAGTATGCAACGTTTCTTCGAGGAATGCTGTAAATGAGTTAAGTTGATGAGAACCTAGTGATTCAGCAGCGGACATGAGTACCTGTGAACAGAGTATAGTTGCGAAGAATTTGGAGAGGTCATATGCGTTCTCAGAAGGTTTTGTAAAAAGAACAAGTTTGAGGAATTTGACCAGACGAGTCTTGAAGAATTTCACTGAGCGTTCTTAGTCTTAGGTTCCAGAGTTGTACAGATCAGAAATCCGCACAATTGAGGAATCTTGAAGAGAAATTTGCAGCTTAGAGAAATGAATCAAGAATAGTTGACATGTGAGGTGTTTTAGTGTGTGAAGATTTGAAGAAAAACACATTTGAAGATTTTGTAGATAATCATTTGAATCACAGAGGGCGGTAAAAGTGTCTTTTAATTACCCAGAACGAAGAACACGAAGAACTGTGGGGTGGATAAGTGAAGTTCGTCTATGCAGATCTTCCACGCCCTAACACGGCGGAGGAAGACGGCTACGGCGGCGGCGGAGTGAAGATTTCTGCGGCCGGCGCGAGTATGGCAGCGACGAGGTCGAGGCAGTGAAGCTGTTCCTCACCGACGATGATGAAGTAGCGGCGGCGCTATGGTTTGAGAAGCTCGAGCTGGAGAAGTAGGTCGAGCGGAGTAAAGGAAGTGAGGAAGGGGAGAGGGGTATTTATAGCCACGGTGAAAAACTGTTTGCCCAAAGAATTTGGACGAACATGCCCCTGACCCTTCTCATTCGCATGACATGTGTCACCCACGTACTGAGAAGTGGAGATCATGTTAGATCGTGGGTGAATAGATAGGTATATCGTGGGATGCAGAACGGTTTGAGCGGCAAAGCCAAAAATTTGGATAAGATAAGTTTTAACTTTCCGTTCGCAAATTCTTCAGCTGACAAGGACACAGTGAAGATTTTGAACGAGCTTCAAATAGAACGCACATGAAGAATTTGTGAATAGATTGGGCTGAGTTTAGCATAGAGGGGGAAGGGTCCGATCACATTCACTTAGCAGAAAAACCAACTTGAAGAATTGGCAATAAGTGAATGCTATAGAGGACATAAACTCATATATATATAGCCAATGAAGAAAAAATACGGAAACAGTGAAGACAATGCAAAGTTGAAGAATTTGAACAACTGAGGAATTTCAACTTTTGGTGGTGGCGTGACCCACCGTAAAAGAATGATGATTTCAGACACCGCGTAAAATTGTCTTAGGGTTCTGAGAATCAAATTCTTCGTTAATGTCTTCACACTTAGAGTGCTATTCTTCATTGATTGAAGACAAACATTTCTTCATGTGTTGCACATCTAAGTCATCAATTTTGCATAAGTGTTAGGATGAGTGACCTTTTCAGAGAACATTCGAACATTCTAGGATATTTAGATCACACCGCAACTTGCTAAATCTCTTCTCATCCAAGGGCTTTGTGAAGATATCGGCTAGCTGTTCTTCAGTCTTCACAAGCTCAATAGAAATGTCGCCCTTCAACACATTAAACGAAGAAAATGATGACAAATCTGAATGTGCTTTGTCTTCGAGTGCTGAACTGGGTTGTGAGCAATCTTGATGGCACTCTCATTGTCACAGAAGAGAGGCACATTCTTCATGTTGATGCCATAGTCCTTAAGAGTTTGCTTCATCCATAGCTATTGAGCACAGCAAGAACCCGCGGCAATGTACTCAGCTTCAGCAGTAGATAGTGATACGCAGTTCTGTTTCTTCGAGGACCAATAGACCAAAGATCGTCTGAGGAAATGACATGTACCAGATGTTGACTTGCGGTCCACACGATCACCAGCATAGTCAGAGTCAGAATATCCAACGCGATCAAAAGTCGAGCCCTTGGGGTACCATAATCCAAGTGTTGGTGTGTGAGCTAGATATCGAAGAATATGCTTCACAGCCTTATGGTGTGATTCCTTCGGTGTAGCTTGAAATCGAGCACACATGCAAACACCGAGCATTATATTTGGCCTAGATGCACATAAGTACAATAAAGAACCAATCATGGAGTGGTATACCTTATGATTAAAGTCAATACCATTTTCATCAGTGCACAGATGGCCATTTGTGGGCATAGGAATTTTGATGCCATTGCAATCTTGCATGCCGAATTTTGTCAGTACATCCTTGAGGTATTTCTCCTGAGATATGAATATGCCATTGCGTTCTTGACTAATTTGAAGACCTAAGAAGAATTTCAATTCTCCCATCATAGACATTTGATATTCTTCACTCATCATATAGGCAAATTCATCACTACAACGTTGGTTAGTATAGCCAAAGATAATATCATCAACATACATTTGGCACACAAACAATTCACCATCATAAGATTTAGTGAAAATAGTAGGGTCAAGTGAAACGGGTTTGAAGCCTTTCTTCATAAGGAATTCCTTCAAAGTATCATACCATGCCTATGATGCCTGCTTGAGGCCATAGAGGGCCTTATTGAGTCTGAAGATTTGTCGGGATTCTTTGGATCTTCAAAACCTGGGGGTTGACCAACATATACTTCTTCCTCAAGCTTATGATTGAGGAATGCACTTTTCACATCCATTTGATATAGAGTGATATCATGATGGTTAGCATAAGCAAGTAATATGCGAATAGCCTCAAGTCTAGCAACAGGTGCAAAAGTTTCATCAAAATCAATTCCTCCAACCTATGTGTAGCCTTGAGCTACAAGCCGTGCCTTATTCCTTACCACAAGGCAATTTTCGTCTTGCTTGTTGTGATAGATCCACTTTGAGCCAATGATATCGTGCTTGCGAGGATCTGGATGTTTGACCAGTTCCTAGACGTTGTTGAGCTCGAACTGATGTAATTCTTCTTGCATGGCCTGAATCCACTCAGGCTCCAGAAATGCTTCATCTACCTTAGTGGGCTCTGTGTTAGATAAATGTGAAGCTTTTGAGCATGTGAGAGGACCTGGTGCTTTAATGTCATTGATGATCTTTTCAACTTGCACTTCTTTTGTAATGCGAGGATGAGCTGGTTGTCATTGATGAATTTGATCAACATTTTCTTCAGCACCATTTTCTTCAGTATTTTCTTCAAGTGCATTAGCTCGACATTCTTCATGTTCTGGAACGAATTCTTCAGCAGATTCTTTAGTAGGAATGACATCCTCAGTAGCCTTGAACTTGATAGTTTCCTCAAGTGTTGGTTCATCTATCACAGTAGGTAGGTGCTCTCTTTGCGAGCCATTAGTTCCATCGAACCGCACATCTATAGTTTCAACAACCTTGTGAAGAACGTTGTTGAAGACTCTGTAGGTGTGCGAGTCCTTTTCGTAACCAAGCATAAAACTTTCATGTGCTTTCAGTGCAAATTTTGAGTTGTGATGAGGATCTCTAATCCAACATTTAGCACCGAAGACTTTCAAATAACTTACATTGGGTTTCTTATCTGTGAGGAGTTCATAGGCAGTCTTTTTGAAGAATTTGTGAAGATATACTCTGTTGATGATGTGGCACGCAGTATCAATTGCCTCAATCCAGAAACGACAAGGCGTTTTGTATTCATCAAGCATAGTGCAAGCCATCTCAGCAAGAGTCCTGTTCTTGTGCTCCACGACGCCATTCTGCTGAGGAGTATAAGGAGCAGATAACTCATGAGTAATACCAAGTTCATCTAGATAGTCATCATGACCAGAATTCTTGAACTCAGTTCCATTGTCACTTCTGATGTGCTTGATCTTCACACCAAAGTTGGTTGAAGCCCTCGAGGAAAATCGTTTGAAGACTTCATGCACTTCATGTTTGTAAGTAACAATGTGTACCCATGTGTATCGGGAGTAATCATCAACAATAACAAAGCCATATTGAGATGCCTCATTTGAGACTGCAGAATAATGGTTAGGACCGAAGAGATCCATGTGAATCAATTCAAATGGACGAGTGGTGGTCATGATAGTCTTCGCTGGATGCTTAGCCTTTGTCATCTTCCCAGCTTCACAGGCTCCGCATAAGTGATCTTTGAGGAATTTGACATTCTTGATGCCAATGACATGCTTCTTCTTTGCAAGCGTGTGCAAATTCCTCGATGCCAGAGCCATCCTTCTTAAGCTTTTGCAAGTATGCACACGGCTGGTTGTGGTCCTGTAAAGAATTCAACAATATAGAGGTCTCCTCTCCTAAAGCCTTCGAAGACTTTGGAATTGTCAGCTTCCATAACCACAACACAATGGTACTTGCCAAAGACAACAACCATATCAAGATCGCAAAGCATTGAGACAGACATGAGGTTGTATCCTAAGGACTCGACAAGCATGACTTTGTCCATGTGGCGATCCTTTGTGATCGCAACGTTACCTAGACCCAATACCTGACTTTTGCCTATGTCAGCAAAGATGATATGCTTCAGATGTGACGGAGATAATGGGGCATCCATCAATAGATTCTTGTCACCAGTCATGTGATTTTTACATCCACTATCGAGGACCCACTCAGTGGCTTTGGGTTGATCATCCTGCAGATGAATTAGTGCAGCTTACGAACTCATATACTTCATCAATGAAGAATATGACATCAATTCATCAGATCAATTTCATCAAGCAATAGAACAGATAAAGCAGTATGAGGACGTGAGAAATGAAAGTTCATTTCTTCATGGTTAGCCTGCATCCTATCAAGCATACTTAGGTCTCCAGCAAATTCTTCAGACGATTACGTACGTCTGGAGACCTGACCCTGCAGAAGAGATTAGTTCTTTTTCTTCACCACCCACATCTGAAGGGGTGGCAAAGATTTCATCACTCTGCGAGCTCCATATGAGAAAGGTGGCATAGAAGCCAGTCCATTTTGTTTCACATAAGAGGGGTTAGGATAAGCATATGAATAAGCAGAGAAAATCTTCGAGGACTTATGAACATAATGATTAGAAGAATAATGCTCATATTCATAGCCCTTAGCTCTTCCCCGCGAAATAGAGTTGTTAGCACGATGATATTAATATGAGGACTTTGATCCTTTTGAGGAATTTGGTCCATATGAAGAATTTGATCTGGGGTTCCTATTCTTCATAGGTGGTGTCCTGAGGAAATTCACCTGAAGACTTTCAAGGAACCTTTTGGGAACCCAGATTTTCTTCATAGGACCGTTCCTGCAGTTAGTGCCAACATATGTAGCAAATATTTCACCATTTTTATTTTTGAACAGTTTATAGTTGGAGTCAAATAACTCATCATCAGAACGAGGAGATTCACATGCAAATCCAGATAAGTTAGATGGATCAACTGGAGGTCCCTTTGCAGCAACCCAAGAGGTTTTGGGGTACTGCTCAGGCTTCCAATATGTACCATCAGCATTGAGTTTCCTCTCAAAGGCAATACCCTCTTTCCTAGGGTTCCTGTTGAGGATCTGCTTTTTAAGCACATCACAAAGAGTCTGATGCCATTTGAGGCTTTTGTACATGCCTGTCATGTACAATTCCTTCATCCCTGCATCTTCAGTGATACTAGCAGTGTCCTCAGATGAGGAATTAATGATAGCAGAGGCAGGTGAAGAATTTGTAGCATTAGAAGCATTTGAACATTCAGGTGAAGAATTAGCAGATTCACGTTCAATGCATTTCAAACAAGGAGGAACAAATTCTTCCTGAGAAGCGCTGATTTGTTGAGCAAGTAATGAATCATGCTCCTTCTGAAGATCTTCATAACTCACTCTTAGCATTTCAAGATCTTGCTTTATTTAAAGAAATTCATAAGAAAGCTTCTCATGATCAGATAAGAGAGTGTTATGATGACCTTGAAGGTTGTCAAACCTAGTATGAAGTCTCTGAAGATTTTCAGTCAAGGCTTTAGTGCGATCCATTTCTTCACCCAACATATCATCACTTTTGTCTAGCATGTTTTGAACCTTTTCAAAAGCCCTTTGTTGTTTTACAGCAATCTTAGCAAGTTTAGAATAGTTGGGCTTGAGGTTTTCATCAGATTCATTCTCACTTGATTCAGAGGAGGTATATTTGAGTACCTTGGCACCCTTTGCCATGAAGCAATAGGTGGGAGCATAGTCATCATTGCCTTCATCAGTCTTGTTGCTGAGGTCATTTTCTTCAATGTCAAAGATAGACTTGCTGATGAATGCAGTAGCGAGGGCTAGGCTCGCCACACCAGATTCAGACTCCTTAGATGCCTCCTCTTCCTCATTTTCTTCAGATTCAGCCTCAAAGTCCATTTCCTTGCCAATAAATGCCCGAGCCTTCTTGGAGCTTCTCTTCTTGTGAGATGAAGACTTTGAGGATTTTGATGATGAAGATTCTGAGGATTTCTTCTTTTTCTTCGCATCATCAGAACTGTAATCCTCGTATTTCTTCTTCTTTGATTCCTTTTCCCACGGAGGACAATCTTGAATGTGATGTCCAGGTTTCTTGCATTTGTGACAAAGCCTCTTCTTGTAGTCACTGGATGAGGAATCATTGCTTCATGAGGGTCTTCCAAAGCGACCAAGTCTTGAGAACTTCTGGATTTTCTTCACGAGCAGTGCTAGCTCATGTCTTAGTTCTTCAGGATCACCAAGGCTGCTACCAGAGTCTTCATCTTCGGACTCAGATACTGCCTTGGCCTTCAGTACACATGATCTGCCATAGCTCGAACCATAGAGATCTCTCTTTTCAGCAAGCTGGAACTCATGAGTATTTAGCCTCTCGAGGATATCAGCGGGATCAAGTGACTTGTAATCAACACGTTCTTGTATCATCAATGCCAGAGTATCAAATGATGAATCAAGCGATCTCAGCACTTTCTTCACCACCTCATGGTCGGTGATGTCAGTGGCACCAAGTGCTTGAAGCTCATTTGAGATGTCAGTGAGGCGATTGAAGGTTTGTTGAACATTTTCATTGTTGAGTCTTTTGAAGCGGTTGAAGAGATTGCGAAGAACATCAACTCGAGAGTCACGCTGTGTTGAGACTCCTTCATTCACCTTGGACAGCCTATCCCAGATATGCTTAGCAGTTTCCAAAGCACTCACTCTTCCACTGTCCTTTGCTCAGATGGCCACATATGATATTCTTCGCTTGAGAATCGAGTTGCTTGAATCTCTTCACGTCAGCAACATTCAGAGAAGGTGTGACTGAGCGAACACCATTTTCCACAACATACCAGAGATCGTTATCAATTGCCTCAAGATGCATTCACATCTTATTCTTCCAGTAGGGGTAGTCTGTCCCATCGAAGATAGGACACCTAGCAGAGACCTTTATCATACCTGCGGTCGACATAACTAAACTCCAGGCGGTTAAACCAAAATCACACAAAACAAGGGAGTACCTTGCTCTGATACCAATTGAAAGTGCGTTATATCGACTAGAGGGGGGGGTGAATAGGCTATTTTTATGAATTCTTCACTGAGGAATTTGCAGGTGAGGAAATTTCTTAGCGAAGAACCACTAGCAGCGGAATAAGTACTCAAAAGTAAACATAACAGAACACAAGCATAGTCATCATGATGAAATGAAGACAGGCATAGAGTACAGAAAGCGTAAGCACGGGATAACACATGATGAAGACAAACCGACTGAAGAAATTGAATTGAGGGAATTGAGAAAGTCTTTAGTCAAAGTCTTCAAACACAGATATGAACAAGCACTCAACACAATTATGAGGAAATGGAAGAGTTGAAGAAATAGAACCAGTGATCTTGGTGAAGACAATGATTTGGTAGACCAGTCCCAACTGCTGTCTCAGTTGTACATCTGGTTGGAGCGGCTAGGTATTTAAACCTGAGAAGACACAGTCCCGGACACACAGTCCTCACTGTATTCTCCTTGAGCTCAAGTCACACAGACCTCGCCCAATCACTCGTGGTAAGTCTTCGAGTGACTTCCGAACCTTCACAAACTTGGTCACTCGGTGATCCACAATTCCTCTTGGACGCTCTAGACCTTGACGCCTAACCGTCTGGAAGAAGCATAGTCTTCAAAGGTAACAAGCGTCGGATCCACGCAGGATCAATCTCTTCAGTGATGCTCATTCACTTCGGTTTGTAGGTGTTTGGGTTTGGGTTTTCCTCACTTGATGATTTTCGCTCAAAGTCCTCGGAGGATGGGATGCTCTCAAATGACAAGTGTCAGTTTCTCTCGGAGCAGCCAACCAACTAGTGGTTGTACGGGGCGGCTATTTATAGCCTAGGGAGCAGCCCGACATGATAAGACATAATTGCCCTTCAATGATATGACCGTTAGGTGGGTAGATATTTTGGGGCAGCTGGCACATAGCACAGCAACAGACGAAAATTTGAGTATCAAATTCCTTAGGGCTATCATGTTCCTCACTGTGTAGGCAATCCGCACTGGCGAATTCCTAACTCCTCAGTCAGAACAAATTCCTCAGAGACCATAAGAACTTCGTCTCTGTCACTGAAGAATATGACTAAACTGTATGAGATTTCCAATGGCTTCACTCGAAGGGATTGGTAGGTGTAGGATTTTGAGTTGTGCATCACATGGAAATTTTTCCTTAGTATTTCCTCGACCCCCTTTAATAGTATGGTGTTTCCTATGACTCAAGAAAGTGAAAATGATACTACGAAAACACAAGTCTTCACGCTTCATGTTCCTCGCATGAATACCAAGTCTTCAGGATTGCACCAATTTCTTCACATTCAAAGTCTTCAGAAAGTCCTCAGAAATCCAAAGTCTTTAGTCGAAGAACCTCATTTTTAGGGGTCGACTTTCTCTTTAAATATCAAACTCCTCATAGACTCATAGACCTATGTACACTCAAAAACACATTAGTCCCTTAACCTCTAAGTCTTCAATACACCAAAACCACTAAGGGGTACTAGATGCACTTACAGTAGTTGACATCGTATTTGTGGCAAAGCCACGATTCATAATTTTTCATACATGTCACTCTTGATTCATTGCCCTTCCTGGTACACCGCCGGAGGCATTCATATAAAGTCATACTTTGTTCTAGTATCGAGTTGTAATCATTGAGTTGTAAATAAATAGAAGTGTGATGATCATCATTAATAGAGCATTGTCCAAAATAAAAAAAATGGAGAAAGGCCAATTAAAAAAAGGAAGGCCCCAAAAAATAATATATATATAAAGGGGCAATGCTACTATCCTTTTTTCCACACTTGTGCTTCAAAGTAGCACCATGATCTTTATGGTAGAGAGTCTCTTGTTTTGTCATGTTCATATACTAGTGGGAATTTTTCATTATAGAACTTGGCTTGTATATTCCAACAATGGGCTTCCACAAATGCCCTAGATCTTCGTGAGCAAGCAAGTTGGATGCACACCCACTTAGTTTCTTTTGTTGAGCTTTCATAAATTTATAGCTCTAGTGCATCCGTTGCATGGCAATCCCTACTCCTTGCATTGACATCAATTTATGGTCATCTCCCTACCCCATTGATTAGCCACATCGATGTGAGACTTTCTCTTTTTTGTCTTCTCCACATAACCCCCATCATCATATTCTATTCCACCCATAGTGCTATATCCATGGCTCACGCTCATGTATTGCGTGAAAGTTGAAAAAAGTTTGAGATTACTAAAGTGTGAAACAATTGCTGGGCTTGTCATCGAGGTTGTGCATGATGAGAGCATTCTTGTGTGATGAAAATGGAGCATGAGCAAACTATATGATTTCATAGGGATGAACATTCTTTTGCCATGTTATTTTGAGAAGACATAATTGCTTAGTTAGTATGCTTGAAGTATTATTTTTTATGTCAATATTAGACTTTTGTCTTGAATCTTTCGGATCTGAATAGTAATGCCACAATAAAGAGAATTACATTGAGAATTATGCTAGGAAGCATTCCACATCAAAAATTCTGCTTTTTTATCATTTACCTACTCGAGGACGAGCAGGAATTAAGCTTGGGGATGCTTGATACGTCTCCAACGTATCTATAATTTTTGATTATTCCATGCTATTATATTATCTGTTTTGGATGTTAATGGGCTTTATTTTACACTTTTGTATTATTTTTGGGACTAACCTATTAACCCAAGGCCTAGTGGAAATTGCTGTTTTTTGGCCTATTTCAATGTCTCACAGAAAAGGAATATCAAACGGAATCCAAACGGAAGGAAACCTTCAGGAGCATGATTTTTGGAACAAACGTGATCCAGAGGACTTGGAGTGGACGTCAAGAAACGAACGAGGAGTCCATGAGGCAGGGGGCGCGCCCTCCCCCCTCGTGGGCCCCTCGTGGCTCAACCGACCAACTTCTTCCTCCTATATATACACATATACCCTAAAAACATCGGGGAGCACCATGAAACCCTATTTACACCACCACAACATTCTGTACCCAAGAGATCCCATCTTGGGGCCTTTTCCGGATCTCCGCCGGAGGTGCATCGATCATGGAGGGCCTCTACATCAACTCCATGGCCTCTCCGATGATGTGTGAGTAGTTTACTCCAGACCTTTGGGTCCATAGTTATTAGCTAGATGGCTTCTTCTCTCTCTTTGAATCTCAATACAAACTTCTCCTCGATCTTCCCAGATATCTATTCGATGTAACTCTTTTTGCGGTGTGTTTGTCGTGATCCGATGAATTGTGGGTTTATGATCAAGTCTATCTATGAACAATATTTGATTCTCCTCTGAAATCTTTTATGCATGATTGGTTATCTTTGCAAGTCTCTTTGAATTATCATTTTGGTTTGGCCTACTAGATTGTTCTTTCTTGCAACGGGAGAAGTGCTTAGCATTGGGTTCAATCTTGCGGTGCTCGATCCCAGTGACAGAAAGGGAAATGACATGTGTTGTATTGTTGCTATCGAGGATAAAATGATGGGGTTTATATCATATTGCTTGAGTTTATCCCTCTACATCATGTCATCTTACCTAATGCGTTACTCTGTTCTTATGAACTTAATACTCTAGATGCATGCTGGATAGTGGTCGATGTGTGGATTAATAGTAGTAGATGCAGGAAGGAGTTGGTATAGTTGTCACAGACGTGATGCCTATATACATGATCATGCCTAGATATTCTCATAATTATTCGCTTTTCTATCAATTGCTCGAAAGTAATTTGTTCACCCACCGTAATACTTATGCTATCTTGAGAGAAGCCACTAGTGAAACCTATGCCCCCAGTCTATTTTCCATCATATAAGTTTCCAATCTATTTTATTTTGCAATCTTTACTTTTGATCTATATCATAAAAATACCAAAAATATTTATCTTATTATTATTATCTCTATTAGATCTCACTCTCATAAGTGATCGTGAAGGGCTTGACAACCCCTTTATCGCGTTGTTTGCGAGGTTCTTATTTGTTTGTGTAGGTACGATGGACTTGCGTGTAGCGTCCTACTGGATTGATACCTTGGTTCTCAAAAACTGAGGGAAATACTTACGCTACTTTGCTGCATCACCCTTTCCTCTTCAAGGGAAAACCAACGCAGTGCTCAAGAGGTAGCAATGGTTCATCGTTGCAGAGTGACCGATTGGCGAGTATGTACGTACGCGTTCTGAAAAGACAGACAACACTACGTACGCTTCGACCGGGTGGGTCCCAGGTATCAGGGAGGATAAGGACGCACTTCCTTGCGTGCGAAGATATAGCTGCTGGGTCCCAGCTGTTAGGGAGGGATATTTTTTTCTCCCGTAATAAGGACGCACTTCCTTGCGTGCGAAGATGTAGCTGGTGGGTCTCAGCATTCAGGGCGAGAAAACATTATTTTTTAGGGTAACAAGGATACAGTTGCATGCATGTGTCGATGGGCGTGGTGCGTCCCCATTGTCAGCCTCTCACGTACAATCATCTTCCGATGACTCACGTTCATTGACCACATTGACCACACTGTGCCGAGCGCACCAAGACTGGTGGATGAC
Source organism: Triticum dicoccoides (assembly GCF_002162155.2). Lineage (NCBI taxonomy): Eukaryota > Viridiplantae > Streptophyta > Magnoliopsida > Poales > Poaceae > Triticum > Triticum dicoccoides. The sequence goes on along the minus strand of NC_041384.1, from coordinate 116,297,485 downwards.
GGCGAGGCCCCAGACTGGAACGGCCCGAAGATGGGGAAGACGCGGCAGTGGAGTCGCAGATGGAGAGGAGTGGGAAACTTGACTGGTTTGGGTGCGCGGCAGCACTGCCGCCCACAGGAGACAGGAGCAAGAACAGAGGTTGAAGAAGGAGCACGCTCCCAACTGCTAGAATCATTTGTTGATTAAGTTGACAAATCCCTGCGTACACCTCTGCTTAGTAGGCCCACAAGTCAGCCGCCAAATCTGCCAGGTCCCAACTATCATCGGGAGGGATAGTTTTTTTCGCATAACAAGGAGGCACTTCCTTTCATGCGAAGATACAGCCGGTGGGTCCCAACTGTCAAGGGGAGGAAACAACTTAATAAGGAGGAACTTTCCTTGCGTGCGACCATGGACCTCGTCGGTCCTAGCCGTTAGGCTCACCATGTACAGTCCTCTTCCGATGACACTCGTTTGTTGACCACGCCACGCCTAGCGCAGCAAGGTGGTGGTCGACGGCTCGGCCCCAGACTGGAACAACCCGAAGATGGGGAAGACGCGGCAGTGGAGTCGCAGACGGAGAGGAGTGGGAAACTTGAATGGTTCGGGTGCGGGGCGGGCCTACACTCGGCAGAGAATAACAAGAGGTGTGGAGTGGAGGGATGGCCTGGCCGTCGGCGGGGTAGCGTTTCGCTGCGAGGCGCGCAAAAAACGCCGCTGGACGCCGGAGGCTGGAGCAGGTGGTCCCGGCAGCACTGCGGGAAGAATATGAGAGATTGAAGAAGAATGTCGGCCGTTGGATGTAAATCCAACGTCTTGCTTAGGCTTCGACCTACTGGCCCACATGTCAGCCGGTCCATTTGTATTTTAGTCCATTTGGTGGGCTGGGTGAAACAATGATGTAGCATGTTTATATATATGGTAGAATTTAAAGCCCATTTACATTTTTCCTGAAATCTGCGGACTTGCTGGGCTGGGTGAAAATAGCATGTTGGGCTGGACGGAGAAATGTTATAAAAACATAAACACATGATTGCACGTCTATTACTGCATTGGTCAGTAAAATCTTTGCAAGCTTATGTACGCAATCACTAGGAGTTAACTTGCCAAGTTATATATAAACAATTATTATTATTATGTAAGAACTTTCAATTTACAAAATAAAATATCATTTTAATTTGATGATTTAATAGGACGTGGGATATTATTATTTTTTAGACTAGACGCGAGTTGGTTCTAGGGAAAAGTACCGGGAGAAAACTCAGTTTACATCGAAAAAGAAAGTGGGAGAAAATTGAGATATAGGATTAATGAAAACGAAAAATAAAGGAAGTGGGAAGGTCTATAAAATGGTTGGACGAATGACAGGTTTAACGGAACCTTATGTTGTTTCTATTATATATATATATGTAATAAAATAAGATATAAATATAGGTTCAGTTTTGCATTCTTATAGAAAACATAGGTTTAGTTTTGCACTCTTATAGAAAAATAGAAATGAGTTGGGCGTCGTCTTGAAAAAAAAACCTAACGTGGGCTGCTGATGTTATAAACAAGCTAGGTTGGGAGGCCCAGAGGCCGCTTGATACCTGCTGGATCCAAAAAATGTTGAAACATGTCGTGGGCTGCCCATGTTAAACAACAAAACCTAGGCCATGGACGTGGTGGGCCCGAGACTGTCAGCCTCTCGACGAACAGTTGTCTCCCGATTCCTCTTGTTTTGCTGACCATGTTGGGAACGACAGGCGGCGGCGCCGCGGCGAGAGCACCATGGCGGAGGACAACGTTGAGACCTTGGACCGAACGAACTGGTGCGGGGGAAGACGCAGGCGGAGGGGAGTATGAGGGTCGACTTGTTCGGGTGCAGGGTGGGTCGGTGGAGCTACCGCCGCCGGACAATGTGTGGGACTAGAGAGATGGCTTGACCAATGCCATAGGCTATGATGGCCAGCCGCTGTATAGGAAGAGGACGAAGGATTGAACAAAATAAAGAAATAAAAATGGATAGGTGGTTGGTCCCATATGTTTGTGTACTAGACCTGCTGGATCCACCTGAGAAGGGGAATATGTTGGGAGGAAGGAGATTCAAAGCACGGCAGCCGAGTGAACTAGTTTTTTTTTGAAATGGACGAGTGAACTAGTTACATACATAAGCAAATAGCCACTAAAAAAATTAAACAGGTTAATGGGTTCTTAAAAGATATATTAAAGACAAAATAGATAATTACGACACATATGCTAATGCATGAAACACTTAGATGATAAAGGTGCTTAAACAGATAAAGTACAACATCTAGACTTTCCTGGCACGCTTGATCATGATGCTGCGGCTGTCCGTGTACCCATCGGTTACGGGAAGCAGACACGCCCTCATGTCCAAGATTCGCGTGTCCATGTCGTAGCATGCGTATGCATCCTTGGCTGCATAGGTTATGTAGGCTAGATTCAGACGTACCTCCCACATGTTCAGGTCCTTGGTATCATTGTCTTCTTTCATGTTGGCATATCAGGAGTCGATGATGGTCTCGGCGAGGTCAACCACAGAGTCCTTCTCCCGCCCATTGATGATGATCTTGTATTGCTTCTGGATATTGATAAGCTTGTTGCACCAGATGGCCGAATCGTCGCGTTCTTCCTTATCTCCATCATATCAAAGGTGCAGTCTGCGCTGCCAAGGAAATGGGAGAATGCTCCAAAAACTCTGATGGCCCTACATCAGTGGTAGACGAGAACCTCATCCCGCACACATACTTGGGCGACGGCGATCCACTGGTCCCTGTTAGGAGACCAATGGATGGGCACAAGGTCTAGTCCTGCGACCTTGTGCTTTCTCGTCCTATAGGTACTACTTGAACTCAGCGAGGCAGAGCTTCAGCGAGTCCGGATCGTTGGTGTACATCACATTCAACTTGGTGCAGCCATGAGACTGAACGACGAACTCAAAGGCGAACTCCTTGCTGAAGTCCATATCCAGCAGGCTCACCCCTCGGATCTCCATTGGAGTCTCTTCAAGTGAACGAGTGGGTAGGCGGCGGCAGCAGTTTGTTTTTCAGCTCTTGGGGAACTGGATTCAACAGTAAACTTAGTGTGTACATGCGACAACAATTACTACCCCTCCCTCACCCACTACACGCCCAGCTGAAGATGCACCCTCGGCCCATTCAAACGCCACCATTAAGAAACCTACTCCATCCACACGTCAGTTCATGAGCAGGTCTGTATTGGTACTATAATAACAAGTGTTAGTGGTCACTTTACTTAAAATGCATTGGCTCGCTCTATCAGTGCCACGGGATCAACATGCACAAAAATTAAAATTGTTATTCTCAGGACGCACACGATCAACACATTTGTCGCACTTTCACACAGATGATACTACCAAGTTTGAACTGTTTGTTATGGTTGTTGTCCTTTGCATTATCATGCCGTGTTTCCCAGCTTGCAAGATTCAGAACCAACAAATAAGGTCTAAATAATAAGTACAACAAAGATGCCTACACATCTCATTGATTCCCAGCTTGCAAGATTCAGAACCAACAAATAAGATTCAAATAATAAGTACAACAAAGATGCCTACACATCTCATTGGTTCCCAGCTTGCAAGATTCAGAACCAACCCATTAGAGCCTTTTGATAAAGGGAATATCGGGATTAAATCCATCTTGACTAGCCGTGTCATACAACCCAAGAACATGGCGAATGCTCTTGACCGTCACAACATCTATAGTTGAGTATTCCTGTTTGCACAACACAAATAAGAAGAGCATGATTACTATAATAATGGCACTCCTTGAACTCAACCTGCAGCTCCACTCGGATGAGGCCAGCCTAGAGTTCCATGATTCAATTCATGCACCTTTTTCTGCAGTTCACCTGAAATGAAGCAAAGATTGCATCATTCAGCTAGCAAGAAATACTTGCTCTCGTGAGCTGGCAGGTTCTTCTTTAGTAGTTGCACTAAAATTGAGGAACATTAAGGTTGGATATTCGGTTCATGTCAGGTGCAACTATATATAATTTGCTTATCCTTTTGTGAAGTTCCACTAAAATAAAGTGCCATTGTGGTGACAGTGACGGCTCATCTTGCAAAGGCTACTAAAATATTGCACGAGATTACCAACCGTATTTGACGGAGATTTTGGAAACTCCAATCACCATTTTGTGTAGTTCCACCAAAATTAAGAGATGTTGCCCACGTGACATTTTATTTGAACTGCACCAGACACTCATTCCAAAAAAAAGTGTTTTGTGCAGTTCACCAAAAGGTCACAATAGCAACAAGGTGAAATGGATATCCCTATCTGCACAAAAAGATAGAAAGTAAATAGTTGCTGGTCAATAAGAATATACAAAACATACACGAAATGAAAAGAAGCATCTTAATTATGTTCATGGCAATCACGCACGGACAGTAGAAATTTTAAAACGTCAGCAATGCTTCATGTTATCGGAAGCATTATGATCAACAATGACATTAAATACCGGATTACTTTAATGGTGGCATTGCTTGTTTACCAGATATAGTAAATCAACAGGAGCTAAAGAGTTGGTTTTAGGGCATGGGACCATGGGGACACCAGGACACTCAGCAGCTTAAAGGAGCAACTTACTTATCGTACCGGGGAAAACAACAGGAGTACCTTTTGTAACACAGTTTAATTGCATCATATCACTGGAGGCATTAGATTAACAATAACACTGGTTAGACATGTCCTGAAGGTAACAATGTGATCGCTTCGTTGTACATGCGCCCTTACATTAACAACAAAAAAAGGTTGGTATAAGGACATGCGACAGTGGACGCATCAGCACAATGTACCTACAAGGAGGCATAAAGTGGTGATGCCGAGTTTGTTCACGCTCTGTGTGGGCAGCAAATCTAATCCTAGAGACCTTTTACTATGCGAGGGCAACAAATCTAATCCTCGAGACCTTTTACTATGTGAGGGTAACAAATCTAATCCTGGAGACCTTTTACTATGTGAGGGCAGCAAATCTAATCTTGGAGACCTTTTACTATGTGAGGGCAGCAAATCAAATCCTGGACATACTCTGTTGACTTGTCCACCAGCCGCCACATTCTATCATTTTTTCAACCAATAATAGATATGTTCCTTATCCAGTTTGTACTACAGTTTTGCATTATTTCCCTTTTCAACCAAGAGACCGGTTGGGTATCCGGTCTCTACTACTTTCACCCTATTATTTCTTCTTTGAATCAAGTCCTAGATTGATGCTACAACTTTCCGCCCTTTCTTTGTTGTTTGAACCAAGTCCTAGATTCGAATGCATGAAGTAGCTTTATCTCTAATAATACTAAAAATTTAGGTGGCTTTGGAAGAGCTGATGGGAGTAGAAAAAGATGCACATGCAGACACGTGGGGAGCTGGGGCAGTAGAGCAAGGCCGCTTTAGAAGAACTTATACCTAAGGGTCGTCGGGATGTCGGCGGCGGCAGGTCGGATCTGCGCACAATACGGCAGGGATGAAGAAGGGTCGGAGGACCTCCTGAGCCAGCGCTGTGTCGGAGAGAACGACACGAGCAGAGGATTGGGCCCCTCCGGTAGTTGTGGGTTTTCTCCCTCACTAGCGATGACCGTGTGAACGATGCACCTAGTCCTCTACACACACCGGCCGAAGGGATCCAGCCGGATCCGTGACCAGCGGTGATCAGAGAGAAAATGTCGCTACCGTTGTCTTGTTTAGATCTGGATAGGATGAGAGAATGAAGAGAGCAACACTAGTAAAGCAAGCGCTCAGGCCCCTGTACATATATAGTGGAGTGAATATCTTTTTCTCTCCACAACAAGCATTTCAATTTGTGTACGTGGCATTAAAGAAAAGAAACTCTCTATTTAAGGTGACTAACTGTATGACTCCTACTTACTACTAGTAGTAGTATTGTTCACTTGTGCTCCCCAACCCTCCATTCAGTGAACAACCCCACAGGTGAATAAACATACAATACTAGTATTTATATAGAATGAACAAGCTCGAACTATTTTCGCGTAGTTAAAAGTTGAGGGCGGGGCTTTTCCCGGGTAGTGCACGCGACAGTTTTTGCGTAGTCAGTTTGACAGAGAGGCGAGGAGGGTGAGGGAGTAGCGGATTCAACTTACTTACTGCTGGAAAGGTCGGGTTGTGTGATTTGATGGCGCATTACTGCTGGAAAGACTTGTGATATGACTACTCACTATAGTCATGAATTACTGGCGGTACGACCGGGGTGATGCCCCCCTTCCATTCCGCACTCTAATCTGGTGCATGACACGTCGACCCGGATGCTGGCTCTCCCACATGTCGGCGAAGTACGTAGTAGTAAGAAGGAGCAAAGAATCATGCGGTATATACCAGTAGTACTACTACTCACATCAGAGGAGTGCGAACCATGGCAGCCTAGTGAACCAGCAGTGGAAAACAATGTGGTGATATGGCCATAAAAAACAATGTGCTATGGTCCAGATATAGCATGTACAGTACTAGTATACTCAATATTGTGCACCGCGAACCAGACGGAGAGGAAAACGAGAGAACTACGTATTTATTTATGGTGTAGATTCACTCATTTTGCTCCATATGTACTCCGTCTCGGTGTACTCCTTTCTGGTTTACTGGGCTATACTAGCAAGTACTACAATAGTGGGCTCACATATCAATTTTGTCTCATGCAAGAGCCTGGCTATATGCGTGCTCCAAGGTTTGCAACTGCCACGTTCAGGTTGCGCTTGGCACTTCGCCTTTCGAGAAGACGAACAATGATGTTACTAATACTGCTTCTATAGTATGGAATCCACTGTTGCATGTCTGTCCACCGCGAGCGGGAGGGATAGCTTGTTGTAGTACTATAATCAAAAGCATGTCCTCGTCTACGAGCCACCACGCGCAAGAGCGAGGGAGAAGGCGTGTAGTAGTAAAATCAAGCTTCTCTTCATTGTAGGAGTTGACGCGACACATCTTGGCACTGACCTCACATGGTTGCCTCTAAACATGGATGAAAGACCCTCAGTGTACAATATATTTGCTGCAACCTCTAACATTTACCCCACCACAAATTAAAAAATATATTCCTGTCTTGACCAGATGAACCTACAAACTACAATCACCAGGATGACAGGTAGGGCCAGAAGATTATTTTAATAAAAAAGCTTTGAGACGGCCTCATAGCATGGAGCCGACCCCAAAAAATTTAAGCTTACATGCACGGTACATGCTATCCTAGAGTACTCTACACATGAAACTGCCACACGAGCGTCCGGGCTGTGCTTGGCTCTTCACCTCTTCAGGAAGTCGAACAATGATGGAGTACTACAGTATGCTTCTGGCCATCTGACACCGATTGAACTACTGCATGTCCACCGCGTGCGGGAGGGAGAGCGTGTAGCGAAAGCTTCTCCTAGTCCTGCCAGCCACCACGCTCATGGGCGAGGGAGGGACGCAGCTTCATTGACTTACTGCTCCTGCCTTCGCATGTATGACAGGTGGGCCCAACAGGTGTGTGCCCAGCTGTCATGCAGCCAAAGGCAGGTGCAGTTAAGGCAATAGAGCTCAGTCCATGAGGGAGAGGGCATTGTAGTAATCAATCTTCTTGGTCTTGTATGAGTTGACGCGACACATCAAAGCACTGCACTCGATATATTTCAATAATTTGTGTTTACCGATGCATGAATTACAATGCATGCATGCATGTCGTGACTCTCCATTTGATACTTGCATGTGTTGATTTAATGCACCTTGAAGTAGTACGAATATGTTGTTCGATTGATTTGTGCAGTGCAAGGGAAGGCGCCTGGCCTGTGCGGACTGCCACATCGAGCACCCCGAGAACCAGCGACAGTGCCAAAAGTGCGAGCGCAGCGGTGGCTTCGATGTGCGGAACACGGCGGTGGACGTGTCCTCTCCTCGGTGAGAGTGGAGGGCTGGCACGAAGGCTGTGGGCTCTACGTCACTTACCACAAGCTTGCCGATCACCAGAGTGTGTGTCTGCTCGCGCGCTGCAAATGTCCCGTGCCCGTCTGCGGCTACGTAGGCCCACTGCCGGCGCTCTGCCACCACATCAACACCGTGCATCCCATGCCTGTGCACATGATCCAGTACGACAAGGTGCTCCAGCTACAAGTGCCACTGTTGGAGCCACGACTCTTGCTGTTTGTGGAGGAGGACAATTGTGTGTTTTTCTTGGTCGACTGCGTGCTCGACATCAGCGCGCCTATCGCCGTGTTGGTCGTCTGCATCAGAGTGGGGTCATCCCCACTGACGCACTACGTGGCCAAGCTGTGGGTGAATGACCCGCCGGGGGAGGCCAAAGGCAGGACCGACACCGTCAAGGTGGAAATGGAGGTGACAAGCAGCAAGGATCCCAGCAACGTCGCCGTGCAGGAGCTGACCTTCTTCGTAGTTCCGCCCAAGCTGCCGGCCGGAGTTAAGCTGGTGTCCCTCCACATTCAGATTGACAAACTCATGTCCTAAATGATTCTATAGTGCCTTCTGTTTATCTTAGTAATATGCTAATATAGGGGTTAGCTTGGACTACTTTAGCATAAGAGATGGTCGGTTTTGGTGGCGATGCAGCAATTACTTCGACATCAGATCAACAGTTAAAGTAGTTTCCAACAGTCGAACGGATATTTTGTGTCTGTTGGATATAAAGATCCTTTGGATATAAGAGCATCCACAATGTTTGAAGGCAACGTTGCCTCGAAGGTGGGCCCCTCATCCAACCTCTAATTTCAGCTGAAAAGTGTGTAATGTATAGCGACTGCACATTGTCTCTAAGTGGACCCCAGGTTCAAATATAATATACAACCAAAGCATATACTTTCTCCTATTCAACATTGTGCACAGGTGCAAACTAGTGAATGAGAAGTGGGGTAAAAAGATTATCATAACCAGGTGAGAGGCTTGGAGGCCGCCTCTTCCCTTGTAGGCGTCGCTAGGCATTTTTTGCCAAGAGGCTATGTGCACAATGTATGTCGGCATTAGAGGCGAGAAAAACCAACATTATGGATGCCCTGAGAAGTATAACATCTTATATGCTTGTTTGTTCAAGAAGTGTTGCATACTTGTGCGAGTTGACGTGACACATCAAAGTAGTAGCACTACTAGTAGTACTCCCTCCGATCCTAATTTCTCCGTGCCTCGCCATCACTAAGGCTTAACACTGCCCACGTTACGCTGATAACCCACAAGTATAGGGGATCACAAAAGTTTTCGAGGGTAAAGTATTCAACCCAAATTTATAGATTCGACACAAGGGGAGCCAAAGAATATTTGAAGGTATTAGCAGCTGAGTTGTCAATTCAACCACACCTAGAGATTAATTATCTGTAGCAAAGTGATCAGTAGCAAAGTAGTTTGATAGTTTTGATAGTAGTGATAACAGAAACAGTAACAGTAGTAGTGATAGCAGTAATTTTGTAGCAAGTGTAACAATGATGATAGCAGTAGTAACTTAGCAGAAACAATATGTAAAAGTTCATAGGCATTGGATCGGTGACTTGTTGGATGGTATTTCATCATGAGACAGCTATAACCTAGGGCGATACGGCACTAGCTCCAATTCATCAATATCATGTAGGCATGTATTCCGTAAATAGTCATACATGCTTTCACTACTAGGGAAAAGGCTAGCAGCAGCGCGGGTTCTAGGTATATCAGTACCGCGGGGACTGGCGCTACTAATAAGGGGCTACAGCTAACCCGTAGCAGTAGCGCGTGCGCACCTGCGCTACTGCTATACAAGTGTAATAGCAGCGCGCTTCGTGGAAGCTCGCTACTGCTAATAGCTCTAGCGCGCTTTGCCTGGACGCGCTACTGCTACTGTGGCGCTGCTGCTAAATTTTCTCCACTCGCTACTGCTAATTTTAGTAGTTTTTTTCTGCATATTTGTTTTGTATTTGAATAGGCTTTATACAATAATCTTTAGCATATGATACGCATACAATAATCTTTAGCATATGATATGCAACATATATAGTTGAGCAACAGAAAGAGACAGACTTGGCAAAAATAGAAGCAACATATCATAAGCATAAATAACAAAGTTCATCGTTCCCAAAATGCCCTAACTAGAGTGATCTTCGCTAGTCGAGGAGGACGATTTAATTACATCACCAATAAAGTTTCGTCATGCATAATTCAATGTTTCGTCATACAGATAGTATGGACTAAACGGACACATTGTCGTATATCGACAATCACTCCATGTCGTGCCATCCATCCAATTCAGGGAGATAGTCCCCGAGCTTAGTGAAAGGCTTCAGGTCGAGACGCTGAGCTTGGAGGCGTGTTCGGACGTCTTCCCGCAACATTTGTCCTTCTTCGTAGAACATCCCTGTTTTTTCGACGACCTCCTTCATGAGGATTTTGGCAAGTTCGCGCTGTATGTGATAGAACTCAGCTCGAAGTCGATGATCCTCGATATCTCCTAATTCTTTGCCCATTGAAGAATATGGGCATCACCGGATGTAGGTGACATGCGAAGGTTCTGGTGATCCCGTCTATACTCCAGCATCTGGTGTAGGACATAGAATCCATCATTAAGAGAATCACTCGGTTGCTGGATGCAGCAGAAGTCGGTCTTATGGCCGAAGGCGGGCCTGCCGTCCTTTTTCTTCTTGTCATTGACCTCTCCACCACATGTGCCGTAGTAAAACATAACACTGTCGAGAACAGACTTAATGTGGGTGTAATCCTTTTTGTTAATGTTCTTCGACGAGTCCAAGTAAAGAGCGTGGGAGTATCGGGGGTAGAGGATGATGAGGACAGCGCGCCCGCCGCTGCGCAAAATAAGTACACCTCAAATTAATTAGCCTCCACCGTGCAAATGAATGATTGAAATCAAAGGAAGGACATCCGCGCGGATGACTTACATGGGATGATAAGGCATGAAAATCGCCTCCTTGTCCTTATTGGCGGGCATGAAATTGACGATGTATTCCCTTGCGTATTCACAGTGCTTTCGTAGACTCCCAAGAAGGCCTCGTGCATGAATTACGGGTCAGCAACACAGATATAAGGTATCTGCTCAACCCCGATGAGGTAGTTCATGTGCAAAGCATAAAGGATGACAAAGACAAAATCCATCTTCTTCAAGTGAAACATGTCGAAGATGTAATTGAATCGAAGGAAGAACTTCTCTGCGGGGAATGTGTCGACATACGACAATCCCTGCGGCACGTTAACCACGTAGAGTGGGTATCCTGGATTTTTTGAGGCGATGAGGCCTTTCTCTATTCGCAGCACATCATCATGAAGTCTCCTTAAATCGCCAAATTTGGCCCGCAGCGCTACTTCAGGTAGGATTGGTTGACCGGGGATATGCCATTTTGCCGCACCGGGGATATCTATACGGTCTTAAACCCGAGGCTGCTGAGGCGGCTGGATCACAGAAGCAGCTTTTTTGCCTTTCCTCGGTCTCTTCCTAGACTTCTTTACTATCGGAAGGTTGTCCATAATACGTTCAGACTCCGGAGGCGGTAATTCAGGCACCGACTCATGAGGCTCAAACCCTAAGTAGGCGCCAGTATTGACATCCTCATCCTCATCCTCATCTATGGCGATGTCACCAGCGACTAATGGAGTAGGCCATGTGTTGATGTTCATACCTAACTGCATGCCCGTGGGTGTGCTCCCGGCCGCCTCCAGACGAAGCAGACTCTTTGGCCACAACAGGACCCACCCATTGCAACAATCACCAAGCCGCCGTGGGGTCTCGTCGTCATCCCCCACTAGTACCGGAGGAGCCAAATTCTCATGGCTCAGTTTGACACTAGCCACGGAAACCTTGAAGAATTCCAGGGGGATCAGCCGGCTGTGGAACAATGGTTCCTTCGGCTCCATTATCGTCGCCTTCCCCACGTCCACCTTCTGATCACCGATGGTGTACAATATGGTGCACAGGGTTTCGTCGGTCTGCAAAGAAAAGTCTGTGACGTGAGACATCCGAAAGGCAACGAAAATGGGAGATTATACATTTATTGAAGAGGCCGGTGTGACAGATACCATGAGGGCATCGAGCTTAGCCAAAAACGAAGCACCGCCGAGCACGTCCGGTGCCGGAGCCAATGCCAGAGCAGGTGCGGAAGCCGGTGCGGGAGCAGGTGCAGGAGCAAGTGCGGGAGCAGGTGCAGCAGGCGGTGCGGGAGCAGGTGCAGGAGCAGGTGCATGAGCCAGTGCAGGAGCAGGTGCGGGAGCAGGTGCAGGAGCCGGTGTGGGAGCAGGTGCAGGTGCTGGTGCAATGCTAGTCGAGCTGCTCCTAAGGAAGTCAGCAAGGGGAAAGTCTGTTGCATTTTTTCTCGATTTTGCCTGCTCCAATTGAAAACGGCCGGAACCATGGTAGTAGACATATCTACAACCACCTGTTTTGCGACAACTACCGCTGTTGCAACTGTCTCAGATGATTTCTTTTCAACCGCAATCTCAACCTTCTTGTTGATGTTTTGTTCAGTTAACCTTCGTCTTTCCTTTCTCTCCTCCGTGGTCTCGCAGTAGTACTTCTTCCACGTGGTGCCATCTCTGACACCGTGCACGCTTCCATATGACGGTCGAGTCTCCACCGGGTGTCCTTTCAATATGTTCAACTGTAGCGACCCGACCTCAAACGGCCAAGCCTCTGTGTATCCGTGCCATCCATGGATCGGTATGCTGCACACACAGTACATCAATGTATATATCAAAGTGCAATCACATGTATAAATAACGTAAAACTGATATATACCTCATAAGTCTCAGCAGCAACAAACATAAGGGTGTGGAGTCCATCAACGCCAACGGCAAGTTGAGTGTAGACCGTAACCCTACAACATAACTCTTACTCGTCATAGAAAATTCCTGCAACATAAGACGTTGCAGCCCTGTAGGTCAGTACATTGAATGTACTGGCAAGTCACATCATAAGAATAATGGACCTATTATACATGCAATTTGGCTGGTGGAAAGCTCTAAGTTTAGTTTTGTTGCATAAAGCTAGTTTTTCCCTAGAATAAAAGATATTATTCTACCACTATTGTATAGCATAGAATGAGTTTGTAAACCCAACTCAAGCCATTCCCAAAGTTTCTTTTAAAACCCAACTATTTAATTAAGAGTGATGAGATCTCCCAGCATTTCCACTACTAGATGCTCAAGTTGTCCGTAACCGGGGACACGGCTAATCGATTAGGTTTTAACACTCTATGGAGGTTTGCGCACTTTTCCCCACAAGACTCGATCGCCTCCCTTGAAGTTCTCGCACTGCCTGGCGTTTGAGAACAGGATGACCGAGACATAGTCTTTCAAAAATGTTCCCCCTTAACCCACGGATAGGCCGGTACACCTACATCATTCTACATCTGCTAGCCCATCTCGGAAGGGGTCACACTAACTACTCAACTAAGCCAGAGCCCATATTGGCTTGTGGCTGCACACGTAAGCTTCTAGACATGAGAATACGATTGATCTCTTTGAGTCTTGGCGGCCGACCACTAGTGGTGCACCACCATGGATTAACCATGCATGCTCCCATTGTACTTCGCCGCCATTCAAACCAAATACCGCCCAGGTAGTTCATTTACAAGTCTTGGTCCTGATTACTACTTTGTCACTCATGTCTCGCCATGTTCGCTTCCCAAACGACATCTACATTTAGCGAGGCAAAAATAAACTTACACGGTGGTGACAAGGATGTATAGATCAGACCTACCTCAAATGAACTACTAGGTAACGGCATAGCCATCTGGCAACAATAAATTCTACCATGCAATCCTACCACAAAAGGACTAACTGCATAATATAAACATAGCTAGTTGGAAGAATGGTCAAATGTGAACTTGCCTGGTAACAGTTGATGAAGATTATATCGCTCTCAGAACTTTACTTAATAGAACTATTCGTCACTCTCTGATGAAAATCTATAAAGTCAAACATTGCATTCACATAAGCAATCATTTCAGAGAACCAAATAACATGCAACATGAAAAGACTCGGAAAATCCAAATGAACACACAACACACTTAACTATCAGAAGTAAATACTAAGTGCAAAACAACATAGGGCATGGGTGCCAAAAATTGTGACATGGACCACAGTGCATACTAGGCATACGAGTAAAACTTCTATGGACAGATCCTAAGTGTGTGAAAACTAGTGTGATAATGGTCCATGTGATAGGGTTTGGCTACGGTGACAAAACCCAAAAAGAATCGACTTCATCGGTGCTACGGTTTAGGAGATATGGCCAGTTGAAGTTTGAATTCAAACCTGAATAAATTCAAATTTGAAATTGTCCAAATGTTTTCAAAGTTGGTTCTCTGGATAAAGCTATTCGATACGAACATTTTGCCGCTGGTTTCATCTAATTTGGACTTATGGTTGAAAAGATACAGCTATCAAAAGTCCAGGGGCTAAACTGCAATTTCTAGGGGCTAAACTACAATAAATTCTACCATGCATTTTCTTGCGGGTGGCTGGGCAGCGTTCGCTGCAGAAGCTATACGGCAAATGGCCGGTATTTAATAAAAACGCTAACGCGCGGCTAACTAACAAAAACCGACTGGTAGTTTTTAAAATAAAAACCAGGTTAACCAATTTAACACAAAAAAACAGACCGGGCGAACGTCTTCTTACCGACGACGACGACGACCGGAGACGGCGGCGCGAGTGTCGGGCGGCGGGCGGCGGACGGGGCGGCGGCTCCGGCGGTCCTCAGCGGCGGGGAAGGAAGCGGCGGGGTCCGGCGGGGTGCGGGCGTCTTGCTGGTGGGGTCGGCGGGCGGCGGGGTGCCGGCGACGAGCAGAGGGAGGAAGCGGAGCTCCGGTGCTCCGGCGAGAGCGCGGGTCGTCTAGGCGGCGGCTCCGGTGACCTAGAGGCAAAACCATCTTGTCAAAACGAAGTGCACTGGCTCGGGGAGTAGGTTTATAAAGAAAAGAAGGTCTCAAGTGCACCACAGGCGACGGAATCGACGCCGAGGCGGCTCGGCTCCGGCGAGATCCGAATGGGCGGGGAGGCGGCTACGTGCGACGTGGGGAGTAGAGGAGGGGTGGGATCGAACGAGGAGCATCGGGGG
This sequence comes from Triticum dicoccoides, assembly GCF_002162155.2. Lineage (NCBI taxonomy): Eukaryota > Viridiplantae > Streptophyta > Magnoliopsida > Poales > Poaceae > Triticum > Triticum dicoccoides. The sequence goes on along the minus strand of NC_041384.1, from coordinate 116,282,467 downwards.
CTTTTATAGGCGCAGTAGGGACTCCGGTGGAGAGGGGATAAGCCTCATCCGCTAGGGAAACGGCCGGCGGGTTCGGCGGCGTACGCAGCATCCTTCCCGTGCTCTGCGCGGGAGGTTGGAGACGAGCTGGGGAAGTGGGGCCCACGGGTCAGTGGCCGCGGCGGGTAGCGAGCGAGGGGAATGGGGTACGGGCGGCCGGCGCTTAAGGCCTTCGGGCGCTCGGGCAGGCTGCGGGGCTGGCTGGCTCTTGGGCCGAAGAGCATGGGCCGGCTCGGGCGTGTGTGTGTGTGTGTGTGTGTGTTTTATAAGAAGTTTTTTTAACAATCAGAAAAAACAAACAAACTGAGTAATAATAAAAAAACTATATAGGCATATTATATACCAAAATGCTCAGAAAAATACCAAGAATAAGATGAACTTTTTTCCAAGGTCAAATAAATTCCAAAAAATTGATAAAAGTCAAACAGTACTATTGTTGCATTTAAAACCAATAAAAATCATTTTTTAAATAGCAAAATGATTTCAAATTTATTTTCTCCTAATTTTCCATTGAAGGGAATCGTTTTACCCTTATTTCCATTTATTATTTTTTTAGGAGAAAAATATTTTGAAAAGAAACTCAAATAACTCCCAATTGGATTTAAATTTGGAATTTCAAACAACTTCAAATGGAAAATGAGTTTCAAATAACTTCAAAGTGACTTCCAATTTATTTCTTTGAAACTTCCAACTCCCTTTATTCAAATATGAAGAAGTCATTTTATCTTCCCTCATGAACTCATTGAGTTGCTTAAAGTTTCTAAATTTGAAATATTTCAACTGAAATTCAAATCATTTTCAAACCCCTTTTCATTTCCACTAATGGAAGAAGTCATATTATCTTCACTCTAGGGTTTTGTAATGAAATGAATTTGAACTCAGGGAGATCAAAATGCAAGATGAAAAGTTTTGGGGAAGTCCTTTTATTCCCTCTCATTCAACTTTCAAAAGGTTTCAATTTCCACTCAGTTTCACACAATCAATCACACAAAAATCAAACAAATAGTCACAATTATTTATTTAATATAACATTCCAAAATTTAGAATTTTGGGATGTTACATCAACGCCCGGTTGAATGGAGTGTCCCAGTTGGGCCTCGCCAATGCCTTAGATGGCGAGTCACTTTCGGCCGCAATCCTGTGTTGCTCTCTCTGCAAAAGGCACAAGAATCGTTTACAAATATGACTAACGTGCAGTCGAATTGATCAGAAACTAAAATTACCAGCAGTCTAATGAACTCTGTCGTGACCGCGTTCTTCTCAAAAACCTTATTCACTGGGTCCCAACGGTGCCGCGCCCTGAGGACGTCACGCTCCTGCGGGACGATGAACTCCGCCAAGGGGTCTAGGATGCCCAGACTCGCGGCTTTCGCGCCCCCCTTGGCCCATATGGACCTCTTCCCACCGTAACCATGACTTCCGAGGTGGTGGCACCCAATGTTCTTCTGTTGAAGCCCCTTCGTGTACTCTGACTTTTTTGGCATCTTCAGCCTCGCAAGCCGCCTTGAATATTTCAAAGTGCTCTGTCGTGATTGTCGGATTATCCTTTACAATCTCGGAGTAGGGTTCCTTTTCGTTGAACATCCGATATTTCACCCTTGCTTTCCAGGCGGCCAACGCGTGCTAAACTTCCTCATGGCGTGTTTGTTTATCTTCTTCATTGTCGGGTCCTTATCTGGATCTTTATAATCCTTTTCATTCCGGCCCAGGAACAAGAATATCTGGTGCAGCTTCTTTAGGAGGGCGTGCCTCATATTATCTAACTTGTTTAGTTTCCCATCGTTGATGGTGGCGGTTGTCCGTATGATGCAGCCAATTTGATTGCCATAGCACGCGCGCGCTTCCTCGGGTGCGTTTGGCTCAAAATTTCCATCGTCCACCTCCATGACCACCAGTCTAGTAGTCTTGAGCTTGTTAGGAAGCTGTCGCCTCTTTGCTTTCGGTTCTATACTGGCTCCGCACCCCGAGGCAGCGCCGGTCTCGATGCCGGTCTGAGTCTCAGCGCTGGTCTCAGTCTCAGCGCCGGTTTGCATGTCGGTCTCAATCCCTGATGCGACCGGTGGGCCCGGCAACAACATCGGTTGATCGTCGGCAAGGCTCAAAAATTCGTCTGCCGCCAGGTAGACGTCGTCGCAATCACCAGAACCCTGTCCTTCATTGTTGCTAGCCATGTTTCCTACGATTACATCTAGTAAATTAATTCTAGACCTAATAAAATGAATAATGACATAAAAAGGCCTATGTTTTGCAGGAACATTGACTCCTTCCTGGTGTGGCAAATCCTGGGCACTCGATATGTCCTAGTTTTTAGCTCAATTCATGCCGAAATTCACGGAAAAGTTCGGCATGACCTTTGCTAAAAAGTGGACAAATCGAGAACGTGAAATTTGCCGGAATGGAAATGAATCAACATTCTTGCAAAACATAGGCCACTCAGCTTCATTCCCTGGAAACAACAAAAGGCCACTTGGGTATAATCGAACCACTTCAATGTCGATTATGATCAATGAGCAAACACAATTTAGGATTTTTCATGTATCATGACCACTTCAAATTTGCATCTCCTAGTGTTTGACACTTCAAAAAAATCTACACAAATCTCATGCTCTCTGAAACTCAATTCAAAAACCAAATATAGATGGATGAACCCTAGAACTCAAATTATGTCCTAAATTTTTGTCCTAATAAAAATTCACTAAAAATTAAGAACCTACTAGACTTGCAACACTAATAGAAATTTATATTTTTACATTGATTTTTTTCCCTAAACTAAATCCTACCACCCTAGTTAACATATAGTTAAACCTTACTTTCCTAACATTTGTAATTAAACACTACAACCCTAACCCTACTGCCCTAGTTAAGCATATACAATTTTTTCTTACGGCGAGGGAGGTAGATCTGGCTAGGGAGGCAGGGGCGTCTCTGTCAAATTAACCTAACTAAATTAACCTAACTAGATTAACCTAACTAAATTCTTTTCCTAACTAAATTAACCTAACTAATTTAGAGAGAGAGGAGGGGTGGGGGCTTACAAAGGATGGCTCCGGTGGTGGCGCGGGAGGCAGTGGTGGCGAGGGAGGCAGGGGCGTCTCCGGTGACGGCGAGTGAGGCAGTTGTGGCGAGGGAGGATCCGGTGGCGTCGACTACGGCTCCGGTGGCATTGATGAGGCCGCGCGGCTCCGGTGGTGTTGGGGGCGGCTCCGGTGGCGTCGACGGCGCGCGACTCTTGTGGCTCCGGGGGCGTCGACGTCGGCAGGAGACGGCGGCGAAGTGGGGCGATGGCGAATCGGGTAGACGGCGGCGGGGTGGGTCGAGGGATTTAGGGGAGAAGTGGTGGCCGGGGGGAAACGGTTTTTTGGTTAAGTCAAACTCAGCGGTGGCGCTTTTCGAGAAACGCGTTATAGCTAAGTTAGCTATAGCGATTTTCACAAAATGCGCTACTGCTATAGCTATGTAATTTCCTTCATCTTTCTTATTTCCTTTTTTGTTTCTACATCGGGGGTCTAGGAAACGCGCTGCAGCTACATTAGTTATAACGCCTCTTACGAATAAACGTTAGTGCTACGCCTTTCTCCTTTTTTCGCTTTCTCATTTATTTTGCTCTACATTTTATTTTTTTCCTTTCTCCTTTTTCTATTTCTTTCTTTTTCATTTACTTTTCCATTTGTTTTTCATTTTATTTTATTTCCATTAGCAGTAGCGCTCTTCATGCGAAACACGCTGCTACTTATGTCCTAGCGGTAGCGCGCTTCCCTCAAGATCGCTACTGCTATGCATAGCCTATCATTTTAGCAATGGGAATATTAGTGGTAGCGCTTTTTCATGTGCACGCGCTACTGCTACTTTTGTATCTGTAGCGTGGTTTACGGACGCGTGCTACTGCTATTTAGCACTAGCGCCCATTTTTGACACGCGCCACTGCTAAATTTCTGTGTATAAGGTTTTCCTAGTAGTGTTTATTAAAAGAACTTGCATGACATATTTTGTCCTACCCTCCCATGGCAGCGGGGTTCATATTCCTAACTAAGGGATATTAAGGCCTCCTTTTAATAGAGAACTAGAACAAAGCATTAACACGTAGTGAATACATGAACTCCTCAAACTACGATCATCACCGAGAGTGGGCCTGGTTGTTGTCACTCCAGGGTTATCGGATCATAACCATAGTAGGTGACTATAACTTGCAAGATCGGTTCTAGAACATGGATATAATGATGAATTCATAAACGGTTCAGATCTGAAATCATGACACCCGGGCCCAAAGTGGCCAGCATTAAGCATAGCAAAGTCATAGCAACATCAATCTAAGAACATAATGGATATTAGGGATCAGGCCCTAACAAAACTAACTCGATTACATGATGAATCTCATCCAACTCCTCACCGACCAGCGAGCCTACGAAGGAATTACTCACTCCCGGTGGGGAGCATCATGGAATTGGCGATGGAGAAGGGTTGGGGATGACGAGGAACGAAGATCTCCCTCTTCGGAGCCCCAAACGGACTCCAGAGCTTCCCTCCCGAGGAAGAACAGGGCTTGGTGGTGTCTCCTTCTCGTGATCGTGATAATTCATTTTCCCTGATTTTTTTCTAGAAATATGTGATTTTATAGTATTAGGGGGTCATTTGCGAGGCCACTAGGGGTACAACCCACCTGGGCGCGCCAGGAGAGGGGGCACGCCCTGGTGGGTTGTGCCCACCCAGGGCCCCCTCTCTGGTGGGTCTTAGCTCCAGAAATTCTTATTATTGATACAAAATCTCCTCGCAAAGTTTCGTTCCATTCCAATAACTTTTATTTCTACACAAAAACAACACCATGGTAGTTCTGCTGAAAACAGCGTCAGTCCGGGGTTAGCTTCATTCAATTCATGCAAATTAGAGTCCAAAACAAGAGGAAAGGCGTGAGAAAAAGTAGATACATTGGAGACATATCAACTCCCCCAAGCTTAACCTTTGCTTGTCCTCAAGAAATTCAGTTGATAAACTGAAAGTGAGAAAGAAAAACTTTTACGAACTCTTTTGCTCTTGTTTGCATAAATAAGCTTAAACAGCACCCAGGTTTTCAGCCAACATTATAACTAACCATGTCAACAATAACAGTTAAAGATTATAGTGACTCATATCAATGACATAATCAGCTAGCGAGCAATAATAAGATATCTCAAACAACAACACATTCTCAAAACAACCATGATAAAATATGACAATAATGGTATCTCACTAGCCCTTTCCGAGACCACAAAACATAAATGCAGAGCACCTCCAAAGTTCACGCAACGACTAAACATTGTAATTCATGGTAGAAAAGATCCAGCCATGATGCACCCAACATTAGCTACACACAATGCATAAATCATGACCGATGTGCTCTACTCAGTTTCTTGCGCTTGTTTTAGAAGGTGATGACACAACATAAAAGTAAATAGGAAGTCCCTTCGTAGAGGGAAGCAGGGATTTGCAGAGGTGCCAGAGCTCAGTTTTGAGACATGCACCCTTCTTATTCACTTCAATACCATTAGTTATCAACATCTTCCGTGCTAAGCACGCTAATGGCGGTTCCCAAGCGCTAAAAGTAAAGGTTTTGACCCCATTGAGAGTTTTTGTTTAATTTTTTCAGAGGTGAACTCTTTTTCATGTTTGCAGTTTGGGACTGGGCATCCCTATTACCGCCCATTTTCTCTTTCGATTGCGAGTGAATAAACACTCGACCTGAGAACAACCCGCTTAGCACGGAATATATCGACCACGTCCTGTCATTCCATGAACGATCCAGGCACACAAAACAGATACTTTTTGAGAAGTTTTTAGAGGTAGCACATGCAAATTTACTTAGGACGGCAGGGTAATACCGTATATAGGTAGGTATGGTGGGCTCATCTGGAATAACTTTGGGTTCAAGGTTTTGGATGTACAAGCAGAATCCCCACTTAGTACAGGCGAAGGCTAGCAATTTAGATCGAGAAGCGTCCAGCTAGAGAGAAACAACGATCATAACCATGCATTATGCGTAAGTAACATTGGACACTAGCATGAGTAGGATATGAACACCAGGAACATAAACATTATAGAGGCTATGTTGGTTTTGATTCAACTACATGCATGAACATGTACCAAGTCAAGCCACTTGAACATTCAGAGGAGGATACCATATCATTATACTACATCACAATCATCTTAGTGCTATGTTGATATCCAAGATAGATCATTATTAACTCCCAGCTACTTATGCATGGCCTGAGAAACTATAATCTCTAATTGTCATTGCAAACATGTTTAATCATAATGGGTTGAATCATGGATGCTAGGTTAAACATATTTACACAGAAAGAACAAGTCGAGTTCATACAAGTTTCTCTTTGCCAGAGCCAGTTCATCGAATGTCGTCATTATTGCCTTTCACTTGCACAACCGAATGATATGAAAAATAATAATTGTGCAAGAGTGCCATGGACTGAGCTGGAATCTGCAAACATTTTATTCAACAGGAAAAGACAGGTAAAATGGGCTCTTATTAGTTCAACAATTATTCATATGAGAGCCACTCAACATTTTCATCGCGGTCTTCTCCTCGATACAACTCGAATAAAAGAAAAGAAATTCAGAGAAACACACTGAAATATTTTTGGATTTTTTGGTTTTTTCTATAGCAAGCAAATAAAAGGGAAAAGCAAAAATGAGAAAAACTATTTACACGGGAAAGCTCCCAACAAGCAAAAGAAGAGCAAGGAAATCTTTTTGGATTTTATTTTTAGTACTACTAAGCGTGCATAGAAACTAAATTGACTACAACTAATTTTTTTGGTTTTTTCTAAAGTTTATCAAACACACAAGAAGAAAGCAAGAAAATAAATCTAAGCAAGGATGATACAATGAAAAAGTGTGAACACCGACAAATGGAATGATAAGCATGAATGTACTATCGGTGAGAGACATGTAATCCCCCAAGCTTAGGCTTTTGGCCTAAGTTGGTAGTGAATCCGTAGCCTGGAGGGTAGTGGGGATCCTAGGGAGCAGGCATTGATACAACTCCAACATATCTATAATTTTTGATTGCTCCATGCTATATTATCTTCTGTTTTGGACATTATTGGGATTTATTATTCACTTTTATATTATTTTTGGGACTAACCTATTAACCGTAGGCCCAGCCCAGAATTGCTGTTTTTTTTCCTATTTTAGGGTTTCGAAGAAAAGGAATATCAAACAGAGTCCAAACGGAATGAAACCTTCAGGAACGTGATTTTTGGAACGAACAAGATCTAGGAGACTTGGACCCTACGTCAAGCAACCAACAGGGAGGCCACGATGTAGGGGGCGCGCCTACCCCCCCCCCCAGGCACGCCCTCCACCCTCGTGGGCCCCCTGTTGCTCCACCGATGTACTTCTTCCTCCTATATATACCTACGTACCCCCAAACGATCAGATACAGAGCCAAAACCCTAATTCCACCGCTACAACTTTCTTATCCACGAGATCCCATCTTGGGGCCTGTTCTGGAGCTTCGCCAGAGGGGGCATCGATCACAGAGGGCTTCTACATCAACACCATAGCCGTTCCGATGAAGTGTGAGTAGTTTACCTTAGAACTTCGGCTCCATAGTTATTATCTAGATGGCTTCTTCTCTCTTTTTCGATCACAATACAAAGTTCTCCCCCTCTCTTGTGGAGATCTATTCGATGTAATCTTCTTTTGCGCTGTGTTTGTTGAGACCGATGAATTGTGGGTTTAGGATCAAGTTTATCTATGAACAATATTTGAATCTCCTCTGAATTCTTTTATGTATGATTGGTTATCTTTGCATGTCTCTTCGAATTATCAGTTTGGTTTGGCCTACTGGATTAATCTTTATTGCAATGGGAGAAGTGCTTAGCATTGGGTTCAATCTTGCGGTGTCCTTTCCCAGTGACAGTAGGGGCAGCAAGGCACGTATTGTATTGTTGCCATCGAGAATAACAAGATGGGGTTTTCATCATATTGCATGAGTTTATCCCTCTACATCATGTCATCTTGCTTAAGGCGTTACTCTGTTCTTATGAACTTAATACTCTTGATGCATGCTGGATAGCGGTCGATGTGTGGAGTAATAGTAGTAGATGCAGGCAGGAGTCGGTCTACATGTCTCGGGCGTGATGCCTATATACATGATCATACCTAGATATTCTCATAACTATGCTCAATTTTGTCAACTACTCAACAGTAATTTGTTCACCCACCGTAAAATATTTATGCTCTTGAGAGAAACCACTAGTGAAACCTTTGGCCCCTGGGTCTATCTTCATCATATTAATCTTGCAATACTTAGTTATTTTCATTGCCTTTTATTTTACCTTGCATCTTTATCATAAAAATACCAAAAATATTATCTTATCATATCTATCAGATCTCACTCTCGTAAGTGACCGTGTAGGGATTGACAACCCCTTATCGCGTTGGTTGCGAGGATTCATTTGTTTTGTGTAGGTGCGAGGGACTGGCGCGTAGCCTCCTACTGGATTGATACCTTGGTTCTCAAAAACTGAGGGAAATACTTACGCTACTTTGCTGCACCACCCTTTCCTCTTCAAGGTAAAATGAACGCAAGTGCTCAAGAGGTACCAAGAAGGATTTCTGGCACCGTTACTGGGGAGGTCTACGCAAAAGTCAACATACCAAGTACCCATCACAAACCCTTATCTCCGGCATTAAATTATTTTCCATTTGCCTCTCATTTTCCTCTCCCCCACTTCACCCTTGCCGATTTATTCTCCCTCTCTCTCTCTCTCTATCCTCCCTCTCTTTCTCTATTTGCCTCTTTTTCGCCCGTACCTTGTTTGCTTGTGTGTTGGATTGCTTGCTTGTCATGGTGGCTCAAGATAACACTAAATTGTGTGACTTTACCAATACCAACAATGATTTTATTAGCACTCCGATTGCTCCTCCTAGCGATGCTGAATCTTGTGAAATTAATGCTGCCTTGCTGAATCTTGTCATGAAAGATCCATTTTCCGTCCTTCCTAGTGAAGATGCCGGTACCCATCTAAATAGCTTCGTTGATTTGTGTTATATGCAAAAGAAGAAAGATGTGGACAATGATATTTTTAAATTGAAGCTATTTCCTTTTTCGCTCAGAGATCGTGCTAAAGCTTGGTTTTCGTCTTTGCCTAAAAATAGTATTGATTCTTGGCATTAGTGCAAAGATGCTTTTATCTCTAAGTATTTTCCTCCTGCTAAGATCATCTCTCTTAGAAACGATATTATGAATTTTAAGCAACTTGATCATGAACATTGCTACCTCTTTTAGCATTGTGTTGGTTTTCCCCGAAGAGGAAGGGATGATGCAGCAAAGTAGCGTAAGTATTTCCCTCAGTTTAGAGAACCAAGGTATCAATCCTGTAGGAGGCTGCGCGTGAGTCCCTCGCACCTGCACAAAACAAATAAATCCTCGCAACCAACGCAAATAGGGGTTGTCAATCCCTATAGGGCCACTTACGAGAGTGAGATCTGATAGATATGATAAGATAATATTTTTGGTTTTTTTATGATAAAGATGCAAAGTAAAATAAAGGCAAAGTAAATAGCAAAGTAAAAAACTAAGTAGTCGAAGATTGATATGATAAAGATAGACCCGGGGGCCATAGGTTTCACTAGTGGCTTCTCTCGAGAGAATAAGTATTCTACGGTGGGTGAACAAATTAATGTTGAGCAATTGATAGAATTGAGAATAGTTATGAGAATATCTAGGTATGATCATGTATATAGGCATCACGTCCGAGACAAGTAGACTGACTCCTGCCTACATGTACTACTATTACTCCACTCATCGACCGCTATCCAGCATGCATCTAGAGTATTAAGTAAAAACAGAGTAACGCCTTAAGCAAGATGACATGATGTAGAGGGATAGGCTCATGCAATCTGAAGAAAACCCCATCTTGTTATCCTCGATGGCAACAATACAAAACATGCCTTGCTGCCCTTACTGTCACCGGGAAAGGATACCGCAAGATTGAACCCAAAGCTAAGCACTTCTCCCATTGCAAGAAAGATCAATCTAGTAGGCCAAACCAAACTGATAGTTTGAAGAGACTTGCAAAGATAACATATCATGAATAAAAGAATTCAGAGAAGATTCAAATATTATTCATAGATAGACTTGATCATAAACCCTCAATTCATCGGTCTCAACAAACACACCGCAAAAAGAAGATTACATCGAATACATCTCCACAAGAGAGGGGGAGAACATTGTATTGGGATCCAAAAAGAGAGAAGAAGCCATCTAGCTACTAACTATGGACCCGTAGGTCTGAAGTAAACTACTCACACTTCATCGGACAGGGCTATGGTGTTGATGTAGAAGCCCTCCGTGATCGATGCCCCCTCCGGTGGAGCTCCGGAGCAGGCCCCAAGATGGGATCTCGTGGATACAGAAACTTGCGACGGTGGAATTAGGGTTTTGGCTCCGGCTCTGATCGTTTGGGGGTACGTGGGTATATATAGGAGGAAGAAGTACGTCGGTGGAGCAACAGGGGGCCCACGAGGGTGGTGGCGCGCATGGTAGGGTAGGGCGCCCCCCATACCTCGTGGCCTCCTGTTACGTGCCTTGACGTAGGGTCCAAGTCTCCTGAGTTGTATTTAGTGAGAAAATCATGTTCCCGAAGGTTTCATTCCGTTTGGACTCCGTTTGATATTCCTTTTCTTCGAAACCCTAAAACAGGGAAAAACAGCAATTCTGGGCTGGGCCTCCAGTTAATAGGTTAGTCCAAAAAATAATATAAAAGTGGATAATAAAGCCCAATAATGTCCAAAACAGTAGATAATATAGCATGGAGCAATCAAAAATTATAGATACGTTGGAGACGTATCAAACATGTTGCACAAGCTTGGGAGAGGATGAAATTAATGATACGTAATTGCCCTACACATGGTTTGAATTTGTGGATGATTATACAAAAAATTTATGCTGGATTGAATTTTGCTTCTAGAAATCTTTTAGATTCGGCCATGGGAGGCACTTTTATGGAAATCACTTTAGGAGAGGCTACTAAACTCCTAGATAATATTATTGTTAATTATTCTCAATGGCACACTGAAAGATCTACTAATAAGAAAGTGCATGGGATAGAAGAAATTAATGTTTTGAGTGGAAAGATGGATGAAGTTATGAAATTATTTGCTAATAAAAGTGTTTCTTCTGATCATAATGATATGCATTTGTCTACTTTTATTGATAATAATAATGATTCTATGGGTGTGAATTTTGTTGGTAGGAATAATTTTGGTAACAATGAGTATAGAGGAAACTTTAATCCTAGGCCTTATCCTAGCAATTCCTCTAATAATTATGGTAATTCCTACAACCATTCTTATGGAAATTATAATAATATGCCCTCTGATTTTCAATCTAATATTAAAGAATTTATTACTTCGCAAAAGAATTTCAATGCTTTGATTGAAGAAAAATTTCTTAACATTAATGAGTTGGCTAGGAACATTGATAGAATTTCTCTTGATGTTGATTCTTTGAAACTTAGATCTATTCCTCCTAAGCATGATATCAATGATTCTCTAAAAGCCATGAGAATTTCCATTGATGAGTGCAAAGAAAGAACCGCTAGGATGCGTGCTAAGAAAGATTCCTTTATAACAGCGTGTTCTTCTAGTTTCCATGCTAATAAAGATGAATATCTAAAAGTTATTTATGTGTCCCATATTAAATCTTTGTTTTGCAATATGAATCTTGATAATGATGGGACGGAATATGATCCACCTTTACCTAGAAGGCGTTCCAAAAATTCGGAGTTTTTAGATCTTGACGCTAAATTTGATAAAAGTGGGATTGAAGAGATCAAAACTCTAGATGTTAATGAACCTACTATTTTGGATTTCAAGGAATTTAATTATTATAGCTGCTCTTTTATAGATTATATTTCCTTGTTGCAATCCATGCTAAATTATCCTCATGCTTATAGTCAAATAAAGCTTTTACCAAACATATCGTTGATGCTTTGATGCAATCTTATGAAGAAAAACTTTAGTGTTTAGTAATAAAAATTTTATCTAGCCTCTGTTTTTGTGTTTAATTAGTGTTTGTGCCAAGTAGAACCATTTGGAAGATTTGGGGAAAGTCTTGTTAATCTTGCTGTAAAAAACAGAAACTTTAACGCTCACGAGAACTACTCCCATTTTTGTTTGGAAAGTGATATTTAGTTAATTATTTTTTCAGATGATTAATAGATAAATTCCTCAAGTCCAGAAATTTATTTTAGAAATTTTTGGGGTTCCAGATGTCGTGGGAACGATTCCGACAATAATAAGGTATAGGGTAACGGAGCATGATCTATCGAGATGCATATGGGTGACACGGTGGTTTTATCGAGTTCGGGCCTCTCACGGTGGAGATAACAACCCTACGTCTCGTGCTCCGGAGAGGCTTTGTTTTATCTGAGTATATATCCGGAGATTACAATGTGTGTGTGAGAGAGAGGAACGGATCCCCATGCCTGAGCTAAGTCCTGAGACTAATGGTGAAAAGAGAGAGCGGTCCAAGAAGAGACCCCCCGTGGTCTAGTGGTGGGGGGTGGCTTATATAGAGTGCGCCACCCCCTCACCTCCTATGTTACAAAGTGGGGTATGAATGCCATAATACCAGCCCACTATTAAGCCCTCACTATTAGAAAGATGCCGACTACTTTGCTGGCTACTGATCTTCGTATATCCGAGTGAGTCGTACGGTCGAGTGGTGAACTGTCATCCGAGTGGATGGTATGTTGCTTGGTTGAGTGGATAGTGTGTCTGTATGAAATTGACCTAGACCCACATGTTGTGTGGACCCCATGCTTCATGATATTTCGACCCTTCGTGGGCCTACCTGTTATGTATATCCCCAACATTAGCCCCCGAATCGATTGCGATTTTGAAGAACGAGTTGGTGTAAGACACAGGTTGGTCCGAGTGATTACAGAAATACTCGGTACATGTCATCGCGCTTTCAGACAACCAAGGTTTGAACAAAATCTCAATGGATTCCGGCACCATGCTTCCCGACTGATCGAGGTAAGTGTCTGCGAGGAGCAACTTGGTGACATTCGTTCATCTCTCGGGAGAGGTTTAACTCGTGATCTGAGTATGGGTGTGTCATCAAATCCGTGCAACCAGATTGACACATGGACTGCTCTCTTAGAGAGATGCCATTCTTATCCCGGAGGAACGTCAATACGAGTCGGTTTTAGATCCACACTTGTGAGTTTCACACTTTGAGTCCTAGAAGAAGGCTCAAAACAGGTCCACAGAGGAGCGTTAAACTCGCCTTATAGAATATTTTTTTTGAGTGATTTGGAGCTGGGCCTGCATCGAGTAACTGATTACTCGGAATTTCTTCACGCCTGGAACGTGTCTTTTTTGTTGTTTGGTCGTCACTCGGGTTGGGCGGACCGTTCCGAGTGGATACCATTCCAGTGGGGGCACGCTGAGTGCACCCACTGGGTGTAGTCCCCGAGACTGCCGTCGACTGCGGGCAGTCGGCGGGAGTCTTAGAGCCTGTCTTTTTGTTGTTGTTTGGCCGTCACTCGGACCGGGTTGACCGTTCCGAGTGGATACCAACAGTCGGCGAGAGTCTTAGAGCCTGTCTTTTTGTTGTTGTTTGGCCGTCACTCGGACCGGGCTGACCGTTCCGAGTGGATACCAACAGTAGGCGGGAGTCTTAGAGCCTGTCTTTTTTGTTGTTGTTCACCACTCGGACTGGTCAGGCCGTACCGAGTGGAGATTACTCTAGTGGGGGCACGCTGAGTGCACCCACTGGGTGTAGTCCCCGAGACCGCCGTCGACTACAGGCAGTCGGCGAGGGTATGAGAGAACTAAAACTCTTCTTAGCTGGTACTGATCGAACTTGTTCTTCTCTGACTCGGAGGTCGAGTAATACTGGAGATGGGTTTGCATCGAGCAAAATGTTTCTTTCTGAGTTCTCTTCCAGTGGGGGCACGCTGAGTGCACCCACTGGGTGTAGTCCCCGAGCCTCTGTCGGACTAGATGAGTCTGGCAGAGGGTTTAAGTCTCTCGGTAAACCTCCATGCAGTTGGCACGGCAAATATCTTTGTCTGGAATTGAATCAATCGGATGGATGCGTAACGAGGTGGTTGTACGAACGATGTTCGGCGAGTAAGGTAGCATGTACGATTCAGTGATGGTGCTTCATTTTTACCCTTTTGCATGAAAGGGGTATTTATCCAAGTGGACGTGCTTCACTTATAGGTCTTCGGCGAACCGAGCATGTATGGTCAGAAGAATATTCCTGATGTGATCAACAGGTTGACCAAATGGGCGTAACCTCTGAGGGTGACATGGCCAACAGCCGTGCGTAGCCCCCGAGTGATGCTCGAAGGAGGTAAACTTGCTACAGAGTGGGATATGAGGTTTGACCATATGAGTAACTTAGCCGTTCCCGTGTTGGGGGTGTAGAGGTAAAGACATGTCCAACTAATGGTGACGCGTGAGGTGGTTAAGGGGCGATGATGTGTACAACCGAGTGACGACGCGCGGGGCGGTCGAGTGGTGAAGACATGCACAACCGAGTGGCAACACGCGGGGCGGCCGAGTGGCGAAGGCATGTACAACTGAGAGACGACGCGTGGAGCGGCCAAGTGGTGAAGACGTGCACAACCGAGTGGGGATGTGCGGGACGGCCGAGTGAAGATACACGAGGTGGCCGAGTGAAGGATTACGTGTCCAGCCAACGGGTGACGCGCGGGGCGGCTGTGTGGTGAAGGCATGCACAACCGAGAGACGACGCGTGGAGCGGCCAAGCAGTGAAGGCGTGCGCAACCGTGTGGCGACATGCGGGATGGCGAGTGAAGATACGTGAGGTGGCCGAGTGAAGGACTACGTGTCCAGCCAAGTGGATGAAATTGTCTTCGAAGGATTTAGCCAGATGCTTTCGAAGTTAATGTAGCGACGAGGTTGATGTAGTGTGGTTGCGACGCAACAAGACCGGCGTGACAACTGAGTCTGAGTAGGAATGAAGATGGCGAGCAAAGCGTTTGGGTGATTATAAAACTTGTCAAAGTGGTGGGTCGAATGCACTTGTTGAAGTGAAGGATCTAACTGGTGATGAAGCACTCGACCACTCAGGAGAGTGCCATTCCAAATGGGTTGCAGCCCCCGAGTGCGGAGAAACTCCCGAGCGTACTACAGGCTTCAACAACGGACATGTCGGAATACCGGAAATATAGTGTTGAATGGACAATTTGCAATGCATCGAGTCGGACTCGGGTAAGGATGAGGAGAAATTTCCGAGGGCTCGAAAGAGGCAAACTCGCAAAAAGAGTGACGTGTGAAGTTTAATTATAAAAGGGACTTATTTGTCTCATGCCTGACGAGGTCTATATTATCGATGAAGAGGATTTCATAGAGGGGTTGGTCGGACGTGTTTGAAGTCAACAGAGGGACAAGGTCAGTGTTGTGGTGCGCTAGGATCAGTATGGTGACCGAGTCCGAGCAGCGATGAAGTTGGCGCGTAAGGCTGTCGAGTGATCGCGTAACTTGTGTAAAAAATGGCACAAGTCAACACAAGAATTTCTTGAGGAAATTCTATGTGTGCTGAAATGATTTGTGTGAATAACACCCATAGACACCCGCTGGGAGTGCAAGGGGCTTGCTGGTTAACCAGCAAGAGTCTGAAAGACCGAAGGATCCGTTCGAACTTGTCGAAGCGGCGGATCCGACTGAACTCATTGGGATACTAGCTCAAATAAAACGGAAGTGTAGTGTTTCGACTGAGTTACAGCCCAGGAGGACCGATGCAAACTCGAAATGAAGAACGATATCTGGTGTTCGTAAATAATGTATGCGAAAAAATGGAAGTTGGACTTGGGAGACACATAACCAATACTAAGCAAGTATGTGAAAATAAGCAACCGAGCGTAGAGGTACACTTGGTGGCGTGGCCTCCGAGTGAACGTGATGTGTGAATTATGGAATACTCGGGAAGACGAAAATAACAGAATGTAAAGTGACTTAGCTGTCTGAAGGCGCGCGGGGCGGCCGAGTGGTGATGAGGTGACCAACCGAGTGGCGATGCACGGGACGGCCGAGTGGTTATGAGGCGACCAACCTGAGTGGCGACGCGCGGGGCGGCCGAGTGGTTATGAGGTGACCAACCTGTGGCGACGCAC